>NC_092422.1:145733380-146036411 GCF_036169615.1 Heliangelus exortis | reverse complement strand
ACCAAGCCAGTGTCCTTGTGGACCAAGCACATAGCCTGAGCTGATAGATCTGACACTACAAATTAGAAGGGAAGGTACCCCCAGAAGCATCTTAGGACCTTCAGGGACAGGTACAGTGGCCAAGCCACAACTGGGAAGATCTTTAAAGCTCATGAGCTACCAGGCAGCTACTCAGTACACCCAAGCAGCCTTACTAGCTTCGAGAAGCCACCCTGCTCTATACCCTATAAAGCACAGCTCCAGGTGTAACAGCTAAGTGCACATTTGAGCTTTTGCACAACTGAGACCTGACCCACTCAGCCTGCGCCACTGAAATCACCTGGCAGTGCAACACTTCACTGCCTGAGAGCAAAACAGAAGCCCAAATGGCCAGCACTTGACAAGCAAGGGAAGAGGCCTGGTATTCAACAAAAAGAAAGAAAATGACAGAGCACTGAACCACAGAGACTCTCTCATTACTGCTACAAGTTTTAGCATTGATTTTTTTTTTTTTTTTTTTTTTTTTTAATGGCACACTCCACTCTTGCTCTCACTGTCACATCAATATTAGAGATACCACAGCAAAGGGAGGTCTGGGCCTCCTGGGAAGTTTCTTTTAAAGAAAGGCTCAAAGGAAAAATTAAATCTATTGCATCTGACCATAAGTATGGATGAAGTGTAAAATCTTTATAGAACCCCAAGAACTGAAACAGCAATGCAGTGATCCAGGAATCTGTCTCATAATCTTCTCATAATTTGCAAAATGCATCAGAATCCATGTAAGATGCCATGTGGTACATCCTTTATTCAGTCCCAATCACTTCATAAATTCATAAGATAAATGTTCTGCAGTTGTTTCGGAAATATGTTTTCACACTTTCCGCCCTATTTCCCCTCCAAGATCTACTTGAAATCCTATTTGTCATGGAGTTTAGGTTTCATAAAAAAAAATCTTAGTCTTTTTCATAACTATATCTCAAATATTGATTGTAATAACATTGTAGCTGCAATAGCGTCATGGTTCTGCAACTCAGAACAACCAACTTTGAGTCTGCTCATCAAAACAGAAAACAGAATTCAATCGAAATAAACTGTTTGGTTTATTTTGACCAGGCCAGTTGTTCACATGCTGCATCACATCAAACTCCTTTCACACAAGCTGGTTACCAGAAGCCAGGTGAGGCTCCAGTTGTGCTTTGCTCTGCACACCTGGCTGATTACACAGCAATTACCTGAATCAAACTAGATTAATCAGGATTAAATAAATAAATAAATCTGCTCATCAATAAACTAGGGCAATTCAATCATTCATTCATATTGTATGTAAAGCCACCCCAGAAACACATAATCACCTAATTTCAAAGCATCAGGCTTCTTTGCACAGTAAAAAAAAGTACCATCAATGCTCCCTTTGGGGACAAACACCACAAGTTTCACATGGAATGTAGTCCCCACCTTAAGAGGGAGTAGAAGTCCATAACGTTTGCAGTAACAGCATCACACACTTATACACTGATATGCACCCAGAAGTCAACTTAAAGCACAGGTGTAAGTAGTTCTTTCTCCTCTTACTGCACTGCAGCAAAGAAGTATGGCTGTTGTTTAACAGCACATAACAAAATTGCAGGACTGCCTATGGAAGGAGAAATAATCTTTAGGGGAGGGGGATTTAAGTAGGCAGAATGCAATTACCTAAATTGAAATTCGGTGGTTAACAACCTCATGCTTACAAAAATTGCTATATAGTCCTTAACGATCAGAGCTTCCATTTTAAGACTCATTGACAGTAGTTCCATAAAAATCATCATGAAGTTCTGGCCTAGTAGAAAGTCAATGAGAAGATTAAGATGCTTTTAATTAACGCCCCTTCTTTTTTGCTGAATCTTCAGGAAGGCTGATGTGCTGCCCTGCAACAGTGACTCAGCCTGCCTCTGCTTGGCACAAGTACACAGCAGAACCAATATAACAGGGATGAAAAAAAAATAGATAGGGAAAAATATATATATAAATTCTTATACATAGGAATTCTTAGAAGATATGGTTCTTGGAAAATATAAATTCTTAGAAGATATGATTTGGCTTTCATAGAAACAACCCTTGCAAAGGGGCTCATTCCCAGCCAGGGATGAGATAATAATGAGGGATCTGCACCCAGGCCGTGGAACTGTACTATTTCTATGACTCAGAAAAAAACAAGGTGTGATGCCAAAAAGGTAGGATTAGCTGCAAGAAACCTTCCTAATGCAAAAACAATCCCTCATTTGAAAAATTATGGGAACTACTTACTGCATGACCCCTTCAGAATCAGAACCTCAGGGGGGTCAGGGGGTTGAACTCTCTCCACCGAGTCTCTGCTTTTCAAATAAACTCCTAGCTTCACACAGCTGAGCTGAAATCACAGGTCTGAAACAACCATCCCAAAAGGTTTCTGTCAGCCCCACCATTGTTTTCATCCCAATCCACATGTAGCCAGGTATAATGTCAAGAGAGGACTTTTCCTTCCCTCCATAGCTTCTACTATGAAAGTCTTTTTCAGACTCAAATACCATACATGTCTGAGGGTTAAGACAAAAGTAACATTTAAACACTAAGATGGGCACATAGTGCCAAACTCATTCAGTAACACAGCTGTAATACCTTAAAACAAACTCCTTGCTGTATACCAAACTGGAGTGACTGTTTTGACTGACTTTTTAGCCAACGCTAGGGCCAGTCTTGGCTCTTCTTCCATCTACAAGCTCCTTCCCCCATTCAAGAGCAAATCTTCATCCCAAACCTAGGCTATTACTCCACTCTCCTTTTCTGAACCCAGCCTTTGCACTGAGATACAAATCTTTCATGCTTTACTCTGAGCCCACCACATGCTGAGACAAGAGTCACAGGGTATAATAACCAGCACAGACACACACTGGTAGAGAAGTAATGCATAATTCAATATGAAGTTTTAAAATTTTAAGGAGCGTTCAGTAGAAAAGAAACCAGAAAACCTACATCTCCAACAAGTTCTCAGTGATAACTTGTGCTTGAGACCACATCATTTTTTTAAGAGCTTCTGAAGGTTAAGACGAGAGCTCAGAGCAGAAACTCAAATCTTTTTCTACATTTGAAATTGAAACAATTCTCAGGATTCATCAGCCATCTAAGGGGCATCTGTTATTGCTCACAGCACCTCAAGACTTCACCTGGAGTCTGACTCTTGAAGCTGAAAGGCCTCTTAGAAAAATTTTGTGACTCTCTTCTGTGGCCCTGACACTCAGATTTAATCTAAAAGCCAATTCATCAAAACCATAAAATCATCCTTATAGATAATACCCACCTAACTAGGAACTAAGACAGTTCTGTGTAGAAAGTGGCACCACTTGAGATTTTTGGCCTAGAGCTTTAGACCAACCTCTTTCATGATTCATCATCTCCTTCACTTCCTCCCCTTCTGGAGGGTGCTCCCACACTCCAAAGACCAGGCAGTGCTCTCCACCTGTGACTTAGGCTCAAGAGCCATAGAGGTCCTGACCTCCCATCAGCCTCTGTGCTAATGAGCTGTTCAGGTGGCAGTCATTTGCCCTGTTGAGCTGTAGGAGCCAACTCACAATCAAGGCATTAGTGTGAATGATGACACACGTGTGTGGTTGCTGACCTGCTGTGCAAAGCACACGCATGGTCTCATCCCAGAAATCTCTCCCAGGGCGTACAAGGCTCAGCATGAAACTCTCAACAGATCCTCCCATGCAATCTTGGCCAGACATCATAGCAAGACACCAGCAGGACAGTGAGTGACATGTGCTGGCTGGAAAGGCAATGGGTCACCTAGGGTGTCCTTGCCATCAAGGTCCAGGAGTGTTGGTCCCCTCACCAAGGGCAAGATGAACTCCCACTAAAGTTCATATGCTCAGAAGGAGGATGCATTTCTGCCATTCATGACAGCCTGCCAACCAACTCCTGAGCTAGCAGCTGCCACTCTGTCCCAGGGGATTGAGGAAAAGGTAGCCTGGCAGGGGAAGAACAGGTCTTTCTAAAATACCTCTCCTCAGCCCCTCTCCCCTCACCCACGCTGTGACTGGGGCTGTCAGCAGCTCTCTCTGAAGTCCCCTCTTTCATAATCAGCTTCTTTTGATCATGCACTAAAACAGCTGAGGTTCTGTTTAAATGCAAGCAACAAACAAAGCAGGCTGCTAAATATGTAGGAAATGCCATTCCTTACCTGCCAGGCACCCCAGGAAGGCAGAGAGAGAGAGAGGGATGGGGCAGGAGGGAGGAAGAGGAAGGGAGGATGAAGGGAAAGCTCAGGAAGGATATGGGTTGCACACCATCTTGATGCACCAGTTCCGTGGGCTGGTGGTCTGCTTCAAGCAGAAGAAGACAACTGGGGCCAAGTCAGGGTAGGGGACATCAGGATCCGGTGGGGAGGTGACTTCCTCATCCTCACCCAGCTCTGGGGAGGATGGCGGCTGCTCCAGCGGCGTTTGCTGCTCCAAGACCTCCGGATCCATGGGCTCCAGCGGGCAGACAGCAGAGGTGTGAGGGGGCTGTGGGCCTGCGAGCCAAGTGGAGGCAGGGTGGGGGATGTACTCTGCCATGCCAGCCACAAGCAGGAACCCCTGGAAAAGAGGAGAGGAAGAGGAATGAAAGCCACATGAGGAATCAGCAGCAAGAGCTCAGCATGCCTGTGTTCTCCTGGTGAGTCTGGATCAGGGGAGAGCTGCAGGACTGGTGGCTCTGACAAAAAATAAACCTCTGTCACACTTTGTGCTGAAGCAGTTTTAAGCATAATTATTTTCTGACAGTCCTTCCCTCCACCAAGACTCTCCTGGCTAGTCCTGTCCATGACTAACTATTCCATAAATCATCCTTGTAACCCCTGAGACACCCTGGCACAGTGCTGCACCAACTCACATGATGGTGCCAACTCTTCTGGAGCCAACCTCAGCACATTAACAGAGCACTGCACTTTGGACCAGCATGGACCCATCCTGACACAACACAGCCACCCTGCCCTCACAGTCTCTCCCAGGTGAGAGACTCTGGTTCAGCTCTGCTGCCCCAGGCACTGCCCTCTCCCATCCAGGGATGTGCAGAGCTGGCCTTATCCCACATCTCTCCTTGGGCAGGCTCCTTCAGAGCAACACTGGCAAATGCATGTCAAACCCAGACAGAGCAGTTGCTCCTTCAAACAGGGAGCTGGAACACAAACTAGAAGAGGGATTAAATATTAAGCACCCTTTACTGGAGCTTGTGGAGCTCTGCTTTGCCCAGACCATGGAAGCACCAGGAAGACAGGTTGCAAAAGTTATCATAGAATCATCATATACCCTGGCAGGGAGAAGGCATCCACAGCTTACCTGGGCAGCCTGTTCCAGTGTCCCACCACCTTCATACTGATGAATTTCTTTCTAATGTCTAACCTAGATCTACCCTCTTCCAGTTTAAAACCATTATCTGTTATCACTCCATGCCCTTGTAAAAAGTTTCTCTCAGCTTTCCTGTAGGCCCCACTTTAGGTACCGGAAGGCCACAATAAGGTCACCCAGAAGTCTTCCCTTCTCCAGGATGAACAACCCCAACTCTCTCAGTCTGTTTTCATATGAGAGGGCCTGAGATGCTCCAGTCCTCTGATCACCTCTGTGACCCTCCTCTGGACTCAATCCAACAGCTCCATGTCCTTCCTTTGTTGAGGGCTCCAAAACTGAACAGAATACTCCAGGTGGGGTCTCATGAAAGCAGAGTAGAGGGGGAGAATCATCACCCTTGACCTGCTGGCCATGCTTCTTTTAATGCAGCCCAGGGTATGGTTGACTTTTTGAGCTACAAGAACACCTTGGGAACTTACGTTTAGCTTCTCATCAACCAACACCCCCAAGTCCTTCTCCTCAGGACTACTTTCAATCCATTCTCTACCCAGACTGTTATTGTCATTATTCCAGTAAGTGGAATGGCCAGAGAGTACGTGTGGGTGTTGGAAGACCAGAAGAGCATGTCACACTCAGTGGTACCTAAGTACTGCAGAGCATCAATGCTTTTGCTGAAAAACATCACTTTCTCATCTGGGTGCACATAAATGGCAGCTTTATTCTGGGAAAATGCAAAGCCAAATGTTGTCCACTAAATAGCACAGTGGAAGTGGCTTGTCAAAGTGAAGGCAATTAAATAAACTCCATGGCCTGGCTTGGGATGGATGATAACAGTGGCACTCTTAGGAAAGTGAACCTTCTCAAGGACTGCCTGATGGTGGCCTGATGGGCATTTTCCTCCGAAAGGAAGGAGGCATGCTCTTGAGTGCCCATGCCAACCTTGTTGGCATGCTCTGGAGTGCCCATGCTAGCAGTACAGGTTTCAAAGCAACACCAGAACACTCAGACATACTGCAATGCAGAATGGAGCTGATCAGCAGCAGGAAAGGATGTCTGTCACCAAGATCCATGGCACAGACCTTGTCTACTCACACTCTCACTCACAGCTCAATCCCCTTCACTTTAGCATCACACAGCCCACACACATCTCTGCTGATGCTGCTCTGCATTGGCATACTCACTGTTTCAGCCCAAGACACCTTTGATGCCCACACTGCTGGATTCATGTTCTCCAGTGCTCTCCATAGCAATCATCTGTCACATCCAGCCAACTTTTCCACCTTGGGCTGCAATTCTCCATTATCCCCAGCTAAGACCCTGCTAGCTCTGTCTACCCACCCTGTTCATTCAGCCCCTGCTTCCAACACACACTTTGATCCAAAGCTTTACTTGTACTTCGAGGCTTGGTATTTGTCAGAACAAAGAGCAGCAAGTGCAGAGGTTTAGAAAGCAGACACACTGTCCCTTAGGGGATAGCACGGGAGACTTTGAATTCATTACCCCAAAGGCCTGCAGCTATTGGAAAGAAACAGGTATCCTGTTTCCTGACAGACTTTGGGATGCTGTTCATAATTTTTTAAGCCCTTTGACAAAAGTGGCAGCACATCCTTCCCATCATTCAGCACATGTTTTCAGTTTCAGCAGATTTCTAACATTGAGCACCTATGCAACTCCTTGTGCCACCTTTTCTCTTCCCTGTTCCTGCCAGCTCCCCATTGCCAGCTCTGAGCTGGCTCCTTTGCAGGCTATTAACATGTACTGGCTGAGCCCATCTTCTTTCCCATTAACAACACAGAGGAGAAAGGTTAGCAGGGACAGCCAGGAGGAATGACTAATTAAGGTGCTCAGAGCATCTACAGCTGATGAGGGCATGACAGTTCCAAACTGTGACGTAAAAAGCTTCATAATTAACAATGCAACAGAGCAAAGGAATGGGAGAAACCACCTAATCAGCATTTCCTTGCTTTCCTCCAAGCAAATGTTGAGTGCCTCTTCTCCATTTCACCACTACTAGGTGCACCTGGGACTTCCAGATGCAGCTCTGCCCATGTCACACACGTGCACAAATAAACAGGTTAGTGGCTGTCTCATGGGCAGTTTATAGCTCCAATTTGTGCAACCCAGAGTCACTCAAAAGACATCATATGGACTCAAAGCTAGGTGAATCCTTTTGGGAGTCCTGAAGCAAAATATAGACCCTGAATGACAGCTGCCCTAGTGGAGATGTAATGCCCTTACTCTTTGTGAGAGTAAATCCTGTTCTGCCACACAAAACAGGCAGATCACACTCTCAAGGCTGTGATCACGGTTTACTTCATACTTAAAGCAGAATTAATACTCTATGTCAAAAGAGGGAGAGGGGAAACCCAAGCATCTGGGCACTTCTGAGCTCTTTATGTCAGCCAGTTCTCCTGTCTCAGCTTCAAAGGGAGAGCAGTTTCCCTGCTGGAGAAAAATTCTCACCACTACCAGCTCAGATGGGGGGGTTGGAATCAGGTATTTTCACTATTTCGGCCAGGCTGCAACATAGCAATGCTGAAATTTTCTCTGGGATTGCAATTTTTGGTCTTCCCATGCTGCAGCATTACCATATAACTCGGTTGGAGTGAGTCTGTTACAATATTTCAACCCAGGAGAAGCCCTATTTTAATCAAAATGACCAAGAGGAATGAGTTTGGCCCGTGCACACATCAGCATACACAGAAAAAAGAGCATCAGCAGAGAAGGTTCATACCCAGATAAAATACCAATAGAAGCAGATAGAATTATAAGAGCCTAGAGCTTGCCTTTGGGATGCCTCTAGCCTCTCCTTTGTGTAAGCACTGGTTACGGTGACAAGGACAATACAGGAGAATTATTAGATGGTCACAAGGTGGCCAAATGCACATTCTTCCCATTCAGCCTTTTGACCAGGCAAGCCTATCCCCAGCTAGTGGTGTCAGGTCAGACCCATCGATGAAAATCAAATCCTCCCCACCCCTGACTTTTATTTTCTGACCAAATGCCCCCCAAACCCATGAAAACATTCCCCTGCAAAAGTCACATAGTGCTGGAGGAATGATGCTGCATCTGCTGCACCTCCCTCCCAGGGGATAGGAAGGTATTTGTGGGCTGGCAGCTCCTCCCTGCACCGCCTGCACTAAAACCTTCCCCAGATCCAGGTCTCAAGTCTGCACTCCTCCTCCCACCATCCATTCCTGAGGGCCATTTGAAACCACCCTCATCCCAAGCCAAGCTCCTGCTGGTCCTGCATCTGGCACGCATGCCTGCTCCGGACATGTGTGTTGGCAGGGTGCTCATCCACTTGGCAGGCAAGGAAGAAGCTGCTGGCCTCTGGCTCAGCACTTCCCCACTTGGAACCTGCTGGACAGCAGGTTTTGTGACTCTGCTGAGGAAGGATGCTCTGCAAAGACAAGGGAAGAGGTGAACTTAGTGAGCAAAGGAGATTGCTTGAGAGAAAAAAGAGATGTCACAATTCAGAAGCACTTCAGTTTAGGGATGTCTGTCTCTACAGCCCAAAATCACCTCCTGGCATGCACCATTCAGCAGGGTCTCTGCTGAGACACATTCCCCTCCAAGGCTGGAGCTGGCATCCCCAGACTGTTAATGCTGTGACCTCCCAGGCACAACACACCCAATCAGAGTGCCATGAGCAAGCTATCCCAAGGTGTCCCATTGGCATCACTCCCCATCTGAAGCAGGCTTCTGGCTCTTTGCCACCCCCCCCCCCTGCCTCCAGAGAGGGTTCATCAGTGACACTGGGTGAAGGAAGGACTCTTGCAATGCTCATGCAAATCTTTTCTGAAAACATCTAGTGTGCTGACAGCACAGAAGAGACCATTGCATCTTGCCAGTGGAAAACTCTGTTAGAGCCAGACAAGAGAGGGAAATACTGGTCCCAGGAGCACCATCCCAGCATTAGAGTAACCCACCCAGAGCCCAGTGGGACATCTTTCCTTGTGCACAGGACCACCTGCAGAGTTTGCCTCCCCCCCCCCATCCTTACCCCACAACCCTTGCCAGCCCATGGTGACCAGAACCATCCTTTTCTTCATGCACACTGCTTGCATGGGAAACACCAGGGTACTTAGCCAAGATGAAAGCAGGGAGTATATTACCTTGAAGAGCAGCTTTATGTTTATACAGCACCTCCCATCCAAAGGGGACACAAGTCCTTTAAGACCATCCATCATAACCATTCACCTGTTACTCAGAAATGGCAAGAAGCTCAGTGGCCACTCTGTCCTCCTAACACCCTGCAACACCCTCACAGAGGAGGGACAAGAATTACAACCTCCAGCTGGCATCACAAGGGAGGGCAAGATGGCCCCATCAACTGGAGCAGCACCTTCAACTCACGTCTTTATTTATCATCTCCAAAGGTCCATCAGAAAGTCGACAAGCGTCTTGGGGCACAGCTCTTGCAGCCAGCTTCACACAAACCCAGACTTATTTAAGGCTATCTCTGACTGCGTGACACGTTTATGAATGTGTGTGGGTGACCCCATTTGGTAGCTGCATGTGCGCCTGTGCCTCCTGGGGTGTGCTGTTGTACACGGTTGTGAGCCCATGTTTGTTTGTTGCTATAAATGGCAAGTGCCAGTTATGTGTTATCTTTGATGCGTGTGTCTGGCTGTGGGGATGTGTTAGTCATCCAGGTTTCACACTCTGAGCATTTGCGGTGGTACAATATAATTAGCGGTACACGGCTCCCTCTGTGTTTATGATCATCTGGCACCAGCATGTTTCTCTGCCTGTTCATGTGAGGCAGAGCCTGTTCTTCTCTGCCTGTACGTGTGTGGAGGTGTATGGGTATTGGGTGAGGAACACAGTCACTTTAATTAGCAGCTAATTTGAAAGAGGAGTTTTACTTCTCCATCAACTTAGCACCTCCTGATGCAATGGGATGTGGAAGAACCCAGCAGAAAGAGTTTCAAATGGCATCCAGACCTTTCCACCTGGTTATTACAAAGCCCTCCTCTTGCTCCAGACAAGGAGCAGAAGAAATTCCCCCATCCCACCAGTCAGGAGAAGGAGCAGTGTTGTCAGCACAGGACACTTCTCATTGAAGAAGAACAGATAATAAAGGTAAGCAAACAGCCTCTGCAAGAGCCTGCCTTCACCCTGTGCCACAGGCAGCACTACCTCCAGTGAAGGAAGAGCAAGTTCAGACCCCCTGGACATTTCCACCCCTATCATCACATCCAGTGTGCACCATGTTTCTTCCCCCTTGAGCGGCTGGGACAGCCCCATCCTGGCCAGTCCTCTGGTTACCATCCCTGGCACAAAAAAGTGAGGATCTGCTTACGTTGCTAAGAAACCTTTGGCCAAACTTGAAGGAGATGTTGCAGACACCGGTAAAGGTGTTGCTGGAGAGATGAGGAAAAGGTAAAAGAGGAGAGAAGAAAAGGTGCACAATCAACACAGTCAGTTTAGGTCAAGTACAGAGGTAAAGGAAGTTTGCCCATGGAGAGTTGTGGAAAAACTGTGTGGGACTTTTGAAACCCGGAGCTTATTGCTACTGAAGGCCTCAGCCTCATCCCATTGCTCCCCAAAGAACACACAGGTTTGCTTTCAACAAAACAGTTTCTCCTTTGGTGCCTGAAATAAACAGGCACTCAAAAACCTCCTTTGGGGCATGGCTCCCCCTTGTCTGTCCATGGGAAAGTTCTGCCCTGCAAACAGCATTTTTCCTTTCCAGTCTGCCCCTCTTTGCCCCCTGTGGCCCTCTTTGGCCTTGCACTGCTCACAGCCATGCCTCCTCCTCAGGCACATTTCATGGGAGTGAATTCCTGTCATGTCCTCACACTTAAACCACCGCTTAGCCAAGCTAGGCATCTTTAGCACTTCATCCTTGCTCATAAATTAATGTCCTGAGCCCTGTGATCTCTTCATACAGACCCACTCTGAGAAGTGCTGCTTGCCTTCCACTGCTCTGCTGATACCGATGTGCCAAGCGCTGCCTTCACACAGGGCCGCTACCAGACTGCCACCCTGATGTCTGTCGCTGGCCCCGGCATGCTGCAAGCCCATGTTTGATTTTCCATCTCCCATCACACCTCATCTCACGGGGTGTGCCCTCCCCTCCCTAGCCCTCACCAGGCTTTCAAACCCCGGGTTTCAGATTGTGTTGCCCCCAGACGCATTAGCTCGCATTTCTCCTCAGATGAATTTCATTACGTTTTTTTCCGCCCATCTTTCTGACCTCGCCAGTTCCCTTTGTGTTATTTTTCTGCATCCCCCTCAGCAGGCACAAACCTGTTTAATCATCATCCAGGAAAGTCATTAATACTCTGTTTACTCCCTCCTCCAGATCAGCAATAAAACTGTCAGCTAAGACAGGTCTGATGAGGATGATGAAGGGGAAGCCAGTGGTCTTGTGGGCTCTCAGCAGCAATGGCCTTAGGGCCACTGTCACATCCTCAGCCCTTGAGACAAAATAAAAAGTGCTTGAAAGAAGGGGAAAAATGTGAAAATACCCTGGATGAGCCTCATGGAGAAGCCCACACCAGGGCAACACAGCTGCAGCTCCTGCCCACCAAAAAAGCGGATGGTGCCCAGTGCTGCAGCTCCTGGCATTGCACCTGCACTGGGAGTGGCTGGAGAAGCGCAGCCCAGGGCTGTGGCCACACTGGTTGTTCCCACCTGAGCTAAACCAGCAGTGAGAAGCTCTGCCCTTGCACATCATCCTTTCCAGACCAACCTCTCTGCCCATTTTGTCCAAGTCTTAGTGTCCAGCTTGACTCAGTTTCCCTTCAGGACTGGTGTGGTGAGTGGGTGGAGCAAACAGCAGCACACAAGGAGTGGGGAGGCCCTAGAAGACCCCCTGCTCACTGTCACAACATAGCACTGGGTGCAACCTCCCACATACATATCCTTACCCCACCACAAGACTTAATCCCAGCCTACATCTCCATCTGGAGACCCCCCAGAGGGGAAAGGGAGGTGGGGAGAAGCTAGAGAGGAGGCAGCACATCTAAATGGAACACAACACTAAGGGATTTGGGGAGCACCAAGAGTTATGTTTTACACCACTCCCTTCAAACAGATTACCGCACCCACCCCCCTGACTCCAGATGAGATTATCTGCATAAACCTAGATGCACATTTGGAGCAAACTAACTCTGGCAAAAACAAAAATAGGAAGGGAGCTGAAGATATGTGGAGTATGATGATGCCCCAGGCTCTGCCTCCAGAAAGGAGAGGGGATACGGGAGAGAAATATAGCTACGAAGATAGGATGGGTCCCTGCATCCCACGTGATTTGATTACTGACACCACTGCTCATTTATATAAGCCTGAAAAGTCCCCTTTCTCTCTCTGCTGCCATCAGAGGGAAAAAAAAAAAACCACACACACCAACCAAACAAAACAAAACCACAAACCAAATCAAAACTTGGATGGTTTCTTAAATAGAAACCACTGAAAAGCAGCACAGATGCCAAAGAAGGATATCTGACCAGAGACCTGAAATGGACCCCTGTAGTACAATCCATCCCCATAGCAGATGACCTTGCAAAGAAATGAGGTCCAAAAGAGTCCATCAAAGATTTATCCCACCTCCCATGTCTCCCACCACCCCTCCTGGCAAACTCAGAGTAGCTCTAAAGGCAAAAGAGGAAAGAAAAAAACTCCCAAGGAAGACAATCAATTGAGGACACAACCGCCACAAGTCCTTGCTCTGGAAGGAGATGCAAGGACACACTGGGCAGGACACACTGCACACACTGCAGCAGCAGCAGGAGTATCCCACCCATCGCTGCCATTCTGACCTGTAAGAAAATCCATTCCTAATCTCTGTCCTTGCAAGCAACTTAATCAAGCCTGTCAGCAGGGCATACTAACCCAACAACTAAGAAATGTTTAATATCACTAACCTCACCTGTGCTCTCTGTACAGTTCTATTTTTCTAGCCACGGCCAAACTCAGACACTTCACATAAAGGAAATAAAAACCTTACCCCCACTTCTAATAACACCACGCAAATATTCTCAGCATCCACATCACAGCAGCAAAATCCCCAGCACCTGCCACCTCACCAGCAGTGCAGGTCAGCAGCTCCTCTCCATCCTGTTCAACCACACGAACATAACCCCAAGTTCCAGTGGTTTCCCATGGAAATGCCCTTTGCCAGCTCTCTCTAGGACACCCCTGTCAAGTTTTACATTGAGGCATGAGGGAGCAGGATATGGTGCCTGCACTGCAGACAGTGGTTATATCAGAAACAGAGACCAGCTGCCTGCTTTTTTTTTTTTTAATACACACACACATACTTGGTATAGAGGCGATGATCCTTTTGTTTTGGAAGAACTCCTCCAGTCCTGCCTTGGTCAGGCAGAGATCAGGCTGCTGTACATCACTCTGCAGGTGCTGAGAAACACAAGCTACTGCAGACAACACCAACCAAAAGAATTTCACACTAAGAGTCCTCAGCATGTCCACCATGGGCACACAGGACTGGTATCAACCTACAAAGCCCTTGATGACTGAGCCCAGGTTAGCCAAGAGCCCACCTCCCTCCTGCCCCACCACAGCACCACACACTTGCAGTCTAAGGCAAGCAACACAGCATTTTCTGAGAAGTCCTCATTGCAATTAGTAGCTGATGCACTGGGCTGATTGCTCTCCAGTGAACACCGCAATGCTTCAAACACAGTGGCCTGGCAAGTACTGGGAAATCAAGGAGTTTATTACCAAGTTAGTGGGTTGATTTATGCAGCCTGAGTTATGATTAGAGGGCTTAAATAAATTTTATATCAGCATAAGACATTTTTCAAACCACTACGTGATTTCTAAGAGCTTCAAGGTATGCATTTCAGGCACAGATGAATAAACTAAATAAGCTGACTCTATGAGGTCATTATAAACAACTGTGCACCTCTGCATAACTGGGAAGAAACCTTTACTTTCCAATGGCAGGTTGGAGTTTTTAGATCTTGAACACTCTTAAAATCAGCCCTATGCTTTCCCATCTTACAGATTTAAAAAATACAGCTAAGAAATGGTACCACCTGATCTTGCAGATCCACCTGCACCACTTGATTTCTAATCTCGTCAATGGACCCAGCAGTTTTATCAAGGTTCTGGTGCAAGTGCAGCCATTCACTGCTTGCTTGAATTTGCAGGATTAGGACTTTGATTTAATAAAAGAATAAATTAATTTTACATCAGTGGCCAGGTCTTTTAAAGATTCCTGACACTGTGTATGCATTTCATGAGTTTCCAGCTGTAGATACTTGCTCTCAGAGAAAAATGAATTAAAATTCATTTCACCATTTCCCCACATCTACCCTAAAAAAAAAAATAAAGCTGAGCAAGCATATGCCTTCTTTGCAGCAGAGCCTGGAATTGCAGGCTTTGATTTTCCCAAAATCAAAGGTGGACAGCCTAAGCCATCCTGGTCTGGGTTATCCTCCTGGTGTACCATATTATGGATAGGACAGGTCAACGGAAGAACGGAAGGAAAGGAAGGAAAGGAAGGAAAGGAAGGAAAGGAAAGGAGGAAGGAAGGAAAGGAAAGGAGGAAGGAAGGAAGGAAGGAAGGAAGGAAGGAAGGAAGGAAGGAAGGAAGGAAGGAAGGAAGGAAGGAAGGAAGGAAGGAAGGAAGGAAGGAAGGAAGGAAGGAAGGAAGGAAGGAAGGAAGGAAGGAAGGAAGGAAGGAAGGAAGGAAGGAAGGAAGGAAGGAAGGAAGGAAGGAAGGAAGGAAGGAAGGAAGGAAGGAAGGAAGGAAGGAAGGAAGGAAGGAAGGAAGGAAGGAAGGAAGGAAGGAAGGAAGGAAGGAAGGAAGGAAGGAAGGAAGGAAGGAAGGAAGGAAGGAAGGAAGGAAGGAAGGAAGGAAGGAAGGAAGGAAGGAAGGAAGGAAGGAAGGAAGGAAGGAAGGAAGGAAGGAAGGAAGGAAGGAAGGAAGGAAGGAAGGAAGGAAGGAAGGAAGGAAGGAAGGAAGGAAGGAAGGAAGGAAGGAAGGAAGGAAGGAAGGAAGGAAGGAAGGAAGGAAGGAAGGAAGGAAGGAAGGAAGGAAGATCCACACGCAAGCAGTGATCTCCTGCATCCCCTTCAAATGATGCTTCCTCTCACTCCCCTTGATGGCAGTGGCTGTGCCACTGTGCCTTCTCTGGCCAGGTCCACTGCCTGAAAACACCCCTGAAGCATCAGCAAGGGGAGTCTTTGTAAGAGAAAACAGGCAGGTTGGCATAACAACTCCTTTATGATAGGCACTGTCAGATTGATCCAGGCATCACAGGGCAAACCCCTTAGACATAGCAGATCAAAGCTCCCTCCTTGTCCCCTCATTTCTCCTCTGAGATAATCACCATCAGATCTTCTAATGAGATGTGGATCTGCTGGTGCAAGGAGGTAGACAGTGCTCAGACACATGCTTTCCAGTAAGATCTGAAGGCACAACACCCTCTCCCAGCCAGCTCAGTGCAAATGCCCCATCAATGGGCAGGGTATCCATCACAATGCCCAGATTTGATCCCTGCCTGCCTCCCAGATGCCCTGGGGAGAGGATCATGGTACTAGATGTTCACCAACGGGTGTGCACTGCTGCCGTTCTTCAGAAGCTCACATTTGATGCCAATGCCATAAAACTACTGTTTTTTAATAGAGAGAGAAATAAATGCCCACAGTACAGCAGCATAAGCCTTTGCCTCCTGCTTAAGGCTCCTGCCCAGACCTGAAGGATAAGGCAGTGCTGGCTGAGGTACAGATGCTTAGACAGTGTCCTTAAAGCATAAAGGAAACGAGGGTCAGAAACAGGACTCCTGAATCCCCTTTCCAGGGCTTTGAATGAAAAGTTTCTTTGCAGGTAGGGTGGTGAGAACATAATGAGCTTGTGGATTTCTTTCTACCAACAGAGAAGTATACATGTTGGAGTGAAAACATCGAGGGGTTAGGGGGATGGAGGGTCAGCAGACGCCTTCCTTCATGTGGGGTAATAAATCCTCAATCCCCAGCCCAGAATTTAAGACTTGAGAGCTCTGCAACAGCACCCAGAAACAACTGACAATTAACATAGCAGTCTTCTAAGCGACAGAGATACAGAACCACTAGCAACCCCCAGATCAAAAAGGAAAACACTTCATATTCACAGAGAGAAAATGCAGAGCAAGTTCTGCTTTTTTGATGTTTACAATTTTTCTTTGTAATAATTCACAGGGAAGTGATGCATGCTTTCTTTCTTTCTGTTTGTTTGCTTTTTCTTCTTTTTCTTTTTTTAAAGCCCCTGGTACTTTTCACACAGCTGCTGTTACCAAGAAGCAAGAGGTATCCATCAAGAGTGTTATGAAAACCATCACTGGCAGAAAATATGCCAGATAATTGCCAGTCAACAATGCCTATTTCTGATTCTTTTCTTTTTTTTTTAATTCTTCTATTTCACTTCCCCCAACTTCAGCCAACAGCTTCCCATGATGTACAGAAGATGCATTTGCTATATTAAAGTGCATCCTATTCCCTGTCCCTTTTCAGACACTTTCGATGTTGCACACGCCATTGAAATGCAATAATAATCATAAACAAAACAAGAAAAGACAATTTATGAAATCTAAATCCAAAACCAAACTCTTGCTTTGCAAAGAAAAAAATACCCCAAACCCAAGAAGCCTCTGAACAGTGAGATGGTTTTAAGAAAAGTTATATATATACAAGTCTCAGACAGTTACCTCTCCAGGGAGGAGATTTTGTAACCCTTCCTCTTTCCCACCATCCTTCCTCATCATAACCCTAAAACTAAACAGACCTCAAACTAAATTTGAAATTCCTGAGATTATTCCCACTCCTTGTATCATTTATAGTCACGTATAAGAAGCTGATGAATATGTGTGAAAAACACATTCCCTGCTGCAATCGCTCATGGGCAGAAACTGCTGGACTTACAGTTTTTCCCTTTCCACCACTATCCCTGACCAAAACACACACCAAAATCGATTACTGCTACTTGTTGGATAAACAGAGGCAGTCACACATCCATGTGCGCAGCACACAGACATACATGTGCTGCTGGACATGCACAGAGAAATAACTTTCCTCTCAGAAAAGACAGAATTACTGACATTACAGACATGTCTACCCTTAGCTTTTACTTCTGCCAGAGAGGAAACAGGTACGAAACAAAACAGGAATGATGCAGGTACAACAGTGGGCACAAGTTTTCTATATAAAGGACAGAAAAAACGAGCAAAACAAGACAGACACAGGGTTAGCCAGGTGTGCATGCGTCTCACCTACCTTCGCATGGAAAAGAAATCTCCAAGGGAGAAGTGTCCAAGCCAGAGAAGCAAAATAAAATAATAATGAAGATGCTTCGAAAAAAATTCCCCCACCAAGAAAAAAAAAAAAGCCCCCCCCACCTCTCCGCTTTGCACACAGGCACTCTCACACACAGACACACACACCTCAGCACCCCGGGAGGGGGGGAAAAATAGGAAGAAAAAAGATCAGGATCAGCTGAGTGACAGGGAGCAAAGAACCTGCAGGCGAGGAGCGGGGAGTTGTGTTAGATCCGTGGCTGCAAGGACTGAGCGTGTGCAGGAAGGAGATGGTTTAAAAGGAGAATACATGGTAAGAAATTGTAGCTGCTCAGGCTGGAGTATGAAGCTCTGTAGTCAGAGCAAAAGAAAAGAGGGTAAAAAAGGGACCTCTTCCTTGAAGGGAGGGTTTGGGAAGCTCTGTGTGTGTGTGTTTTTTCCAGGAGGGGGGGAATGTTAGGAAGTGACAGAAGCTTCCTTCCAAAAAGACCAAAGAGTTAAAATAATCTCAGGGTGCTGGGAGGTGATGGAGGTGTGAGTGGGGGCAAGTTTAGCTATTCCATGGTGAGAAGCAAGGAGGAAGGGCTGGTGTGTGGTTTCTGTCTGTCTGTCTCTCTGTATCTGTGTCTTGTGGCATGTTCACCAACGGCTCATGGAGCGAACTGCACAGCAAGAGATAGAGAATAACTGTAGAGGCAGAGAGAGAGAGAGAGAAACACTGTCCTTACAGTGACACCAAATGTCTTTAGGGGAAATTTACAATTAGAGGCATATAAGGCAGGAATTTTAGCAACACCAGAGGTAAGGAAGAAATCTTCTCGCACATTGCTGCACACCCACACCCACAGTGGGATCTCGGGACAGACGATTTTCTCCTCTCTTTCCTGAAGGTCACCAGCTTTGGTGTGTTTGCCTTGCCCTGAACTTGTGAGCATGTGTCCCTCCGCATGCCAAAGACCAAGCAGGTTAGAGAATTAACCCTTGGGAATATTAAAAAAAAAAAAAAGAAACAACCAAATGACCCACTCAAAATGTCCCTCCCTCAAAACCAGCCCCTCCTCTCCACTATCCTAATCTAGAAACTCAGAGCATGGGAACAACTCGCTGCAAATTAGCTTTCTACTGTGTTTTGTGAAGCCAAATAAAAATGAGAGGGATGAATAACACACAGCTAGAACAGAGTATGGCCTCCTGAAGCCTCCCTCCATGGAGAGCCAGCCTAGCTGTCCCCCCACCAGATTCATCCTGTGTCAGAGCAGCCCTACACTGGCCCCTCATCTGTGGAGCATCAACTTTAAATTTTCCTGCTGAGCATCCTGGAGGTGGCTCTGGGAAAGAGACACTATCTGAATCCATCACAGTTTTCATGGTTCTTCATGGATTTTGACCAATAAAACCCCAGATCTTATAAGAGACAGAAATATTCTTCTGCCACCAGCACCTATTGTAAATACGCAGCTAAAAAACACCCAGCTCCCACTTGGGGTGTGGTACAACATGTGCTGCAGCCCAGAAGTGCCTCTACTTCCTCACAGGGTTACAAAAAGCATTCTCCAGCCCTTCCCCATCAAGATGACATCTGTGCTGGGTGTCACAGACTTTGCATTCACAGCTAGAATAGCTGGGTCAGGGTAATTAACACATCTGACCTAAAAATGGTTAGGAAACCAAGCACTTCAATCACGCTGCAAAATAGGCCCTCAGTCACTAACTCTCCAAAGGAAAACAATGGGGCAAACCCACCTTTCAGTAAAGATGCAGCACCTCTGATTTGACCTCAAGGTAGATCACGTGTGTTCACCATCTAGGGTGAAAAATACCTGGTACATACCCTTTCCTTTGCTGTCCATCTCTGCATGGTTTAGCTTTGCCATGCCAGGGGCAACAGGCAGAAGCCATGGAGCCCCCAGCCATTTCCATCACATAAACCAAGCTCCCTGGAGTCTGAGCAAGGTGGTTAGTGTCACCAGAGTCCCTCATGAGGCCCTTAAAAGTCTTTGGAGCAAAGATGACAGCTGCTGTCCACTTTTAGCATAACACTCTTCTGGTTTATAAAGCGTTAATCTTGTTTCCTCTCCTAAAAGACAATCTCAGCCCTCAGAGAATCCTCAGGATACATCAGGAGTGCTAAAATAAAAATAAAATAAAAATAAAAATAAAAATAGTAGAGTTATAAATGATGGTAATGTTGTGACCACCAAAAGTTACCTGATAAACAACCCTCATGAATAACAGCCCTGCCTCAGACAAGTCCTGCCTTTCTTTTTTTTTTGTAGCTTCTCACCAGGGCTGCACTTGCATGGAAAACCCGTGCATCTTCCACAAGCTGGAAAGAGATTTTCCTCTAGGACAAATATTGTGCTGGCTAGATCCCTCCTCATCAGTGGTCACAGAATTTTTGTACTGAAGCTGTGCAGGACTCTACCTCCAGCCACCTTTGGTACAGAAGATGGTTCCCCCATCCTGCACGGGCTGGAGGGCTCCCTTGTAGGAACTGTGAGACACCAAGTGTATCCACATCAGGAAGCCCCTTGAAATAACAAATGTGCAAGCAACCACTGGCACTCACACTCCCATATACACACGCCTGTGTATGTCTTCCTCATTCCTACATACTCTGAAGGGAATGACCTTCTAGTCCCCTCATGCTAGCAAGTCCAGCCTGGACTGCTACAGAGAATCTCCATGGCTTCCTCCTCACCAGGCACAAGACATTCACCACTCCCTCTCCTAATACAGAAAGAATCTACTGTTCCCTCCTGAGTAGAAGAAGGGCTTCAATTCTGTCCCCAAAATGATGAATCTGAGAATTATATGGTCTCAGATGCCTGCAATTCACCAACAAGCCCCTTCAGGGGGAACAGGGAAAAAATGCAATTGAATTTATTCATGCATGAATATCAAATGAGAAAATGAGAATGAGGAGGAGGGCAGGAGAGAGATTAAGAGGGTGAGACAGGAGGAAGAAGCAGGGCAGCAAGGAGAGGTGAAAGAAACAAAATTATAAAGGAAGATGAAGGGTAGACAGAGGGGCACAGGAGGCCAGATGCACACAAATACAAACCCAGGATAATCTGTGGGTCATCACTGATGTCCACATCCCAGGATTATGTCTATTTGACTTCTAGCCTACCCAGAGCATGGGGATAAACAGACATCTGAACTCTCACTCAGACAATCCAAGTTGATAAAAGCACGCAACAGACTTGAAAGGAGGGGAGAGGAAAAAGAGCCAGGTGGAGAAACGGAGCCATGAGCTCACCCCTTCACAGATGGAGCTGGTCAAAAGAGAAAGAGCAAGACCAGGGCAGGACACGTTCCTGCTGAGACACAGGTCCAGAGCAGAGCCTTCCTTGCATCCCTCCCCAGACAGCACACACCGGGACGGCTTTCCATGGACTTCCTGGGATATACACCATGGACATCCCCCACAGTGGCAACCCCAGTGTTATCACCAAGCCTTGGGCTTGGAAACGTTTGGTCTCTCTGAGAAGACCTGCTCTCCATCAGCACCAAGGGAAGGGCCTGAAGACAAATGCTCCTTGTCTTGCAGCTCGGAGTAGTCAAAGGGCTCTGTCTTCAACCCCCAAGGCTCTTTCAAAGAGTTTTGTCACCTTCCCTGGGTGATACACATGGGCCCTGTTGTGAGTGACCTGGGAGTGGGTCACACCAGAGGTGACTGTGGCACAAACTGATCCTACAGGTGCATTTCCAAGGGTCCCTCTCTATCCCATCTGAAACATTTCAGAGTGACAAGAAAGTCTGCATCTTTCCTGTTACCACCTGAGAAAGTCTGCATCTTTCCTGTTACCACTTGTTACCTGTCTGAGAAAGTGCTGTTCCCCACTGTTTCTGTGAGGAAAGTGTGATTCATTGCAATGGCTTCAGAGAGGGGGCAAGGCAAGAGGCAACGAGCAGGGAAAAGGATTTATATAAAAGCAGAGGCTCTAGGGCTATCTCTGGGAGATGCAGCCCTCTCATCTGCAGGTTTGCAGGTGGCTGTGGGTTGAGCCCACTGTGCAGCAGCCTACACCAGATTTAAAGGCAACCTCTAGCCAAGTCTCATGGGGATCTTTCTCTCCCCTGACAGGCTGAACCTGTCATGATCCCTCTTGCCAGCCCTGATGGAAGATCCTGCTCTCCTGCCCAGCACACAGGAGCCAAACACCAACCATTGCTGCCAATCCTGCTGCTGTTGCTACCAGGAATGGCTGTGCAGCCCAGCCTGGCTCATCTACAGGGCACACAGACTCCTCAGAGCTGGGTCTACTGTGTGCCCAGATGTTGGCTGAGCTCATTCCCAGGCACACAGTAGGGATGAAGAGCATCCAGACACAGAGCAAGCTTCTTCAGCATGGTCCCAGGAAAGGCATCAGGTCCAGCATCTGCTGCCATTGTGGGCTTATGTTTGCTGCTTCCAAGAGACAGTGCTCAGCTTTTCCCACACTCTTCAAAATAGAAAGAGAAAAATAAAATGAGAGAGAGAGTGTAAGCTCTGACGTGAACCTAACTTTAGCTCCAAGGGCTGATGACTCACTCCAGTGGGGGAGAAGTGGCTGAGCTGGCTGTAGGTTTCTGTTTATATACCTCACTGAGCTAAATATATAGACTGAGAAGTTCTTCTGTTCTAGTCCAACAGCTTCAATCTGCATTTTATCCCTCTCAATCTTAATGTTCCCTTCACTCCCAAATTTCTCCCTCTTCCCCCCCAGCACTGCCTTCCTAATCCCCTTTACTCTTGCTTTATTGTAGGAAATCGAAGAAACACGTCTCTCCACCTTCCACTCTCCCTGGTGTTTATGGTTAGACTGACAGGGGACTGCTGGGAAATGATTCAGTGTTGTGGCTCTTAAGCACAGCTCCCCACCAAGATCTGCTGATGCATTTCAGAACTGGCCCGGCACCCCTAGCCATGTGCTGACAATCAGATCCTGTGCTTCCTCCTGATCCCAGTGGTCACACAGCTCTCCAGATGGATGGTGGCTTCCTCCCAGGGCCCCCTCATCCTGTTGCTCCACTGTGGAGCTCCTCTCCAGCTCTTACCCATGTGCTCCGGAGCTCTCAGGGTGCATCCTTGCCCTCTCCAGACCAGCACACCAGGGCACAGGGCCACTCTGCCAACACACCTCTGTCTCCAGCCATGGCACCTAAGCACCACGGGACTCCTGAAGAAGGGCTGGCAGCCAGCTCCAGCTATTCTCCGCATCTGTGTCCAGAAAACAGACTTTGTCATCATCTAAACTCATCTGGATGAGACCAATATAATTATTTTCACCCGTGATCTGCCAGAGCAGGAGACTTGCATGGCTGGCACCTCAAAGCACCCCCCTTCACACCCATGTCTGTATCTTGCACATTTATGGCATCGTGGTGCCATGGTTGTTCTCCCTTTCCAGAACTGTCATGTACCAGATGTGGGCTGCAACTTGCCATTCAGCTGCACAGAGGGTCTGGAGGCCCACAGAGGAGGGTTCCACACATACCCTCCTCCTCTGTGCTGGGTGTTGCCATCCCTCCCCACTAACTGATAAATACAGCATCATATTGCACATTGGAAAAGAAGCTCCTGAAAAGAGGTGTAACTTTGGAGAAGGGATGAGAAAGGAAGTATAGCATCACAGGATGCTGCAGAGAGGCAATGTCTGCATGCACAAACCTGCTTGTGTTTCTTTTGCAGGGCCAGAGTTGTATGGCAGACCTGAAATAGATGGTTGAACACACAAGGATGCATCATTTCTGGTTGCACCAAATGCCATTAATCTGTAACATCTGCAAGCTCTGATACCCCTTCACCTTCTCCCTCCTGATCCAGAGCAGGCTGAGACAAGTGGAGAAGGGGATGGTAAAAGACAACAGCTCAGAAAGAGGTGAGAGGGAAATTATAAATTAGTCCCTCCAGCAGAGGAGAGAAACAAAGAGAGTGCAAGAGAAAAAAGAAATCTCTGCCCCCAAAGGGCAGCTCTGAGCTGTGATTGCAGACAGCTTTATAGGCAGGAGACCACTTATGAAAAGGTGGAGTGTTATGAAAAACAACAGCAAAGGGAAAAAGCATAATGAGGTGGTGTGCGTTTGAGGGAGAGGTCTCCAAAGGCCTCCAAAGCAGTTTAACCTTAGAGCTCAGTCTAGGAACTAAGGATCACTATTGCAGTTCTCTGAGCAGCTGCTGGGAAGAAGAAAAGCTCTGGATTGTCTTCAAAAGCTCTGGATTAATCTTCTCCAGATGTGGGTCTGTGGATTCCAGAGATGAAACCTGGATCTGAGCTTCCCTAAGGTATTCCTTGGGTTTGGGCTAGACTGAGGTATGCCTGACCCTAAGGAACAGTCTCATACAGAATGTATTTGTCATCTTGCTCAAAGCCTTCTCATCTCTGCCCAAAGTATCAGAAAGTAAACACCAAAGCAAAGCCATCCTGACCTGACCCATCCTGACCATTCCACTGATCATCCAAAGAACAACCATGGAGAGCCTGCATACAGCAGCCTGATCACTCTCTATATAAGGACCAGTGCTTCATTTGTAGAAAGCATAAACAAACTAACCTTAAATGTGTGAGCATTTGTCAAACACCTGTTGCAGAAGGACAGGCTCAGTCTAGGCTGGAGTCAACAGTCCCAAGAGATCCATTACCCTCTTGGCACATCTGTTCTCCCTGCCCTGTCAGGCAGCCCTTGCCTGCCCTCAGGACAGAGGCTGAGCAGGCAAGGCACATCCTCCCATCACCAGCTACTCCTGAGAGTGGAGAAGAAGGCAGCAAGGGCTAAAGAGCACTCCTGGGATGTCCCCTCAGGCATGCCCAGTGCTCCTTAAAAAGGAGAAGAGAACAAATTTGCATCTCAGATAACAGGCAGTCCTTCTTGCCACCCAGCCATAGCTTGGGCCTGAACTCTTTGAGGCTCTGTTCCATGTTCTGCCTGGCTGCCCCACCCCAGCTGGCCCTGACCCATGGTCTGTCCTGGCTGCGGACCCAGGGAAGCCTCTGAGGAAAACCGGACAAGTGTCTGATATCAGCTGAGTGGCAGAGAGTAGCAATGGGCCAAAAAGCAAAAGGACTGCTCGGGCCAGGGAGAAAAATGACGGGAGATCTCGAGAACCAAAATAACAGAAAAGGCAATCTTGTGGTGCCACCTCGTGATGGGTTGACACAACGTAGCCTGGGCCAACACATTCTGGGTCCGAGGGCTGTTAGCTTTCAGGGAGCAAGAGCAGAAGTGGAAAAGGACTAAGATGGGAGTACATATGCAGTAAGATATACAAACAGGTGAGACCCATTCACATTTGCTATGGCCCATGAAAGACACAACTTTGGCTCATACACTGCTTTTGTTTAGAGCAGCAAAAGCCTGCAGAAGGCAGTAGATAACTCCCAGGGCAAAAGACAGAGGATGCTAAGATGCTGATGGATCAGACCTTTTCCCATCATGCAGTGCCTTCTGGACTAAAGACACAAAACAACATAGGAATGAAAAGGAGAATATGCTTTTTGCTGTGGGACTCAGCAGTGCAGTAGGGGGATGGCTGAGATGATGCCTTTTCCTGAATTAAAAGCATAAACTGATCACATGAAAGGTTTGAGATTCACCTGCCCTCTAACATAACTGAAAATTTATTTGGTCCAGTGATCCATATTTCAGGTGCTAGAGCAAGATGAAACAAGATCAGACCCCCAGTATATAAACTGAGAGGAAACTTTTTCATTGGGGTGATTATCTCCCTTTTCAGCTCTATCTGATGCCCAGGTGCACACTGATTTCTCCCTTATCTGAGGGAATATGCCCTTCCATGTGCTTGATGCTACCAGTGGGGAATTTTCTAGGTGTTCTAGAGGCAGTTGATACGTTTTCTCTTCTGCTGTTGAGGTACAAAACAAAGGATCTCCTCCGGCATTTTTTCAGCTGTAGAAACGTTATATAAGCACTTGAAGAAGGGAACAGAACTAAGTCTCATCTTAGAGATGAGGAAACTGAGGCCCGGAGAAAGCAGATGATCCATCCAAGATCATCCTGCAGCACAGGTGCAAAGCCAGGTCTGCCCAGTCCCAGCTGAACACCCACACAGGGGTCATCCTGCACTAGGACCCCTGGATATCAAATCTCATAAAAGACATCACATCTGACATCAAGGTGTGCGCTGACATGGGGAGGTGAAAGAAGGTGTTTCTTACCAAACCTCTCATTGCTCAGCTCTATTTTTCACTAGACTGGGTCATTTAATTTTTCTCAGGGGCAGAATATGGGCAGAAAGGAAGATCTTGGATTAGATCAGCTGATCCAATGTGGCATCCACTCTGCTTCTAACTTTTCCTAAGTCCTAGAGTTCTCTTGGGTATGTTTGTTAAATAAGAAAGCGAATAGAAGAGACAGAAAGATATAAATACTGGGGACTAAATTTGAGCCACAGTAGTGCCTGAGGGAGAATTAAAGAAAAAAGAAATACACACACACAAAAAATAAAAATAATCAGAGAACAGTTTAGCAGACGCAGGGTTAGGAAGGGACAGGGGTTATGGTTAACAATAAGCCAGTTTGCTGTTCTGCTCCCAGGCTACAGACCAATCTTCCTCTCCCCGCCCCCAGCTCCTCCATCGCTCCCATCCTGCCTCCTGCCCTCCCTGTCGCTCATGCTTTCTGCTCCGTCACTTCACATCAGGTTGGGAATTTGATGCAAGGCGCCTGCGTCTCCCCACAGCTTCACACCACTGACCCAGCCGTCGCTCCCATTCCCCAGGCGCACCCACCCCCCTCCCAGCCCCCTGCCCGAGGGTGGGAAGGGAGTGCTTGAAGCACTCTAAACCTGCAAGGGAAGAGTTCTCCGTTTGCTGGCAATAGAACAAGGAGAAGGGTCCGTCTGAGCACCCAGGGCTGCATGGTACAGCTGGAACTGAAGGAGATGCATGGAGCCACCACGCTCAGCAAAACCAGTTTGTCCTGCTCACACAGCCACGCTGTTACTGGTACCCAGGTAGCATCCACACAGCACTACAGAGTGCCTTATGCGTCCCTGAGGGCTGCTCAGGAAGCCTGGGCAAGGAGAGCAGTGGTTATCCCCAGCCTGCAGCACAAGCAGGCTCTGTGCCACCCTATCCCACCCCGTCTGTTGTACAGAGTTTGATGAGAAAAGCTGCATCTTTTTCCTACTCTGCACACAGCTCCCTGGGACACATGGGACCCAGCACTGTGCAGAGCAGGCAGGTGCCAGAGTGTTGGACAGGGAGGAAAGGACAACAGCTTCTACAACTAGGAGATGAAAAAGAGGAAGGGACCCATGTGAAACAGTTCCCCACAACAATACACCATGAAGAAATCCACGAAATACTCCGCCTGCACGAGGGTAAAAACACACGTGGCTTTTTGTCACCACCACTGCTTCAGAGCCACCACTTTGAAGAGGAGCTGCCTTGATGTCAACTGGGACCAGGACTCAGGTGACTGCCCTGGGTTGACCATGAGCATTTCAGAAGTGCTCCCTTGCATCTGCAAACTCAGCCAATGCAGTGCCATCCTCCCTGGCAAAAAGGCGGATGCACAAAACTCCTGGGAGAAGTCCTGGGAGAAGACTGCTTGTCTAAGGCATGTGGCTACTAAGCGGGCTGCCTGCCAAGCAACCTGGGGCACTCTGAGCCCAACACAGAGCTGTCAGGAGCTGGCACTGAGCCAGGTTGTGTCATGGCATGCCAGCAAGCTGCTGTGGCACAGCAGGCACAGCCTTCATCTTCTTGCTTCCTCCCAGCCTCCCAGAGGGCACCAGCCCCTCATGACACTCCACATTCCCCCACCCCCAGCCACAACGGGAGTGTGACAAGTAACCCAGGAGAAAGCTCAGCTGCTGTGAAAGCCACCATGGCCAGGAGGCCTGTGTATGTCAATAAATGCCCTCGAGTGCTTGCACATCTGTTTGCATGTGTTAACACCCAAAACAAGGACAGCCTGTGCCCACACATCCTCATCTTCCCAGCAAAGGGCCAAGCATGCACATCACTTATGTTCGGATGCTTACCAGACAAACACATCTGTCTACTCAAGAAGAAGCATCAGGCATGGATTAGGCTGCCTGTATTTTGCTCCCAGCTGGGGTGCAGGCAGGCTGGGCAGCTCAGTGTGAGTCACAATCCCCCTCTGTACAGAGAGGATAATATTTGCATCTTTTTGCTGAGGTCTGTTGGAGCCCAAGGCTGAAGGGCAGCCTGTAGGAACTGAAGGCTTTTTACGTGTCTTAAGCACACGCTTAGTGTTCCTGCATGCGTCACTGCATACAAGTTGAGCTTTTGGCACAGAGGGAAACAAGGGAGGGAGGACACAGGAGAGAGGAGAGGCAGGACAGGTGCCATTTCAACTGTGCTCAGCAGGAGAGGTGAAGGGATGCAGACAGGCAGCTCCCAAAGCACAGCTGCCAGCAAGGGCTCGCTGCAGTGAGATCACAAGGCAGCAAAGCAGCAGAGGGAAAAGCAAACAGTGAGGGAAATATTTTAAAAACATAGTGGGTGAATGGGAGGTAGAAGGAGAGAAGACCTAGGCTGAGCAGAAGACTTCAGCCAGAGCACAGCTGAAGCAGGGGTACACAAGGCAAGTTCTCAGCTGTTGCAGAAGGCAGAGCACATAACCGTAAGTACTGGAGTGCTGTGTTCATCTCTGGGGTCTTTGGTGTAAGAAAGACCAGACCTGATTAAACATGTCCACAAAGATGATCAGAGGGCTGGGGCACCTCTCCTATTAAGACAGGCTGAGAGAGTTTGAGTTATTCAACAGAGTTATTCAAACTTTTTACAAGTGCATGGAGTGATAGGGCAAGGGGTAATGGCATTAAACTGGAAGAGGGTAGATTTAGATTAGATATTAGGAACAAATTACTTAGTGTGAGAGTAGTGAAACACTGGCACGGGTTGTCTAGAGAAGCTGTGGATGCCCCTTCCACTTCCTGGAAGTGCTCAAGGCCAGGCCGGATGTGGTTTGAGCAGCCTGGTCTGGTGGGAGGTGTCCCTGCCCATGGTAAGATCTGTGCAACCCAAACCATTCTATAAGTGTGCAGAAAGAAGGTCCAGAGGCTAAAGGTGATGATGAGGTCACAGGTGCAGGAAGCAGATAAGAAGCTGGAGGAATATGAACTTCTGCTACCCTATATGACAGACAGACTTCTGAATCTTCTAGCTGCAGAGGGATAAAAACCGGGAGTGAGACTGGCAGAATCTTGGCAAATTTTTCACATAGTGTTTTGTGTTTTCACATAGTGTTTTCACATAAGTTTTCACATAGTGTTTTGTTTGTAACCTGGAATGGAGGAAATTAAATCCCCCATCCCTATAGGTGTGTTGGCTGAGGGGACCTCAGGTTTCAAAAGCAGCTACCAAGGGAAAGCTCATCCGCTTGCTGACTGCAAAGCTCTCCAAGGTGTAGAGATGGTTTTCACTGCTGAGATGGTTTTCCAAGTAGCGTGTGTGCCACATGGAACAAACTGAAAGGTTCTCCAGCCCTTAGATCAACACTACAGAGATTTTCTAAAGGAAACACACACATATACAAAATCAGTTTTTCTTTAGACACCTTTTTGGCTCACATCTAAGCCAAGATTCAGCTAGAATTAATTGCCTTAGCAAACAGCAATCCAAGTCTTGTGAGGAAAATCTGATGAATGACTGCAGTTGTTTAGAAAAAATGACATGGGAGACAAAATCATATTTGAGGAGAGAAGGATAGTGTGTGTCTCCATAAGGACTTATGGTTCCAGCAGTGATGGAAAGGTTTTCTTCCATCAGTCAGAGAGTGAGGGGGGAGGAGAGAACAGCACTATGGCAGAGAGTTAGAAGAATGATGCTGCCATGATCAGAAATGCAAAAAGCATGACCTGCCAGGAGGATACTAAGCAAAATGAAGCTGTTTAGACTGCAAAAGATTGAGAAGGGCCATGATAACAGTCTTCAAATACATAAAAGGTTGCTATAAAAGGAGAAGTTTTCAATTCAGTTCTTAGTGGTTACAGTGGACAGAGGCAAACACAGGCTTACACTGCCATACAGGACATTTAGTGATAAGGAGAGCATGGTACACAATGCACAGACTGAGCATTATCCTGAGAATATCCTGCACCTCAAGTCTTCAAAACAATCCAAAACCTTCTGAGAACTACACATGTATTGTTCCTCCTGGGATGGATATGATATCAGTGACATCCTGAGGACTCTTCCAGGCACATCTTCTGTGGGTGTCTAATCCCAAATGCCTGTGGCCACCACCACAATCAAGCATTGCTATTGTGCTTATTGGAGAGAAACAGCAGCTGTCTCTCCCCTGGCCATTCCTTCCCTAGTAATGCCCCACTTCTTTCGTCCTCAGGAGAGCCCCACAGAGCCCAGCATGTGTTTGCAACACTTTGTGAACAATAACATTCATATATCTTCAGCAAAATAAAAAACTGGGTCAGCTAAGGTACATAAGGAGCAGCAAATGCATCTGCCAATGATCCCTACAGTGCTGCAAAATCCAACCCACCAGGTACACAAGGGTTATAAAGTAGTCAGTGTATCTCCATGGGAGGAAAAGGGGAGAGTTCAGATATAACTGGGAAAACACAGCCATTTTGGTTGCATTTCACAGGTGAAACCAAGACCTGGAGAAGAATTCTAACAAAATGTTCACACTAATATCCTGGCCACTGGGAGAGAGGGAGTGAATGCACAATTATCCCAGTTCCAGAAGCTGCCTCCAGTTCTTCCAGCCTTCATGCACATTTACCAGAAAGGGTGGGATGCAACTGAAGCAAGAGGCACATACTTACCTGCTGTAGTCTGCAAGAGGGTGGCTGAGGAGGGACACTGAAGGAAGAAGTTAATCAAGAGCTCTGCAGAAGATAAAAGCAAAGCATATTGCAAAACAGAAAGAAAGGAAAACCCTCACAAGTTGGAGCAGCTCCCGCAGATGGTAGAAAGATCTCAGGCCCCTGAGAACCCACAGGTTCTCAATTGGCTGCAGCCCACGTGGACAAATGCTAAAGAAACCACACTGCATTTAAGAAAAGCTAAGCTGGGGATGCTGTCCAGGAGACCAAGATGAGGCATGTTTGATCACTCCCTCCCCAGCAAGCAGGACCATGGGCCACCACATGTATGCTTGCATGCATCTGCACATCCCTCTCTGCTGGACCAAGATCCAGACTGAAATCAGACTCTATCAGACACAAAGTTGTTTGCGGCAGCAAGGCAGCCAAAAGGGAGAGAGAAAAATTCCTCAGCAGTGGAGGGCACAAGTAGGAGCTGCCCAGCTGTTTTATCTGAACATTTTTCTTGCTGTGTTTTACAAAGGCCCAGTGACCATCGATGGATTCCCTGACAATGCTGTCCTCTGCTATCTCAGCATGGATCCATTTGCTGCCCATTAAGGTACAGACCCCAGAAGACGGAGAGATATCTGATGTTACCCACAACCCCTCAACCATCCCTCATCACCATGGCTTAACCTGCCCAGACGAGTCCCTCCCCAGGAGTGGATGGGAGATGGGAGAGAACAATTGGCAATTTAAATGCATCCAATGATAATCAGGCTGGCAAGGATGTACAGAGCACAAAATCAGGCAGCAGGAGCACACAGGCAGGGAGCTGGAAATAATTACCATGATACTGTAACCAGAAAACACAAGACCAAGTTATTTACCACACTAATTACTGTTTATCCTTGTTTATGGCTCTGTGTGGCAGTGGGACTGGCAGCCTGATTGGAGGTGTAAATGCTTAAAGGATAAAGCTCTGGATATTAGAACTAGACACCATGTCAAGGTAAAGCCTCTGCTGAGCTGAGGACAGGGAGAGATGAGCCTCTCATCCCTCTCCTCTACTGGAGATCTGGAATTGGCAAAAGGAAGACCCAGCTGGCTCTCCCAGGGCACAGTTATGGGTAAGCCTGCTATATGCTATTTATCTGCCAATGCATCTCCATATCTGCATCCCCATATCTTCATCTCCCTCAGGTCTTTTTCTCCTATACTATTTCTCTTGGATGCCACTACTGCATTAAAGATTTCTCCAAAGTATTCCTCAGTGCTTAATGTTCCTCCTTATAAACTGCATCTGTTCCAAATAAGGTACAGTTTTTCCCATATTAAAGCAGAGTTATTTTTCCATACCCTTCCTCCATCAACACCTCTTTTTGTTTTTTAACAAACAGGTTTGGACTAGAGGCACAGGAAAAAAAGGAGGGACCTGCTGCAGACTGCCCAGTTGCCACTGGCAAAGGTGAGCATAAGAGTGAAGTTTCAGGAGGTGCCCCGGCTCCAGTCCCTGGCCCACTGCTCCCTTCTGCATGACACCCTCACTGGGATATTCTGCCCAGCAGCAGCCAGCTTCTGCTGCCTCTTCTTTCTGATGCCTCTTCTTACTGCTGCCTGCTACAAAGCTGCCTTAACAACAGCTGGCAGTATCTGAAATACATCCCTAACGTTTTTTTTTTCCCCTAAAAAAAAAAAAAAAAAAAAAAAAAAAAAAGGTACTGTAGACTATGTCACAGGGAAATACAACTCCAAAGGTGCTACCCATGCTACAGAAGAGTCAGACCATGATGCAGCATTGCTGACCTCTCCCAAAGCCTGGGTCCATCACCCTTTCCTGCAGGACTGATTCACTCTTCCTTTGCACTGCTCATCACCTGCAGAGTCTCTCTCCCTAGAAGCCATGAAGCTGGTGGGTCCTGTCTGTGTCCTTTAAACTTTATTCATAATCTTAGGGATTAAAATAGCACCTACTTCTCACAAAGCTCTCTCTCAAAATAAAGCCAGAAAGCTGTCTTGGCCCCAATCTGTCCTCGTACCTTTCCTCCATGCTCCATCACCAGATGCTCTTGTGGAGCTGAGCATGTCCTATTCACTTCCATCAAGGATGTGATATCTGAAAACCCTTGGGAGACAACTGCTTTCCAGTCTGGAGGATCTGCCTCCCCCACTGCATCAGATGTGTCAGAGCAGCATTTCATTTACCTTTTCCAGTAATTTTTATCTGTCTGATTATTAATGAGGAAGTTTAACCCACTCCTGGGCAAATCCCTGAAAGTCAAACAAGTCAAAGTGAGGAGGAACTGGTCTGTAAGGGAAACCATCTTAAAGTGAGACAGACTTCAAGAAGATACTGACCTTTTGGTGCATGAAGAATGACACCTCCTTGGCTGATTCTGCTCCCTGCAAAAAGCCTGTGGGCACCCTGCCTGCCACCAGCATGGGTTGCTTAGCACTTAGCTAAATCACTCCCCCCAGCTCTCCCAGTACCTAGCACCCTGTACCATTGTGCTAGTCTAGCTATAGCCACCTAAATACAATCATGACCAAGTCATCAGTGCTTGTCTGGGAAAGACATTATTTTCAGATAAAAAAATAAACTCATAAAATCCATTAGAATCTGTTCCTCTAATAACCTGTTTCTCTTCTCAATTTTCCTCCTCCAGGATGATGTCCATGTTTGTTTGCTCAGCACCCTTTCACACCTGCTCAGCAGACTTTCACTCCTCTCCTGTATTGTCCCTACCATAAACACTACACAGAAGAATGCCACAACACACCTGAGAAAGTGCTACCATGAAAGTAAAATAATCTTCTCAAGTGGAAAAAAAGACTACACCAAGACCTCACTCTCATCCTCCTCCCTGCTCTAAGCCATCCAAATTCCATCATTTCTAAACCTCCCTTCCTCCATGTCACTCTGGTAGATGCAGCCACACCCATAGCTCTTCCTCTGCACCACTGCTCCCAGTCCTCCCAACAGCTGCTCCCATAATGTCAGAAGATACCACAGGTGCATCTGCATCTACATTTTGGCCAAAGGTGGGGAGAACCCAGAGCTGCTCACCGCAGTGTTTATGCTGCAGATGGTCTTACTTACCCTGGTTCTTGCACAACTGCAAGCAGGAGTCAGGCACCTCCTCCATTCCCAGCATCCTATATGTAATTTACACTGACACAAAGTAGCTGCTGGCCCCATATAAGGAATTTGTGTGCTTGTACACAAGCAGTGCAGACTTGCACCTTGGCTTGCAGGATGCAAGGGACAGCTCATGAAAGAGCTAAGGGTAATCATGCCTCTTGTACATGCATTGTTTCCACAGTCTCCCAGCCACACATGTGGCCACACACAGGCTCTCTGACATGATGCTGCTCATGGGGATTCGTGCTGCCCTACTGCTACGACAGAGGAAAGTGCCCAAACAATGTCATTTGTTCCCAATGTCTGTGTGCATCTTGCAGCTTCAGCACAGCTGGCTTAATAGCCAATCTCTGCTGGGAAGCAGCTGAGGGAGGAGAGGGAGAGAGAAAGAAAGGAGTGAATGGGGAAAGCAAGCAAAAGAAAAAGAAAGCGAAGTGAATAGGAGCCCACAGAGTAGAAAATAACACTGCCAGGCAGAGATGCAGCTGAATTGGCTGTGACAGGCCTACCCTCTCTGCACCTGGGATTCAAACACAAGCTTATTTTCCTAGTTTCTTCGAGAGACAATGAGTCCTGACTACCTGTCAGAATGCACCCAGGAGATGTCACTGGCAGAAAAGAGGCCCCAGGTGCTCCCAGACTGCATGGCTGACATAATGGCACAAGGGATGATGGCTGAGGGCACAAGTGGCATTTCCTGTAGATGAGTGGTGAGGGAAAAAAGAAAAATTGAGCAACAGTGGAAACCAGAGAAACAAGACAACACTCTTGCCAGTACTCCCAGTGTTTCTAGAGGATGCAGAACAGCTCTGCTGCCTGCACAGCTCCTGTGCCTCTTGTCTGAGGTGCAGGGGAGCAGCCAAATGCTGTGTGCCTTCAGGCAGACACAACTCTTCTCTCCCAAGTCCCAGCAAGCACACAAGTGAAGACATTCACTGCCTTGCTCCAGGGGGTCCATGAAGGACGTAGTCCTAGAGAGGTAAGGTCAGGCTGTGCCAGACCTCCTAACAAGCAAGCTGCACCTTTGACAGTCCCTCAGAACAAGGGTGTCAAAACCAGCTGGTCATGACTAACCACAGGGCAACTACAGTGTATTGCTTGAAGACGACCGCTTTCAACATTTGGGGCTGACAGCTGGTGGGAAATGCCAAAGGTGAGAGGCCAACAGTATTTTTAGCTTCCCTTCTTGGGATGAAGCACAGGAGGTTACCCTACATCTCCCAGTGAGGCACCCCGACAGGAACATTCTCCTGTGCCCCCCTGTTTGGCCAGCCAAAATGCCATCAGTAACTTGCCACCTTCCCCAGCCTCCTCCTCCTCCTCACCAAACCACCCACACATGCCTTCCCTGCTGCAACAGGCCAAGTAACTGCTGCTGATTTAAAAATGCTGTTTTCACTGCTTTTTAATGAGAAAAAAATTAATTGAAATTTAATTTAGTCAATGACCAAGTGACAGGGGAGGGTGTGTGAAAATAATCCAGTCTTGGCTTAGGTTCCAGCAGGAAAGAGCCTGAACCAAGACGGTACTGGGGGAACACCTGGGCAGGTGAGGGTGATCCATACAGGTTTTGAATAAGGGGCTCACAAATAAACCAACCTCCTGGCCATATTCCTTCCCCAGCACATCCCCAGCATTACATATAAAGCCCCCAGGCATCCTCTTTCGATTATCCACATGCACCAGTGAAAACCTCCCCTCCCACTCCATCCCTGCAGCCTGCAAGGTGCAGAGTGCATCTCTCCTGCCCTCTTCCCCTCTGCTGCGACCAGGGGCTGCTCAGATTCAACATCCACTGTCTCATCAGCACAATATGCCAGCAGAAAGAAAGGGAGAGGAGCAGGAAAGTCCTGGAAGCCTGAGAACAAGACGGGGCTCATGAGTCATCCCCTCTGCAAGCTCATACCCACGGCCCCCGCTGGCTACTGCCACGCTCTGGGAAGATGCTGAATATTCAACAAAGGGTTGTGGGTTTTTTATAGACCTGCTGGAAATGGTAAGGGAAACTCCACTGTCAATATAAAACAAAAATAAAAAAGGAAAGAGAAAGATCACAATCTCATCACCACAGCCGGTCTTACACATTCCCTGAGGATATGTTAGAACAGCCAAGGGTGTGAGAGGAAAGCAGCCCATGGGGATCTGTTTCTGGCAGGCTGAGGGAAGGCAGGACAGGGGAACAGCTGGGGGAGGGTGAATTTGTTGCCATCCACAGCAGTCTGGATGGGTGCACAGGCAGCCCAGGACTGCAGGTAAAGGGACAGAGTGCCTGCCATGCTGGGGGAAAGCATCTCCTGGCTCTGATACCTTTGCTAAAGGTCTCAGCTTCTCTGCTGGGGGTGCCTTTACAAAAGGCAGGTCCTGATAGGAGATTTTGCTATGCCAACCTCTTGGGCAAGAATGAGGCTCACTGGTTGCTTTCACACAGCATCGAGTGCATCACCACAGAATTATGTGGTGACAAGGGGCCATATGGGGTCAGCTAGTCTGTCTGCTCTTCCCCCCCAAATCAGTGAGACAGCAGCCACCATTCACTGATGTTAGGAAAACCTCACTGATGGCTGACAGCTTGGACCTCACACTCACATCCAGGCAGCCCAGACTCACATTTCACCACCCAAAGCTTTTTCTGACATCTCCTCTAAACCTCCCCCACTACAGACTAAACACATTGCTTTTTCCCCACTGTGGACACAAGCAAGACATCATCTTCTCTATCTCCACCTTCTTCTCCTTATCTGAATTCCACCATCTTCCCTCCTCTCAGTATTGCCTACAGCAAGCAACTCCAGCCTTCTGTGGTACCTCTTGCAGCCCACAGTATCTAGATTACATTGAAACAACAGCCATGAGGCAAAATCTGTACCCTACTTTCAGCTCCTGGAGCCCTTTTTAGCTCTGTTCCTGATTTCAATCCTTTGAAGATGAATACAGGACAAATTGAAGGAGGAAGAGAAATCAGGTCATTTCTTCTTAGCCTGGAAAGTCCCTTTGTATCCACTGACACAGGGTTAAATCTTTACAGTCAGTACAACTTCAGCCCAGGAAGAGAAGAAACCTCCTGTACACTCGTGTGCCATACAGAAGATGTGGTACAAGCTCTCTGTCCCACAGAAGAGGACTGGGATGGGAAGGTGTAGGGTAAAGTGGGAGCCAGGGAATTACAGGCAGGGATGGGGGGCTGAGGTTCCGGACTGAAGCCCCTTAGCTCATTCCCAGGTGAAACAGTGCCACAAGGATGGTGCAGTGGGAATTCAAGTCTCGTGGGATGGCAGAGAGAAGAGAGGGTGCTTGCATGTGTGAGGGAGAGGAATGCAGGAATTTGCGGAAATGATAGAAATTTTCTTTTCTCCCACTCTCCTCCACCCTTGCATTTTCTGTTCTCCACGTTCTTTTCTGGTCTCTGTCTCACCTTCTGTCTCTCCCTCTGTAAGCACTTACTGGAAAGTTTTCTCCAGAACACAGTTATTTTCAACGTGTTTTCCTCTCCTTCCCTTACAATATTTGCTTTCTCATTCTCAGAATCTTCCTTGCTGGTGAAGCTGATCAGCTATTGAATCTACTGAAATGGCTTCCTTCCCACTGAAGCCAGTTGTTCATTGCTCTGCTTTCAGGTACCAGGCAATTCCATGCCTTTCCTTGTCATGTCAGACCCAGAAAATCAAGAATCATCTTTTTTTTTTTTTTTTTTTTTTTTTTCTGCTACCATCTTCTTCACTCAGAAGGGAAGGACATTCTCTATCATGCATATTTTAATCTTCTCCTTGAGAAAGTCTGAGATGTAAAATGGCCTATATTAGTCCTATCCCTAGGCCTAGTCTTCGAAGCCAGAGCAGATTGCTCAGGGACTCTTCTGCTTGAGTTTTGAGGATCTCAAAGGAAACAGACTCCACTGGACAACCATCTCATGTCTGAACCACCTTCATGATTATTTTTTCTTTGTATAGAGTTAGAATTTTCCTGGCTCAAACTTATCCCTGCTGCCTATTATCCTTGGTCCACACCTATGAGAAGTGTCCAGATCCATTTTTTCTACAGTGCTTCTCCCATCCCATTACTTACTAGAAAACACCAAACAGATCCCCCTTAAATTTCTCTCCTCCAAGATAGACAAAGACAGTGCTCTCAGGATCTCCTCACATCTTATGTGCTCCAGCTCTCTGATCATCCTCATGGCCCTTCCACTAAACTGATCCCAGTTTGCCACTATCTGTCTTGCACTGAGGTGGGAAGTGACTGACACCACCATTCCTTGCTTAGGAACTCCATGGGCTGAACTGAAGCCTTCTCTTTTCTTTATTTCATGTTAAATGGATAGTAAGGAGCCTCCAGGCTATCCAAGTCAATGATATTTAACAGAAACCACAGTTTGGACCACAAAGTTCATAAGACTGTATCTAGATTTTATTATTAGCAAATCAAATTCCCAGCCCAGCGGAAAAAGCAACCCCCAGACAGCACCAGGACAAGGAGTCAGATGATTTTGTGCACATCTTAACAAAGGGGGGGAGCCAGAAAACAGACTTAGTTCTGTCTTCCTTGCCCAACTGTCAGAGTGGTTTTGGAATTAACTCACTACACCTTATTTATCTTCTAAATTTTCTAAATTTTCAGACAACAGCCAGTACCGAAAGGCACATTATTTTTCCCCTGTAAAATGTACTCAGCCATATTTCTACCACTCAGCATTCCCTTGCACCCAGCATCCTACAATCCCTCCACTTGATTCTGAAACAGGAGCCACAGATGTACCTGGTAAAGGGAGGAGGAAGACATAGAGTCACGACATTGCCATGCAAGACAAACATAGAAAGGACCAAGGTGGTATGGGGAAGACTCTACTCACTCTATGGCAAGGATGATTGAGCAGGGAAACTCACTGCTGCAGGGCATTGCCAATGCTGACAGCTTAACTGGGTATGTAACTGGAGTTGAGTGGTTTTAAAAGCATGGGTGGCACTTAGATCTTCCAGTAAGTGAAGCAGCACCTAAGAGCTTCTAGGTGGAAGTCTGTGAAGTCATTAGGGACCTCCCCTCCCTCCTTCCCAGCCAGACACCTCAAAAGAAGAATGACATGGAAGATAAAATGGGAAGGGTTCACCTCCTTCTGAAAAAAAAATGTGCACTAGCTCTTCTACTGTGTTGGGAATTACCCTGTGACCTACACACACAGTGTCTCACTTTAGTATAACAACTCCAAGCAGAACTTCAGTGACACCCCAAATTCCCTAGAGGGAAAGTGCCATGATTCCTGGGCAAGGACACTGTGATTTCAATTACCTGGAGATATCTGAAAGGGATTCAGAGAGAGATGCACAGTCCCACCTATTCCAGTTCCCCACCCTCAAGCTCCAGTTGCCATGGCAATGGTACAGACAATTTCAATGCATAAACCCAAATTTGCATTTTAATGGGACATAATTAGAATGCTGAGATAAACGATTCTCCCTCGCTAAAAGGTAACATCAACGCCACAGCTCACAAATATGTTCTACCAGCAAGTATTGCACGTACGTGCACACACGTATAGATCACTGTGCTGAGAGTGCTGGGAAGTTCCTTTATGCATAACTGGAAAGTTTTATATCCACAGCACAAAACCATGATTTCCAAATTAAAACAATAGCTTTACCAGATGCCCACTGCAAAATTATTGTATCACCTCCTGGCTGCTATCCTGCTGTGCCATTCTTCCCCTTCCAGGTCCAGGGTCAGGCCATATCTGCTGTCCCAACACTGAACCTCTGTGTAGAGATGCTCTGTGTGCTGGCAGCTCACAGGGGCTGAGCAGAAGGGATCATTTCCTAGAGATGATGAAAAACCTGCCCCTCTCCAACTGTCCTAATATTTATTTTCCTTGGTTTTTGTAGCTAGATTTGTAGTGAGATGGTTATCTGCAATATTCTCCAGCTCTCAGATCAGGAAAGGAGTACTGTGCTAGACCCTGTCCCACACTGCCAGCGGAGAGTCCAAATAGCTTTGAGAAGACAGAAGGACATTTTAAAAAGGAAATATTTCCGAGACTTTCCCTTTTACTTCAGTGACAGGCAGGGAAGGGGAATGGAAGGGGAGGAATCCATTCCGCACCAGATAGGAAAGCAGAAAATTAATTTCTTGTGCCCTTGATACAAACTAAATTCAAAGTAGGCAGCTGTCAGGACTGAATAGAGACAGAAGAGAGAAAGTGAAAAATATAAATTAAAAAATAATAAAGGAGATAAAGGGAGAAGAGCAAACAAGTGAATCATAAAACCTGCAAACTCCACAGAAATTTCATTTGGCTTTTCAATTGAGAAGTGACATGGGGGCAATTGCATCTGGGAGAGGCTGAAAGTAGCTGCAGCTCAGACCAGCTCCCCCCACTCTTCTGAACCCCATGGGGCCTCCCAGCCCGCAGGGGACTGCAAGCAGTTCTGCAAAGGAAGAGAGGGCACAGGATTCAACTCAGCCCATCTGCCTCACCCCACCTGCCTGAGATATGGAAGCTAAGCCACAGTTCCTGCTGAGCAGCACTGGCAGTACAACACGGACAGGCACTGCTGTCTGCACGTGCAGCAAGTAGACGACACAGAAGTTGTTCCCCAGGACCTCTGTGGCCTGGAACTGCATGTTTATTCCTGCAGAGAGGTTCCCAAGGAGTTAACATACACCTTCAAGTGCTGCAGTTTCCTATTAGCACTGGCTAGCTGACCATGCCCACTCCATTAGATCTGCATGATGAGGCCCCAGAGGGTTCAGGCAACCTCTTACTCCTCCTCCGTGATCACACCCAGTGGTCAGCCCAGAAGTCAGAAGAAACCCAGTGATGAAAAGCTCCATATCCCACCCCTAGAGCCACCTGATCTCAGCACAGCTTTGTGTCCAATCCATACCAGGACAAACCCTTCAGAGCTACCACTTGCAGACGGGAGATCCTGATTCCTCCTCCATGGAAGTCTTTTAGTCCTACTCCTCTAGGCTTGCACAAAAAAGAGCATGCCACCTCCTCACCACTTTCACCACCCCAGATGGCAGCTCCATTTAATCTCTCTGCCCTCTGTCCTGGTTTGGGCCAGGATATAGGTGATTTTCTGTCTTGTACTTTTGCTTTCAGCTAAGTCTCCTGTAAGTAGTAGCACTTGCTGAAATTAACAGCAAGTTTCTCAGACAGCGTGTGTTTCTAGGACTGATAACACTTGATGTTTATAGTTACTGCTAGAGACTGGTGTGCAGAGCCAAGGACACTGCTCAGCTCTGAGGAACATTTTACCCTCCAGGAGGATAAAGAGGTCCCACCTGCATCCCTCCTCTGGGGAGGAACGGACAAGATAGATGCCAGAATTGACCAAACAGAGTATTCCATCCCATATACATCATCCTCAGTATAAATTTGAGGGATCACAAGGGCCAAGCCAGATTTCCTACTTCCAGCTTCCGGCTGCCTGTCCTTCCTGCCTGTCCTGCCTCCCTTCCTTCACCCGGCATCCTGGAAGGATTCCATCCATTCGTCTGCCTGTGGTCCTGATCCGTGCCAGCCCTTATCTGTGTGTTCCTGCCTCCAGTTCCCAACTGCTGCCGACTCCAGGAGTCCAGCCTGGACTTTCCCAGGGCTGCCCTGCAGCCTCGGTGGTGACGTGAGAGCTATTGGGGGAAAGGAGGGAGGAATGTGGTATCCAATTTTTTTGTATATTTGTATATATTTAGTAATTTTTCCTATTTATCATTACTGTTTCATTAAAGTTGTGTAGTTTAGTTTCCAACCCATAAGTCTCTCTCCCTTATTCTCTCTCCTTTCTTTATCAGGGAGGAGAGAGAGATTAATAGAGAGCGTCTGTCACTCGGTTTAATTGCCAGGCCAGTGTTAAACCGTGACACCCTCCTTTCATTTGCCAGAACCAAATATTAATTGGGCTGGGCTGTGATAGAGCGAATGCTAACACGACGTGGCACGCGATCAAGTGGAGCTGGATCCAGCCTCCAGCGTGGCACACAGAGGAGGAGCATGGCATGGTGAGCTCAGCACAAGAGTCTCTGGGACTCTCCACTGCTTTGGGCAGCCCTCAAAGGCTGCATGGCCTGGGGACTCTCATCAAATCTCTTTCCCATCCCCTTGATGCACGTGGATGTGTAAACGCACATATGCAGGGTGCACACGAGCACACAAGTTTGCCAAGAGCCCTGCAGTGAACTGGCTGCCCAAAATCAGCGGGGGTGCACACTGAGGAGCCTGCACACTGCACATTCCATGGAGTCATTCCCATTTATGAGGGTACAAGTAGAAAGCCACGTGGATACTAACATGTATATAGGGTGTGCTCTTATACCAATGTAAATCACAGTGTACCCAGTAAAATCGGAGGCCATAAAGCTACACTCAGCCACATCAAAACACTTCCTCGGGGTTTATGGCTTTCCTCATAACCCTCGTTGCCTTGTTTCTGAGTTGCAGTTTATTAACTTAAAAATAAAACCTCATAAGTCTCCTAAAAGACCATCTACGCCACAGATATGGTGGTTCATGGTGCATTTATTAGCCAGCTCCTCTCCCTTAGGATACTGCTTACATGTTCTGCACAGCAGGGACACCTCAGAGGATGGAGACATGATGGCAAGGTCTAGTTCACTATACAGAGTTATAGGAAAAAACAATGGAGCAAGGGAGAAAGATAAGAAAGCAGAAAAGAGCTGGCCTGACAGTTTAGAGGGACTTGAGTGCTGAGAGTCAAGATCAAGAGATAAAAGGTCAGGCTGAACTGTCATCCTCCCAGAAATTGCTGATGCTGGTTGAATACACAAGGGCTAGAAGGAGAAAGAGAGGACAAGGAGAGAGGGTAATAGACAGTTCAAGTCAAAATACAGCTAGTACAGCTATCAAAACAGAGAGGGAATGAAGGAAGGAAAGAAAAAATGAAAGAAGGGAAGCCAAAAAAAAATGAAGCAAGTAAAAAGTTATAAAAGCATCTGCCAGCACACTGAGAAATGTGCATGGCAACCGTGGAGCAGGTCTCCTTGCTCACTGCACTGCAAGGGAAGCCTTGTGCAAGTTGAACTCCCCACAGACACTTGGGTCTGCCAGCTCCCACCTTGCAGTCATAACCCACGGCTTTGGTAACAACGACCATGTGGCTGGCCTTTCACTTGGCTCCCCCAGCAAGAGAAAAGGCAAGCTCCTGGCAAAACACCCTATACCACTCACCACAGCTCCACAGCTGCCACGTAGGCTTTGGGGGCTATCGAGGTGACTTTCTAAGGGTCTTCTCCACCATAGCCCTGCTAGGGAGGTAGTGACAAGGCCATTCACCATATAGAGATGTGCTGTGGCCAGGGCTACAGACAGGTGATGGCAAATAGGGACAGTGAACACTGATCCAAGGCTGAGCATTAGCAAAGGGCTTGCTGCCAAACTGGTATCATGACTGGCAGGAGATGAGCACTACTCAGACAAAATCCACACTGGCTGATTCACACTATGGTTCTGATGATTACCCCATACAGGCTGGGGTGTTCAGAGGATGCACCCCAAAACCCTCCTGCACCTGGCTGGTTCTGAACCCAAAAACTTTCCAGGGTTAAGCCTGCAGCAACCCAGCTCTTGTCCTGCAAACCTCTCCTGCCCTTCCCCTGCTCTTGGCAGTGCCTTCCTAAAGCTCAGCACCCATTTCAGCACCCACCTCTCCTGGCTGCTGTGCTTGTGGTGGGTGAAACCCGGCCCCACAGTGACACCTAGTGACGAGAGACCTCATGGCACCTCGCACCCACGCTGGAAGTGGTAGCCTGGCCTCTTCTCCCGCTGGCCCCTCTTCCCCAGCCTTTAGAAGGCAGAGCAGGATATATGGCCCTAGAAGAGAAAGTAGACTGGCCCAGGGGCACTCATGTGGTGAGTGTATGGGTGTCTGGCACTCAGCACCTCCAGGGCTGCTCCTGCACCCTAAGAAAGTGGAGGTCCCCCAAGCACACGACGGTGAATTTTCAGTGTTTTCTGCAAGAGTGTTTTTTTCTTGCATTCTGCTGGGTAGAGCTGGATGTCACGGGAGAGAAAGGAAGACAAGACAGGAGAGAGATAGTCGTGTGATTTAGAGGGACTCAACTGCTGGGAGTCTGGAACAAATGGTAAAGGTCACGTTGAACTATCACCCTCCCCGAGCCTCAGGAAATGCAGATCCTGGCTGGAGAAGCAAGGGCTACAAGGAGAGACAGCAGTCACGGAAAGAGAGAATAAGTCAAGGAAAGATAAAATACAGCTATCAGAGAGAAAGAGCAAAGGGAGGGGGGCGGAGGGAAAGGAGAGGGAAAAAAAAAAAAGAGAAAAACTGTGCAGGGAGAGAGGTCTGGCACATGCTGATAAATGCAGCATAGCAGCAACAGGATAGATCACCCCCTTGATCCAGGCAAGCCTCACAGGCTGTGGGGCTCTGAACAATTCTGAAAAAAAATCCCACAAATCAGGAAACCACAAAGCCTGCATTTTGTCAGTAAGTATCCAGCCCTCCCGCTGCTTGCAGCTAAATCCACGGTGTTGCCTTGCTCCCAAATCCCACATCAAAAATAACTAGGGAGGGGATCCATTGATCAGACCCATTCTGCTCCCATGCATTCTGATGGCCTGGCTGTTCCTTGCCCTGCAACACCTTCATGATCCCATGCCTCCTCTGCTTCCCACTGTTTTTCCTAGTCTCCAAATGGCTCTGTCACAAACTTGAAGGCACTGGGCAACAGGAGGGCACGTGGCACACCTTTTTTTGGGGACAAAAAAAGGTTCTTTTACCCAGCGTGCAATATTCCAATCCGCACACGGAGCTGAGGTATTTCTGTATTCCAGTTCTGTACAGAAAGAGGTGCTAGGTGGTAAAGCCACAAAGCTAACACACCTGCTTCACAACACAGTTTCTTTTCAACACAAAAAAAATGCAAAATTACCTCATCTCTAAGTATACTGATACCATTGGTCCACGTGATTGGTTAAACCACTTAAAAGTGGTAGCACTTCTGCTTTTCACTAAGCACGCCCAGAGGGTAAGAGGGATTTGTGAGTAGGAGCTCCTTCCAGCCTGAGGGAGGATGTCTTAGTATGTTAATGAGGTGAGTTCACAGTACCTTTAATTAGCTGTTGTTTTCTGCTGTTCTGCTTAGTGCTTAAGACTAGAAGCAGTCATCATCTTCTCTTCAACTCTTCCTCACACTAAGAAAAGCTCAGCAGACTTTCCCTTCTGTTGGTCACGCTGACCTGTCTTTTTTGACATCATTTTTGCCGCTGAACCAGGAGACATGGCAAACCTCCAGGCACGGGAAGACCAGACTGTTGGCAACACAGGATGGGACAGGCAGGATCTCCAGCAGCTCCACCAGCTCTGCTCTGCACCGAGCAGCAGAGACGTCTGCTACCAACCCCTGCCTAAGGCAGCAAAAGCCCCTTGACAGCCCCAGTGCATCTCTCATCTGTCTCCAGACCTTTAATGGTTGGTGACAAGCATAACCAGCTAAACTTCACTGCATCCAGAGCCAGCTCTGGGGCTTATAAACATTTTAAGGCCCTAGAGCAGATGCTGGAAACAAAACACAAAGCCTTCCACCTCTTTGTCACTGCTTTGGATGACTGACATTCCACAATTTCACATCTGCACAGCATGAGGATAATTAAGGTCCCACTCCAATGGAGCCTCTTCCACTACTGTGTATTTCCAAGCTCTTTACATGAAAAATCAGTCTTTCCATTGTAATCAGGATAAAATGCACGTGTCCTGGAAGAAACAAGACTTTATTTCATCAAGGGCCACAATATTTCCAGCAATGAGAACCACCACTGCCTTTCACAAATCCCTCTAGTCAAAGAATGTTATATTCAGAACCTTGTCTCAAAATCCCTGTTTCAATTTCTGTCCATTTTCTTTCTATTCAGCAGGGGAATATTTTTAGGGGAGAATTTCTCAGATTCTGGCATGGAATACCTACAGTTCTGATGAAAGCTACAAAGAGCACATCCAAGAACATAAGGGAGGAATAAAGAGTTTAGTTGAAAGCCAAAGGTGAAACAACAGAAGAAGGTCGAGCATCAAGCCAGGAGAGTCTGCAGTTAAAAAGGAACAGATCACATCTAGAAGCACCAAAACAAAAATAAAAGATAGGCTGAAATCTAAAGGAAAGGAGAAAAACTAAAATCAACAAGTAGCAGTCCAGCTGTTTGAAACTGATTAGAAAGAAAACCAAAGCTCCTGGTAAGCCTCGAGGTTGAGGCACTGGTAACTGAGGTATGTCCCATCAGACTCATGCCTAACTGTAAACTTCCTAAGTGACACAAAACCACAAAATTGAACAAGTCCCCAAAAAGCAACGCATGGGCCCAAGCTCTCAAGTTTTTCAATAATCCTCAGTGTGTATATATTGCAGTAGGTGTTGTCAATACTTTACTCACCTTCCTACAATCCATTTCCTTCAGTCTGACAATCTACAAAGCAAATATGTACTCACTCCTATCCCTGCATCTGTCCTGCCTTTGCCTCTTTCCTGCCTTTGCTCTGTTACACCTCTTCTCCAGCATTCAGCAACTTTTTGCCCACAGCTCCCCTACATTTTGTTCACTCAGGCCCATCCCTGCTCCACCAAAGGACCTTTTACCTCTTTTCCCAGGTTTTTAGGGAAAAGAAAAAGCAGCTACAGTGGGATACCTTTTGGCCTTCTACACTGGAGGAAACAGTGTAAGCAAGCTCTGCCACTTTCTCCCCAGAGCCAATGCTGCAGGAATTAAGCAGGTGAGGAGGGCAGGAAGAAGACCCAGAAACCATCTCCACGGCCCACAGAGGGAACAAGGAAAAGTCAGTCACTGAGCCCTGGGATCCTTCTACTACTTCCTTCCTTCCCTGACATTGAAGGATAGTGGTGGGAAACAAAAGAGGGAAATTTTTCCCCTCCAGCTGCAGACTCGTTTGGCCACTCCATATAGGAAGTATGAAAAGGCAACAGATGCCCCTTATGAAGATATTTTTCCCTTGGGGAACAGACAGAAAGTATGGGGGTACTGGAAGTTCAGACTTTTTTGTGAGTCTGGATGCAAAACCCCATTATTTCTAACCATAAAAAGCTTTGTGACACCAACTCTTTACAATAAGCAAAATATTACAAGTAAAGTGCTTTCTTCTGGTATTCTGAGCCCTAAAGAAGGACTTGTTTGGGTTTTTTCAAATACAGCATTTATGTTCTTAAAAATATTACCTGTCTCTACAAAGCAGACTCTTACAGTTTCAGCAAAGGTACTGATGCTTGCTCTCTTCCCATTTGGAGCCAAGAAACAGCAGGTGGAGAACATGGATATATTTTGGGCTGAGCCTCCACATGGTCATTCAGAAGATCCAGTCTGAGTGTTCTGTGTCAGCTACTTTGAGAGTTACTTAATATTTCTGCTTCCTTATCTTATCTGTATAGGAGGATAAAAACTCTTGTCTGTTTCAGGTGCAGAGTTAATTTCTTACTACAGTATCTAGTATGGTGGGAAGACATTGTAATCTCAGCCAGTGCCAACATTACCTGCAGAAGTTGTACAAGGCAGAGTCTGCTTCTTAGTGACCTGGAACAGGCTGAAAAGTGGACAGAAGAGGTAGGTACCTGCACTTGATTAAACAATTTTAAAAAATCAGAATAAAAGTCTTTTTGTCAGCCTAAAGTAACTAGGCACTTGTGCAAGCATATGAATCAAAACATTGTTCAGCCCTTGTTCAAATTCAGTAGGCCAGAAAGTCAAATTGCTTTTCAAAGGGATGTCATGCAGTTAAAGGACAAAGGTTCCTATGTACTTGAGGTGCAGGGCAGGCAGTGATCCATGGTTCTTTGTAGGGACAGCAAGCACAACACAAATTGCTTCAAGCTGGCAAACACCACTAAATATTAATGACAGCAGCTTTGAATACTGCTGTTCAAGAGAAAATACAGAACAGGGGACGTGGTGAAACTGGACAGCTGTCTGAAGTGAAGCACATTTCATAATCCACACATGAAGAACAATGCAGAGGTGAAAATCTGTTATGAACCAGCTTGAAAATCAGTCTGATTCATTCTGGAAGAGAAAATACACTTATATGTGTTAGTGTGGACAATACTAAGTGTTCAAATATCAGAGTCCCATTTCCCAAAATCATAAGACTTTTAAAAAAGACCCAAACTAAATAAATGCTTGTAATTGTTGCCTTTTACTTCTAATGCTGCCCTCCGTTTCTGTTTTCTACCATTGTTCACAACAGTCCTTCAGACTGAGACTCCTAGGTCTGAAGCTCCAGAATTCAGAAGTTGGAACCTAACGTAAAAGTAAAAGCAAACCAACAACTACTACGAACTTCCACAGACAGCCATATGATTAAGCATGAATAGAAACAACGTCTTTGTTAATAATGTTAATAATGTGGAAGGTACAATAACCTCAGACTTTTCAAAGCCTAGAATAATAGGGAAAAGAATAGTCACTCCAAAATGATCCAGAAGCTTTATCAACACAGTTAAACAGGGAAAAAAATCCACTTTTCGATGCCATAAGAAAGCAAGCAGAATGTGAACTCATAATATTCAAACATGGAAGTTACTTAAAACTTAAGCTGATCTGTATGTTGGGTTATTTGTAACTGAAAGGTGAGAGAGCTCATGGGTACCCACTGAGGCATGAGATTTAAAGCAAGCTATAAAACATGAATATCAGCATCAGAAAGCTTCCAAAGAGAGCTTAACTCTCGGAAACAAAGGCATTCTCAATCTGAAATGCAGTGCCTATAGTTTTGCCCTGCAAAGTTAGATTGTTCAGGCTTGAAGATAGCAATTTATTTGGATGTTATACATTTAAATGGGCACCATTTGACACTTACTCTGTCCCCAAACGGCTTCCAGAGCTAAATGCAGTTTTTTTGATGGATTACAAAATGATGAAGTTTTCTTGGATGAAATTTTGAGGAGAGGCATTAGAACAGTGCAATGAAATTCCTCTTTTTTTTTTTTTTTTTTTTTTTTACTAACATAGACACAAAGTCCCCTAGCATTAAATTTTTATAGCATATACTAGTCTGGAAAAAGCTACCTGTGGGATCTGTTCAGCTGCCTTCAACAGTGAATCAGGTAAAAGAAAGTGATAGTTTAAAAGATACTAAAAAATGCTCACTGCGAGAGCGATAAAAGTCATAGAAGCTTCAGCAAAGAAAAAAATATGGCATTTTACATGCTGTGGTCAGCATAAAGCAGATTCATTAAAGGTTAACAGAGATTTTATGGTTTAGACATGTAAGAAAGATTATGTGATCCAGACACCTACATTCTACAGATACACGGGTTTAAAGGAACATATAATAATAAAATCCAGTTCATACTAAGAGATGATCATACATTCCTAATGCAACTCAATAAACTGATCTTACTTAGCACTGCAGCAAAAAGATATAAGAATAACTCTCTGTTACAGTCAAAGAGCAAGGAAAGGCTCTGCATCTGTGTCTGCAGGAGTGTGAAAGGCATTAGTTGTACCCGAGTCACCCAGAGAGAGACATGACAGGTGCTATTATCACCCTGTCTGCCAAGACCAAGCACAGCTGAAGCCAGGACACCGTTGGGAGAAACACTAATGATCATGCCCCAAGAAAAGCTGCCAGACTCTATTAAAAGCAGCAGAAGAAATATAACGTATCAACAATAGGCACACGATTTTGAAGAGTGTCAAAAAAAATCCATGGCCCGTGTTGCATCATGATCTTTGGCACCAGATCCAAACCTGGGCAACACGTCACCCCACGAAGCACTCATCATCCATTTAACTTCTTGGTGCACTAAACAGCTCCAAGAGCCCGGCCACACACTGAGACTGTGCATGCAGTTAAAAGACAGTGCCTTGCCTTCCCTCTTCAGCAAAGTGACCCCTGGGTGCTTGTTAAATTTTATTCTGCAGGTAATTGCTAGCTAAAGTCATATTGAGTCTGCACTCAACCTTGCTGGTCAAAGGAGGCGTTGCCTCTATGGCTGTTTCTTGCTACTGAAGGTGTTTAATGAGGAGGGAGTCAGATTATCTGAGACCCCTGCATAAGTAAGAGCTTTATTAATTGGCACAACTTAAACAGAAACAGGATAGTTTGGAAATGGTTTGCTTTTGAGGTAGGGAAGGGCGTGTTTTTTTCATCAGAAGAATAATACATCAGTGCTGCTTGCACCCTGCTAATTTGTTAAACGTATTTTGCGTTGCTGGTAATAAAAATATGTTTTTGCATCCGGTGCCCTCGTAAGACATTGATAAGGTTACGCTGTTCTGACACCAACCATTGCAACAAAGCATTAGGTGATCCAAATAAAGTTAAATTATGCAAAGGAAGCATTTTGCCAGTAGAATAAGCTATCTCGAATATACTATGCAACCGTAACAGCTTTCAAAGAACCTGTAAATTGTATTTTAGGGGCTAAAAAGAGAGTTTGACTGATGAGGTATTTTGAGGAATGCTTTCCCCTTGGTAAGGTCACTGGCAGCTATCATCTATCTCACTCTGATCAAGATAAAGATAATCCGAGTATACAAGCAGTAACAAATGTTCTGCTGCCTAGAATGCTCTCTAGTGCTCTCTTCAATTTCACCAGCAGGCTATTAACTCATTGCTTGTTCAGCTTCTCCTTTGCAGCACTACAATAACCTCATTGTAACTTTTTTAGCTTTGACACAACTGGAGGCGCAAACCTGGCAGGGAACTAGAGGCTGAGCAAGCTCTGCCTTTCACTAGCTAGGAAGAGAAAACAAGAAAACAGAGAAGTGCTCTGCATTGCACACCCAGTGACTGTCAGTCCGTATCAGTCAAAAAATGGCTCAGATTACTGCGAAAGGAAAATTAAAAGCTGGAAGCAACATGCTGAGCAGGCAGTAAAAGGTTCACATCCCCCAGACCCGAAGACAGGAATGAGCACCACGTAGGTCCTGTTCAGAAAAATGCATTAGCACCATCACACCCAGTATCTGCTGGATGCTGGGATCCATCCAGGAATAGCTTTGGAAGAGAACGAACAATAAAAACAGGCATTGAGGTGACATCTGCACAAGCTGAAGAACAATTTCCAGAGAATATATTAATGTCTTTTAATGAACCAAGGTTTAAGTGTTACCAGTCCCTGCTAGAGATCATTACTATGAGAAACAGTAAGATACACTTGTATCTTTCTCCCTGCAGAAGTGTGAGGCAGAATAAACCTCTCTCCCTCTTCATCATTGTCAGCTTGTTACTGCCCACGCTGGCTGTAATTGAATAAGCTTTATTCAGATGATAGCTAAATTTAGCAGGTATTAGAATCGAGCCTCTAGAGGGGTGAAAATGGGAGAAGACAGCTTCAAAAAGAACAGTTAACAATAGATACCATTTATGGCAGAATGAATCTCTGTGCCTGAGGAATCTGGCATAGAGCTACATTTGGGCTTTGGGGCCCCGCCAGCACAAAACACGACAGCACTGTTCGCCCTCCTCTTGCCTCTCGGCCTGTTAATAGTACTATTACTCCCGTGATGGCAGGGTGATGGCAGGAGGCCCTCAGAGCCCGGCCTCCCTGCAGCAACTCCGCGCCGGTGTAACCCAGCGAGCCTGCAGAGCCCCTGCCGGACCACACACTTCAGAGGCAGGACAGGGGAGCGACAGGGAAAAGCCACCAGGAAGCTCGCTTGGCACGGGCAAAGCTCAGCATGACCCTCAGGTAACCCACACTCAATATGGCGCCGCGGCCCTTCCCGCCCCACCCCTGCCGCCCATCCCTCTGCGCATGCGCCATACGCAGCGCACGGCGCCGGAAGTCTGGCAACACGGAGACGGAAGCGGCGCCGCGCCCGGGCGGAAGTGTGGCGGCGAAACGGAAGTTGGGTACCGGCGAGGGGTGCTTGGACATGTCGGCTTCCCTCCTACGGCGGGGATTGGAGCTGCTGGAGGCGCCGGGTGGGCCTGCGGGAACCAGGGGGCTTGGGGGCGGGGAGAGGTTTATTCCCGGCGTACGGCTTGAGTGACCCTATCCCTCTTCCTGCTGCAGGCCAGGGAAAGGCCCTGCCGGGTCTCCAGCGGGGGCCGGAGGGCCTTAAGGCGGTGGGAGCTGCGAGGCGGAGGAGGGCGGCGGCGGAGTCCGGCAGGAACAAGGCCACGGTCAAGGGCAGAGTCGTGAAGTCGGCGATAGGTGAGTTTCGGCCCGGCTCCGCGGGGAGGGGGAAGCAGCTTTGCCGCCCTCCACAGCCCTCGCACCCGGTCCCCTTGCTGTGTTGCCACTTTCCTCCCCTGTCTCCTGTAACCATCCCTTCCCATCCTCTTGGTGCCCTTCTGGTGTCTCCCGTGTAAACATAGCCTGATCTGTGGAAGCACCCCTCTGCTTGAGCTACAGCCCCGTTTCTTTCTCCCGGGGCCTTGCTGATCAACCTGTGTCCCTCCTTGTGTGTTGTTTGGACAAGAAGTTGATGTCTTTTGTCCCACTCTGACCTAGAGGAGTACCACAAGAAGAAGCCTGTGAATCACTTGAAAAAAAACCTGAAGTACATGTTGAAGGGACGAATTGTTGCAAACAAAGCCATCACAGAACAAGTAAGACTAGCACTTTTTTTGTCTGTGGGTCTGCTTCCACTGAGGAACATGAGTGGGTGGGAATCATACTCAGATCTTCAAGTTTAGACCCTGCACAAAGAGCTCGAGTTTCTGTCTGCAAGTGGCCTTGGGAAATTTCAGTGTGCACTTGCAAAACAGCTTACTGAGCTTTAAACCCTTGTTGGTTTGTTGTTCCCTGTGATGTTATCTGATACTTGTTAAAAGCTACCAACAACTGTGGCTTTTCTTAATTACCGAAAATATTTCATAGCTCCAGCTGACAAGAAGCTCTGGTTGAGGCCTTCTCATTGCTGCCAATCAAACAGGTCTTCTCTGTAACTGGAGACAGTTTAGCAAGTAACCAGATGTGCTACTGGCTCATGTAATAGGAATTTCATAGCATCTCAAATGTTTCTGATAAACTGAGAATTTAACCAGTGGTCTTCCCCAAAATCCCCATGCCAGGATTTCAAGAGGAGAATAGCTGACAGTGCTAGAATCTTTGGGGTTTTTAATGAGATACAGGCTGTTAACTTACACAAACAAACCAAATGGTTTAGGCCAGTGTTCTAAGGCTGGAGGTTGTGGAAGGATGTGATGGTGTATTTGAAAATGCTAAGTGAATTCCACCAACTTGTTGGGTTTCCAGGCTGTCTCATGAAGAGACAAAATAAAAGAATGTCACAGTTTCAGAAAGGTCTGAGTTGAAACCAGTGTTTCTCTCTCTGTGACAGTTGCCTGGTAGTAGTTTCTCTATCCGAATCTGTAAAGTAAGTTGGTATTTGCTGTTGTCCCAAGGACCTGCTTTAACATCAGTGATTGTTTCTCCCTTACCTTTGGAGGCATTCCAAGGTACAGCAGGATGCTAACAAAATAGCAAGGATGCTGCAGGTGAGATTGAAAATCACTGTTTTGTGGTTTGGTCTGGATAACAATGATTGTTGTGGTTTTTTTCCTTTTTTTTTTCTTTTTTTTTTTTTTTTTTTAATTGTCCTTTTTAATTTTTTTAATTGTTTAATTTTTTTTTAATTGTTTTTTAATTGTCTAATTTTTTAATTTTTTAATTGTTAAGGTTCTTGCTCAGAACAGAGGCAGGAAGTCCAAAGATCAGCCTCCAAAGAAGGTGGCAAAGAAGAAGCCAGAGGGCACTGTGTTCACTGAGGAAGATTTCCGTAAATTTGAACGAGAATACTTTGGGAGACCGTAAAAAATGTGACGGGGATTCTCTTAGCTTCAGATCTGCAGCTGAGTGCTCAGCACACAGGACTGGCCATTTCTTACTCGTGTTTGAGATGAGACAGGGGAGATGCATCTCTGTCAGAAAGTGTTTTCATGTCACACTTGCAGAGAAACTCCACATCTGTGATGAACTTGTTACTGGCTGGATAGAGCCATGAAGGTTCTTTTGGCTCTAAGATGTGCTGCCCTTATCATCTGCAGCCAACATGTCTCACGTTCTTATTGTAGAAGGGTGGACTAAGCCAAACTGAAAACTTGTTCCCCTTCCTCAAGATGTCAGGCTCCTGATGCCTGTGTTATCTGGCAGGGAGCTTTAAAGTACAGTATCTGAATGGAGAAATGTTTTGGTCTGGCAGTAATAAAGCCTCAGAAGGGAAGGGGGCTTTCAAAGAACATTAAACCAGAGTAGCCCTGCAGTTTCTGTTCTTATTACAGCTTCTGTCAGGTTTTTCAGTCATTGCAAAAACTTTGTATATATAATTTGATTAAATAATTGTTGCAGACGCTGCTTCTCTTTGCCTTTATAATAGTGATCATCATGACAGGCTACAATTCATGAAGGCAAACCCTGTCACTCTTCTGATCCAAACATCCCCCTCTTCAGGATGACTCAGTTGTGTGAATGGCCTCTCAGATTCATGTTGACACCTGTATTTAATCTTCTCTCTGACATGCTTAGGTCTTCAGAGAGTGCAGGTTGGATGGGAAGTGTCTCCTCCTTTTTCCCTGCTCATGAGCTCTCCAAGGAAAAGCTCTTAACGTGGAAAAAGTTGTCCTTTGGATGCTTATACCCAAGGTTTGGCCAGGCTAAGAGGGCACAGCTGCAGGGTGATGGTGGCTCCTGTTGTAGCCAGAAGGAGCTGTGACCCAGATGTTAGCCTCAACATGAAGTTAAAATCTGAGCCAGAGGCTGTGGTGCTGGGTTTGAAGGGAATTTTTTTTTTTCTATCAGAGTTCTAGTAAATTCCCCACTGCAACAAAAAGGAGGCCCAGCAGGTGGGAGTGTTGTTCCAGACTCTTGCTAAACCACTCTAAATATGTTGCTAGGGGGCTCCCACCACTGCCCTTTTCTGTCCCTTCCCTAAGAAGATGGGAAGTGTATTCCCTTTGGAAAAAAAGAGGTAAGGAGGAGGACTAATGCCAAGCTTTGGTTAGACTCAGGACGAGGGGCTTGGCAGCTGCTTAGATGTCAGCACTGGCAGGAATTTGGAATTCCTTCACTGCTCCCTGGTTAAAATTCCTGGTGCTGTTCTCAGTTAGTGCCTCTGTTGTGTTCCTTCCCTCTTGTCTGCATAGGAGGGAAGGTCACCCAGATACATGAGATCCAGACAGGAAGTGGTGAACATTCTGGAAATGGGGTAATGGAATGTGGGAGGGGGATTTCTTGTAATATGATCAACTATCTGCAGACAAAAGTGATAAACATGGAACAGTTCAAAGACCAATTCTCTTCTTCAGTTTCTTCTTACTCCCAGCATTAAAAAAAGATGTGTAAGGAAAAAAAAAAAAAAGAGAGAGAGATAGAGAGAAAGAAATGGAAGCACTATTGTTTGAAAATGTGCATGCAGCACGTCTTCCTAAAACCTCTGTGCCTGCTACAGTGTGTGTGAGCCAGTCCAACACACAGCTCTGTGTTGGAGCTGTCATGGAAACTATTACAAGTGTGAAAAAGCTGGCTGTGCCACAACGTGACTTTTAAAAGAGGTAGATTTCTGAGGTGTTACTTTTGTTTCAAGCCCTTTGGCAGTTCCTTTAACCTTACTGGGGTGCTTCATATCAGCCCCTGCACCTCCTCTACTAGTTCCTCGTATGCACCCTTATTTCTGTGTCTGTTCACCTTCTAGGCCTTTCTGCAGGCTGAGGAAAGCAAAGAACATCCTTTGTTGCTCCAGAAAGTATCACTAGGATAATGTGGTTTAGTCTCTTTGGACCAAACCCGGCTTGTTTGCTTCCAAATCTAAGCAAACAGGAAAGCAGTTCTTTCAAAGTTAATGAGGAACTTTAAAGTGGGCCCCAGAGCGTTTTTCCCCAAGGATAATAACACCCAGATCTGTGGAGTTTTAAAGTTGGATGTCAGCTCTGACTTCTGGCTGGAAAGACTTGGTGTCAACATAACTAATCAACATACTTCTGGTGGCTACATGCCACGAGGCATCACGCTGTTGAAGAGGGTAAAATTACCTGACAGGCTGGAATTTGTCACCTGAAATCATATGTGGTTGTACAGCCAACAGTATCCTTAAATAAATTAAACTTCAATCTGCAGGAAGGAGGAAAAGCAAGCAGAAGTTAACAGGTAGCTCTCGATAAAACATCTTCTGCAAGAGCAAAGATCTGACACGTCTCAGCCTTGACTTTCTCCCTTTCCAGCAGAGCAGAAGCTCCCGTGAAAGAAGAGCAGTGCCACCTGCACACTGGGTAGATAAGGACAGGAGCTGGGCCCTGAGGGAAATGTCTTCAATCTAGAGGGGATAACAGGTGCCAGCCTGCTGCATGTTCCTGGTGAAGCCAACACCTTCTCCCAGCTGCCTGTGTTACAGTCCAGTCATGCCTAGAGCTCTCCAGCTTCTCGGCTGTGCCGCAACCCCAGGAGGTGGCTGTTTTGGAGCAATTTGTGACATCTCTGTGTTCTTATTTTTCTGCCCCATGTAATAGACTATGGAATAGGGAAGGAACAGCTTCCATAGCTGCTTTTCCTTGTTGGCCCTTGACCTCCAGTTCCCATGCTGGAAGCTAACAAGCTGCAGCCTGCAACCCTCGGGCCTGCCGGACGGGATTTCTCTTCCGCGCAGCTGCGATGCAGAGCGCAGGGAGGAGGTGACTTTGCTGCTGCGGGGTGAGGGCCACACGCAAGCTGAGCTCATCGGGCTGCTGGCTCCCTTCCCAGCTCTGCGACACCAGCTGAGCATCCTGCAGCAGAAAATAGAGGTAGCTGAGCCAGGGGAGAAGGAGGAGGGTGCCATCTTATCCCCACCCACATGCAGCAGGGAGTCCGAATGGGAGGCAGCGGCAGCAGCAGCATTAATATAAATGCAAATGAAAGCTCTGGAGCATTATTAAAGTGATAGAACCTTTCCAGGGAGGTGGTTTGGAGGAGGCAAAATAGTTCCCTGATGCTGAGCTAGTTTATTGTGAATAAGATTCATCAGGCCGGTTAATGGCCTATTGCTCCCTAGTTATCTGAATAGAAAGCAAACAAGAAAATCTGTTTGAAGGGGCACAATCTAAATGTAAGACGCTGTATCAGCAAGTCTTAAAGCAACAACAGCTACTATCAGCATTTTATGTGTATTGGGAGAGGTGAGAACTGCAAATGTAAACTAAGGAGACGCTTGCTGAGGACACAAACCAACTTCTTGCCTCTGAAATGACACAGCAGTAACAAACCTGGCTTTCAGGGAACAAAGACAGACTGTAAAACTTCCTCAGACAAGCAAGACTGGAAATGCCTAAAAAGGTGCGGGGGGAAAAACATGGGGGCAGGAAGGTTCTTTTCAGGACCCCCTGAATCTCAGCATCTGCTTTCTTTTCCATGATTGACTTTTATTTCAGTCTTGCTGAGGACCAGCATGGCATCAGCACCTGCAACTCTGATGGGCTCCTGAGCACCCTGGGTAAGGGACTCGTTTTTGTAGAAAGGGTGCACAGGAGCAGTGCCCTGAATACCTCAAAGAAGCAAAGTTACAGCAAAAGGAAGTCTCTAATTTTGAAACAAGAAGGCCCATCAATTCAATTAAAAATGAGGACTGTAAAAGAAGGCAGGCTGCCTAATGCCTGCTTACAGATCAAGATGTATAACACCAGCCAAGCCAGGCTGAAGGGTTAGTAGGCTTGAGACAGATTAAGGGTTTGCCTATCTATCCATAGTTACATTAAATAGGATTAGCAGTGCCAACCACTAAGTGATAGGAGCAGGAGAAACAAAAAGCAAGAAGGTTGCTCTGCAGCTGTCTACAGGGTTACATGCACCGTTTTTCTGAACAAATTAGCTGCTGGCAGGGCTAAGCAGTAGTCAAGCCAGGATGGCCTGTCTTGAGCTGCTCTGTTTGCATGTCAGCAAGTTCATTTATCTCCTTTAATGGGAGGCAAAGGCAAGGTCTCTTCTCTGACTGTCCACATGCTGCGATAGAGACGCAAAAAAGATTCTCTGCCCTATAAGCAGAGAAGCGTCTGCCTGTAATCCAAAGCATCTGCCGTGCTTGGAACTCACTCCCTGCCATTTTTTAAAAGGGTGTGTAGGTGTGAAAGAGAGGAGAAATGAGAGGCAGCTAGCCATTACTAGGAGAACATGAAACCTATGTAATAGGAAAATAGGAACTTGTGGGTAGAGCTAGCTTCATTCAGTGGCCTGTGACACTGCATGACTGCACTGAAAATAATGCAAAGACAGCATATCTGGGATACCTGAGCAGCCCAAATAGCACTGACTAGGTCAGGGGACTGAACTCCTCTGTAAATTCACAAGGTCCAACATGTAGGCCTGAAGCATTTCGATGGGAAAGTAAGCAAAAATTACCTTTTTTGGCCCAGCAAGGGATGCCCATGGTAAGACACCAAGATTGTCTTTTCACTGGAATGAAGTGTAAGAGGAGTATATGTGCTGGGCTGCATGGGAAGGCTTTGAGTACATTGGGAGGATGGAGGAAGGTAGGTTGCCTCCAGAGGCTACTTGAGCCCTATTAGAAAAAAATGAGTGTGCACAATTTGGAAATTATGCATATAGGTAGGGAAATACAGATCCTGTTGTCTCTAAAGGTCTAAGCCTATGAAAAGATAATGTGTTATTCCAACAAAAAATGCATAGATTTCTGACCCTCAAAAGTCCAAAAGTCTTTCTTTATTAGGAACAGGCTTATTAAATGGAGAAAAAAAGTGGCTACACAGCAGTGAGGATTAAGAAATCCATGGACATCTCAAAATATATCAAGAACAGGAACTGAACCATACCTAAAAAAAAAAAAAAAAAAGTGAGGCAATACTTAACAAGGCTGTGGGAAATGCAGGTGAAACAAGGGGTGTGTTTTTTTCAAGAGGCATGTGACTCCTCTCTGGAGACAACATGGCTTTGAGGCCAGCAGAGACGGGGCTGTGAGGGGGCTATCACTGTGTGAATTTGTTTCCATCAGAATAACCCACATTTTCTCTCTATCAACCAGTTCAGCTCAGCAGCACCAGGGGAGCAGTCATGTCCCGAAGGACAGTCTGTCCTTGCAGATATTTCTAGGCTTTCTGCCAGGGCAAATGCTATTTGGAAGATTTTATCATCATTCTTTCTTCATTTTCAAATGCTGCAGCTGTGGATTTATTTTTGTAAACATGATGCAGAGGTGCACATCATTCTCCTCTCAGGCATGCAAAGAAGTCAGCAGTGGTGGTTTCCTCCTTTTGTTTGCTAGAGGGGAAGAGGAAGGTAGTTACAAACACTGTGGTAATAGCAGAAAGAAGCTCATGAGAGGGGCCATATGTTGTCAGAGAAGCTTTGTGAACAGTGAACCACTGGGGGTTGTTTGTGTATGGGAATTTTGGACTCCTGTTTAGCATGAAGTACAAAATCAGCTAAGGGATCAGCAGCCTGAGGGTCATGCACGCTGCGTGTGTGGAGTCCACTTCACTGCCCTTAATTCAGAGGAAAAGTAACTGAGACAGAAATCCCATTAGCTGTGCCAACTTCAGATTCAAAATGCTTTTATGTAACACTGATCAGGGGAATACTGCTGTTTCCAAGTATGTAGAAGAACTGGGCTCCTCTGGGAGTAGGTAAAGCCTGCATTCCATACACTACAATCTCTTTAGGGACACGGTTTAACACTGTATGCATAATGCACTGTATGTATAATACTCCTTGTATGCAAGCTGCAAGGATTTATTTGAAGCACGTTTGTTCTGAGGGGCTGTGAGAAAAAGAACACAGCTCCTGCTGTTTGCAAAATGTAAAAGAAATCACTGGGCAGGAGGCTATCAGACTTTTTCTCCCCTCGGGCTGAGGTCTGTAATGTGATGTTCCTCGCCTCCCATGGCACATTGGACAAGCTGCAGAGCCAAGCAGTGTGATGCTGGCTGCGCCTGACACAAGCCTGGAGGAAAAGGCTAAATGAAAAACACAGAGGAAGAATCAGCCTTCATCTCTAGCCCTTGTTAAAAGCTTAACTAAGTTACTAAGAATGGAAACGGCGTCATTTCAGCAGGTGTTGCATAAGGGTGCCATACTGGCTGCCTCTGCAAAGCTGCAAGCTCAGAGCCTCGGCAATGAGTAATGACACCAGCTGCTCTTAAAAGGCAGGGTTCTGGTTCTCCTGCAAGGAGCCCTATAAAATGCACACACAGGTTCAGGGCAGAGAGCAAACCAGCAGGGGTGCGTCATACATTCCTTGTCTCCTGTTCTCGCTCTGATCTTCTGTCCCTGGGAAGGGTGTAATTTGGTAAATTGGAGCCACTCTGGAGAGCTGTAGGAACCAGAACTGTGTATTTTCTGGCCAGCACAGACACTTCTTCACCTTCCTGCAGAGAATGGACTCAAAGAAGAATTTTTCTGGTCAGGGGTGGCTCACAGACAGCCCTGCCATGGGGCAAGGTGGGCATTAAGTGTTCTGACATCTTTCCAGGCCTTGGGTGAGCTGAGTAAGGGCTGCAAACTACATCCACTGCTGTCAGATTTAAGCTGAAGTTGTAAAGGAATCAGAGGTGGTTGCATTGTGGATGGAAAGGGGGATCAGTTTGGAGTAGAGGATGTGTTTGTGCTGCACAGAGGAGCCACTCACTTATAAATTCATACAGGTTACCATGTTTTCTCTGGCTCAGAGTCCCCTCAGGTAGATTTGTCCCATCAAGGGCAAGACTGTCCTGCGCATTCAGCTTTCTAGTCTCAAATTATCCCTGTCCCCAGCCTTGCAGGTCCAGCTGATGAGAAAGAAACCTGTTAGGTTGCTTTACTTCCCAAAACAAATCAGGCCCTCAACCCTGCCTTTGGTTACCAGTAAGCTCTGGAGAATAAAGAAGTGCTTAAAGCAGGAGTGCAATGTGCCTGTTGATTTTGCAGAATTTCCCATTTGTATAGGACTAAGTAGTAACAGCACTTGCCCAGGAGGTGAGAGATGGGGCCATATGTTCCCAATGAGCTGAAGAGTCTGGGCTGAGATTACTCAAACAAGAGCAGCCTCAGCGTCACATGAAACCCAAAGTGAGGGGCAGTTACCCACACCACTTTCAATGGAGTATGAGCCCCAGTGCCTGGCAGGGAGTCTTCTCACTGGAATTGAAATAGCACCTATGCCACCCAGGCAGCAGCTGTCAGCACAGACAGGTCAAGGTCGCCACTCAGGGTTTGGCCCCCGCAGCCCTCCCTGCCCAAAGGCAACAGCCTGCTGCCAGCTGTCACCTGCAGCCTGCCTGCTGGAGGAGCCTTCACACATCAGCTAACAGCTCAGACTTTCTAGTGTGAGGGTGGTGAGACACTGGCAGGGGTTGCCCAGAGAAGCTGTGGCTGTCCCATCCCTGGAAGTGTTCAAGGCCAGGTTGGATGAAGCTTGGAGCAACCTGGTCTGGTGGGAGGTGTCCCTGCCCATGGCAGGAGGGTTGGAACTGTATAGTTTTCAAGGTCTCTTCCAACCAAACCATTCTATGATTCTATGCATGACTAGGGCTGGAGGACTGCAGCCCTACCATAAGGACATAAGGAGCTTAAGAGGCAGAAACCAGGACACCCACAGGACTGCAGTCAGAAAGACAAATTTTCTGTTTTAAATAACATGAGGGCCCTTTTCCCACCCTGCTCCAGCACTGGCCAAGGCCAGCCCCAAAGCCACAGCACTGCAAGTGCATGCCAGCCAACCTGGGATGTGCAGGTGCCTGAGCTGGGCAGCTTATTGGGGTTGTGTCAGTGCAAGTGGGTAGCTTTAAAAAAAGTAACAGAAACAAAAACACACACACACACAAAAATGCACGAAATTGATTAGATGGCATGAAGCTTCTGGAAATGGAACTTTACTGACATTCAGAACCACAAAAAATTTCCTTGCATTGAATGCCTAGACTCAACTTACCCACTAATAGAAGTACTCTAATTAATACCTACAGGCAAAAAGCACCCTGCTACACAGGCTCCTGCCTGTCATCCTTGTGTTCAAGTTCACTGAAGCATGTAAGAGACAGTCACCATCACAAAAGGGTGCTGGGGTTTTTTTCCCCCCTGTTGCATCTTTTCTGTTGCTATGTTCTAGTACTGAAGCATCAACTCACCTGCTCAGCCCCGCTGAGAAATGTCAGCCCCAGGAGTCAGGCTGCAGCTCACTGTCAACAGCCCCAGCTGTATCCCCAGCACACACAGAGTGCTCCAGCACAGCAGCACTTTGCTAGAGCAGCTGCACAGCTGCCTCAGGGCTAAAACTCAACAAGCTCTGTAGAGAAACCCATCTCTTCCCCTGGTTGAAAAGGCAACTGGAGTACTTTGTCCAGTGCTGCAGCCCCCAGTGTAAGCAGGACAGAGCTAGCGAGCCCAGAGAAGGGCACAAAGATGATCAGAGGGCTGGACCACCTTTCCTGTGAAGACAGGGTGAGAGCTGGGGTTGTTCAGCCTGGAAAAGGCTCTGGGAATACCTTATATCAGCCTTCCAGTACATTAAGTGGGGCCTACAGAAAAGCTGGAGATGTACTTTTAATTTGAAAGGGCATGGAGCCAAAAGACAAGAGGGTGAAGGTTTTAAATTCGAAGAGGGCCGATTTAGATACTAGGGAGAAATACTTTACAGAGTGGGTTGTGAGATGGTGGAAGGTGTTGCCCAGGTAAGTTGTAGCTGCCCCCTGCCTGGAAGTGTTCAAGGCCAGGTTGGATGGGGCTTGGACCTGATCTAGTGGGAGGTGTCCCTGCTCCTGGCAGGTGGGTTGGAAATAGATGGTCTCAGAAACCAAACCTAGCGATTTTAGACCTTCATATATACACCTTAAAATTGGATTGATACTACTCAGTGGCTGCCTGAAGGAGCCTCCACTCTGACACTTCAGCACACCACATCCCGAAGAGCACCGTGGGCAACCCCACCCACTCAGCCCAGTTGACACACACCCAGAGAGGCAGCCCCTGCCCCAACCCCACCGGCATAATGGAAATGAGAAACCCAAAAAGCCAGAGCACCACAACCATTACTTACTCTCTAACCACCTACTACCAAGCCACTAATTTATTCCAATTTATGTTCAGGGTTTTTTTTTTTTTTTTGTTAGGTTTTGTACCCATGACCATTGATTTCTGTGGAATTACGTGGAAGCCTGCAAAATCTGAAAAAACCCAAAACCTTCGTAACAGCTCATCAGCTGCTGCTCAGCACACCAGTATCTTCCATTGACTTTTAAATCTCTTTAAATAAATGGGCTCTGCTACTAAAAATTGGGGTACTTGACTTTTATGATCCCCCTGTACTTCAGTGTATGCACCTCAGGTATTGACACTCAAATGTAAACCAGGTGGGTGACAAACTTCTTAAACTGCACTCGCGCTGTATCCCTCACTCATTGCAGGAAGGAGCACATGGCAACCGAAATCATTTGGGCTTCTCCCTGAAGACCCAATCAGTAAAACTAATCTTTTAAGTGTTTGTGTGGTGCAAGTTGGTGCAGGTTATACTTGTTTTACAAATACCCATTTAGATTCTCACACAGAATTGCAAGTTTACTATAAAATAATTTATTAAGACAGCAATACACAGCTTTAGCAGCGAACTTATATACATGCACATAAAAACTGCCAACTACCCTACTCGGGCACTCTAGCTCTTTTGCCCTTGGCCTTGCGGACCTCCTCAATCAGATCTTTCAAGTACTGGATTTCCTTACTAAGGGAATCAGCTTTCTCCTTCAGAGCCTGATTTTTCTGCTCCAACTCTCTGCACTCCCCAGACAGTGCCTCCTGTTCCGCCCTCTTCTTCTGTCTGTAACGGGTGGCAGCTGTCTTATTCTGCTCCATCTTTTTCAGTTTCTTATCTATTTTCTTTTCTCCTTTGATCTTTGCTGACACTGCCTTCTCTGCAGGTTGATCATATGGTTTGGACCGCACAGAGCCACAGTTGGCATCTGCAGGAAACTGGTTGTGGTTTGGGGATCCAACTGAGTCAGTAGGGCTATGCTGGGGGGTTCCCAGGTAGGAGTCTGGGCTCATGCATATTCCACTATCATCTGAATGGTTCTCCTCCTCTTTTTCAGACTTGGTTATCACTACCACAAAGGCGGGGCCCTCCTGTTTTCTTTCTCCTTCCAGAACATCCACTTCACTACCTAGTTCTAAACTAAATGAATGGTCTGGAGTGGAAGTCAGAGACCCGGGGGAGAGGGGAAAAGACCAGAGGGAAGCCAATGGAGCCATTGGATCTGCTCCAATGGGAGATTCAGGGAGATGGGTGATTAGGTCAGTTATCAGTGGAGGCTCTTTGTTGTGAAACTCCTGGATGGTAGAGTTAAATATGAGATCACACGTGTCTTCCAACGTGGCCATCAGCTCGTCTGGTGAGACGGTGGCTTCCAGATGTTCCATACCTAACAGGGCATCAAAATCAAATTCCTTCAGATCCATCTTCTCCACCATCCACTCCATGCCAGAGAAGGCATCCTCTGCATAGTTAAAGAAAAATAAATTCAGTAAACCAGCAGCCAAACTAATTCAAAAGCTTCTGAAAATAATCTAGAAAAACTCATAGCCACTTCCCCCTAATGCTCTACTGTTGGTATTAAAAAAAAAAAAAAAAATTAGAAAAATCTGTCACTAACTGCACAAGACTGCAGGGTTCAATGTAAGCCATCAGCTGTTCCAACATTCCATACCTCTTACTCCAACACTAAAGCAATTCAGAGCCATTTGTAACACACACACGCTTGTTTCTTGTGACCTCTGCCAAGGAGCAGTACCATAACATCTGAGATGTTATTAGAAGGGCAAGTATCACTTTACCATATGCCAACCCAGTAACCAGCAATTCTGTATTGTGCAAGCAGCTTACTGTAAATGCTTTTCATGCAGAGGTATGCACGTGAGGTTACCTTCTCGTTTATGAAAACCTACCAATTTTGGTTTTCAATCAAATGCTGCCAAGTATCTTACATGCCATTGTAATTATTGCTCTTTATGAAAATAAGTAGTATCTTACCCTGGCTGCTATCTATGGTGTTGCCTAAACTGTCCACAGCAAGCCAATTGGAGGAGACTGCCTTAGCCTTGTCGCTGGAGAACCCATGCGAACTGAGGGGCTCGGCCACCTCCAGGTAGTCATCTAGGAGTCCGAGACTTTCCTCAGCCACCGAACACGGCTGGCTGAAGGGGGATAATGAATCCCCCAACAGCATCTCGTTGTTCAAGAGGCTCATCTTCGTCAGTTTTTAATGCTTTGATGTCCAAGGATGAAGACAAGTAGAGGGTCTTTTTGTTGACTACAGCAATGCTGCTGTGCGGTGCCTTGAAAAACCTGCAAATAAAACGTTCAATTATTAGTACTTTTTGAACAAGCGCGGTGCCTTTTTAAAAGCAATGCCGCTCCAGGGAGTATGGCCATTATCTGTAGGTTTATAGGACGACTCTGTTTTCGGGGCTGCTGCTCGCCTGTACCTTAACATCTTTACGTTATTTTAATTTCTCGGGTAAATAAAGGTTCTTCCAGAGGACCCCGTAATCCTTTAAAAGCCGGGTGTCCCCCGGCTTCTTCCTGCCCGAATACAGGCAGGGCTGCTGCCGGCTCCGCCCACTCGCCGCCCTGACTCACGCCCACGCCGGCAGCCGCAGCCATTTCGTGATTCTGCCGCCACCCTCTCCCCCCAACACCCCGGCGGCCGCCGCCATTTTGTGTACTGCCACGTTGCCACCGCGGCTCCAGCACCGGGCGGCTCCGGCCCCCGCCCACCCTGTGCAGGGCTGAGAGGTGCCAAGGAGCGCTGGAGAGGTGGGTAAGGGCAGCAAACCTCTCGGAAATAACCCTACTTTAAAAACACGGCGTTTGTGCGGGAACACTAACCGCGTGTCACACACACACCGCCTTTTTTTTTTTTTAAACTCAATGCAGCTTTCTCAGTTACAAAACCGCTCTAGAGACTCAGGGCAAACTAAACCCTACAGTATTAAGGGATTACAGCACTGTTGCCAAGTTATTATCACCACCCGTTTATCTACTCGGAAGCATGTACCGATTACACTCACGGCTCCCGATGCCTCCCCTGCCCCGTTTACCCTTAACTACCGAAGCGTTCCCCGACGTGGGGGAAATCCCTCCCCGGGAATGTACTGCTCTTACTCCCGTGAGTCCGAAAAGTCTACATGTTCTAAGAATCGAATTTTCTTAGACGGAATTAAGACCTTGAGATTCCTCCTTACTTCCTGAAATGGCATTTCCTGCCATTTCTGACACCCGCCGCCCTCAGGGAAGGTTAAGCCCACACAACTATACTCTTTTTTTCTTATCTTAACAGCCAGGTCTTCATTTTGGTTAATTTTCTTCTTTTTTCTTTTTGTTTTTTTTTCCCCCAGGAAATTACCATCTACTGCCACAGAGGTGGCAAACCCGCCCCCAAAGCCCACTTTAAAGGGAGAAGTGGGCGACCACCGACACACCAGAGGGAAATACCCTCCCTTCGCACACAATACTCACGCCATGGTTGCAGATGCCGGGGGTGTGCTGAGGCCGCCGCCGCTGCTGCTGCGCCTGCTGCACTGGCCGATGCCGCCGCTGGCCCTGCCGCCCTTAAAGAGCCATGGCGGCCAGGGGAGGGGAGACTGCTCCGGTCCGCGCTGCGCGGGAAGTTGCTGCGCGAACTGACACTCTCTCCACGTCTCTTCTCAGATACAGACACACAATGAGGTGGCAGCGCCCCCCCCGACGACTTTATATAGATTCGCCCCAAGCGAAACAAGATCCGGAAGAAGGTATCCTTCCGCCAAGCGTCACCTGCCTCTCACCAGCCTCCGCTGGCCTGTAGCCTATCATTGTGGGCTTCTCTCGTTCTATTCTACGACATAATAATCTCGGAAGCCTCCCACAAAAGCCGCCATTCCACTAAGAAGCAGAGGCGGAGGGACTACATGGTGTCCCTCCGCGCCTCACGGCGAAGAGAAGCTGTGTCACGTGACCGGAGCAGCCGAGGACGCTCCCCCTCCCCCCGCGGAGGGGCGGCTTTAACCGCCAACAAAGACAGGACGCTCACGCGGATGGCCACGTGGGAAGGGGGCGCTCATTGGCTGGAGCGGAACTGTTCACGTTCACTGCGAGCTGCCATTGGCCAGGGCCAGATGCTGAGGGAAAAGGGAAGAGGGAGCGGGAAGGAGCACCTGGGCAGGGAAATGGCGCCTGGGGGCAGGGGTGGGTGGTGATGGAGGGGTTGCTGTGCCTCTCAGCGCAGTCCTGCGCTGTCGCTGGCCGCCCTTCTGGAAGCAGCACGCACGCACACAGACACACACAGACACATACAGACACACAGACATATACACACACACACACACACAGGTCCCCTTTAATTTCCAGTGTCCCCTTTTGACGCCAAGGGGTCGGTGGTGGAGGGGTTGCTGTGCCTCTCACCGCAGCCCTATGCTGCCGCTGGTCGTCCTTCTGGAAGCGGCACACACACACACCCTTTAATTTCCAGTGTCCCCTTTTGACACAAAGTCCTGCTGAGGTTCAGGATGGAGCTGGCGGCTGCTGTGCCGGCCAAGGCTCTGGCGTGTCTCCCTTGGAAGTGTTGAGGCGGCGGGCTGCCACGGCCTCCCCCTGCTCCCTCAGATAACGTGTAGGCACAGAAACGTCGCCTTCACTCCCTGCCCTCCCCACGCATGCGGGGCTCAGATTATGGCTGCTTCGGGGCACGGCCTTTCTGCGTGCGTGGTGGCACCCACTTCTCCATCCTGAGCCTGATGGCCTCGCGGCAGCCATGGCACCTTGTTGTGCTGGGGGGGTTTGTGGGGAGCTTCGGTGAAGAGCTGTGCTGAGGGCACAAGTTCTAATAGTGCCTTGGATCTATGCGAGTGCTTAAAAATAAAGTTTGTTATTCCCCAGATGAGGAATGAGAGCTTCTACCGCACAGTTTCACGCTGACACAGTTGCTTCTCTGTTCCTTGTGCTGACGTTGCTGGGACCGGTGTGAGCAATAATGGAGCGCTTATGTCGCCTTGCAGCTGTAAAGCACAGCACCACCTCAGAAAGCTTTTAAAATGCAATTTCACATTGTGTTTTGTCTGATGTGCTGCTAGGAAAGAAGGCAGCCCTCTTCTCTGACCCTCTTCCTGGCTATGCAGTTCCACGGGAACTCATGGGAGCCAAGAGTTTTTTGTTGATTTCAGTCCCTTCATCATTTCGCTTGGGTCAGACAAGTGTCAGGCAGCTCTGGTGAGCTGTGAGGATGGGTCCCTGTGTGCTTCCTCACTGTGTTAGTTATCCAGCTTCAAATGGTTCCTTTCCCACACTGCCATGCTCGCAGCATGCCGGCAGCTTCAAGAGCTCTGGTGGGTCCGTGCTTGTTCAAATGTCATTATCCTGCAGGTCAAATTGCTCTCGGCTGCTTCTGAAAAAGGCTCCACTGTTTTCCAGTTAAGGCCTCAGTAGTATTTGTGTAAAGCCATGGCCTTCGCTGAGTTTGCTCAGGTGCAACTACGTGGAACTTATTAAACAATTTAACTGATAATTTGTGAGGATGGGCACGACCCAGTTTCTACTTTTAGCAGTCTGATGTTACCATCATCCCTACAAAGCAGTGTATGTCACGACACACCTGTAAACTGAACACTAGCTCCTGAATGAAGAAGGCAATTTTTCCTCTGTGTTGATTTGTGGGGTCTTTTTTGGTTTGGTTTGGGTATTTTTGTCTAGAAGCAAGCATAGATTTTGGAATGACTCATTAGAACGGAGGAGGCAGAGAAAAAATGTCTTCCAGTCCTCAAAAACCACTGTATTGTCTGAGTGATCTGATTGTTCTGATCAATACACCATGGAGCAGACAGGTCTTGCTTCAAAGCAAAATTTGGAGGATGCAGTAGCTGTTAAAGAAGCCAAGTGAGTGATCAGCTGGGTGGACAGCATCTCCATGTCCTCGCTGTCTAAGGGAGAGCTCTCACATCCCCTGCTGAGCCTGCTTGCTCCTCCTTTAAGTGAAAAGGGTGATTGTACAACCATAATCGCAGCTAAATAAACAGAAGTGCTCTTTTAATACACACCCAATCCTTCATCTTGAAAAGATAATTATAGATTTCTCTGAAAGGACTCTGGGTATGTATGAGCAAGAATCATGCAAGCAAAAATGAACTATACAGTGAAGAACTTAACCCAGATCTGCCGGTTTCCTAGCTGCCTGGTTTCCAATTTCTGTGTAACCAAATGCAGAAATTTGTCTGTGTTAGATGGAAATTTTTTAACAATCCCCAACCCCAAAAATGAAACCAAGTAAACAGAAGCCAGCCATTGAATAAACAGCTTATTTTTTTCTGTTTTTTTTTAAGTGCTGCAGAATTGTGTGTTGTTACATTTCATGAGCTACATCCCCATTTCCTTTATAAATAATCTCCTTGTATTTGCACATAGCATGTCTGAAGTTTCTCCTTTGTGGCTAAGGTTTTTCAGCCAAGGTAGCTCGTTCGCCTTTAAGACCAAGTAACAATTTCTTGCGATTTCTTTTACAAAGTAAATTACATGTATTTACTAAGCAGAGAACTGCTAGCTACCTGCTACTAGCCAACCCCAAAGTGCCTGTAGCATTCCTTTCTACTTATTTGTGGGTCAGAGAGTGTGGAGAGAATTCTGGCAGCCCTGAAGAAAATTGAATTTACAGCACAAAAAAAGTGGCTTCTGAATGAAGATTAGATTGTGTGCACGGTCAGTGAACTCCTGCTGACACCTTAACAGCTTTACCACCGTGGAAGTTGTTTTTCTGCCCTGGGTGTTGTACCTTGCTAGAGACAGTTTCTGTGATAAGTGAGTGCTATTGCAACCCAGAAGTGAGGGGCCAGCCACGGGCAAAAGGAGCTGCTCATGCAGAGCTCACTGCAGGACAGAGGCCAAAGTGACCTTGCTGGGGAGTGATGAACTGCTTGATAAATACAGCACTGCAGAAAGCCACCTCCGGCCAAACAGCAGAACCAGGAGGTGGAAAACTAATACTCCTCCATTCACCTTCCTCCTTCATTAAGATGGAAGGTCAATATATGGGCTTTGTTGTTGTTTGGTTTGGTTCTTGTTAGGTTTTGGGATGGAAAAGAGGTTTTCTTTTTCCACCAGCAATTATACCGAAGCTAAGCAAGCACAGTGCTCTTGAGTATACAAAAGACAGGGAGGATGTAAATGTTTCCATAGTGACATCTCCTCACACAGCCTAGACTGTCTGTATAGGATGCTCTCAGGAACTGTCAGTGGGGGAGAAGTGCTCGTGGGCCTCTGTAGCAGGGGAACAAGTGGGAAGAGTGGGTATTGCTGGGGCCAGGAGGGTAACAGGCAAAAGTAATGGAGAGGGAGATGTTTGCTCTTTCCGGGGGTGCTGGGAGAGCCTCAGCCAGGGAGATGGGCTGGGAGATGCTGCATCAGAGAGCTGCAAGACCCCATGGTGGCACTGGGCAGGCAGCCTGGGGCCCCTGCTGAGCTTCAGTGCCCTGGGGAAGGGGCAGGTGGGCTTTTGGCTGGGGTGGATGGGGAAAAAGGAGGCATTGCCTCTTTTGCAGAAGGATGGGTGTGAGGGCAAGTCCTCAAGGGAATTTCTTGTGGTAATTTCTGTGTTTTGAAGCATTCAGCAGAAGGGATAAGAAACCTTAGCCCACACTCCAATGAGCAAAGCATTTCCAGAGACCAGCAGGATTTTTTCCTGGAGGCAGAGTGCTGAGGGAAACACAAAGAAGGAATGAGGCAAAGCAGCTAGACATTCTGATTGATTTCATGGGAGAACTACCTACAACCTCTACAGCACAGGCTAATTTGCAGTGCTTGGTTGCTTCTCTCCTCATGCAGCACAAACAGGTATCTAAGGATTTTTCTCTGCCAGATTCTCATCATAGGGTCTTTAGGGATTGCTTTATAGACATTCCATTTAAAAAGTAGATTGAAAAGCAATATTTGTGATTAAAGATCAGGCTGGGAGGTATTTATGTCCATCTTTTATTACATGCAAACAGAAAATAAGTTAGCCATATGCTCTGCCTCGTTTGTTTTGCACTAGTACACAAAATTGAATCTAATAAATCATTCATTGCTTACCAGCTCCCTCACTGTCTTCTGTTGCCATCCTATTATGTAAATATCACTGACATTTGAAATGAGACTAATTAAAAAAAAAAGGATTAAATCTTCAGTTTACATTTGCAACTTACAGTTCCATTGTTTTACACACAAATGGAGACAATCCTGGTTGTCCACCTACATTCTTCTTACTGAACAAATGTGGGCATGCCAAGCACATGCTGATAGCTCACAAAGTATGGCTGTCCAGAGGCTTAGTTACTCAGAATCAGCCAGGCTGTGGCCAGCTGCCACAAGTAAAAACATTGTGCAAATCTGGTAAGAGGGAGGTGAGTTTTAACTTGTAACTTGCCCAAGCATGAATTTCATGAGCAAGCCTTACAACTGATTGAAAATTATGTTTAGCAAAAAGTATGTGTGAAGGGAGGGGAGGGAGGAGAGGAGGAAAGGTGCTGACTTTCGTTCGGACCATCGGGAGATTTTTTTTGTTTGTTTTCTCATCATCCAGCATTATTTTATTAGCATGAAAGAATTTGAGGGTCAAGAACAATCCCTTGCGTGTATTAGCACATGTGGGAGCACTTCAGCACACAAACATAAGCCTTCCAGTTGTCCAAGCAGTAAAAGAAATATATCAGCAGTTTTTCTTCATAGGGTTGTTGTTAAAGTAACCCCACCCCCAATCAAAAAATACAGATATATGTAGGTCACCAGCACCTGCTGGAGTCACACTTGCCTCTTCAGTGGATTTATCTTTCGCTGTCTCGCTGCCCCTTAAATTTGGCAAAATGAGGACTGCCTGCTTCATGAGCCCAACAGCAACCACACTGCACTCCTGAACCTGGCACCTAAACTGAGAGCTTTGAAGCAGGTGGAATAAGTTATTTGAGCTGGAGTTATTTCAGCCTTTTTCTACAGCGAGGGGAGGAGGGATGCACACTGGAAGGCTGATAATACCCCACCGTGCTCTGTGTCCTCCGACGGGTGATTTGGTTTTAACTTCGGGTAAATTCAGAGTGTCTTGATAAGGCTGGGAAGAGAGACTTTGAATGGGTATTTCCTACTAATGAAACAAACCAGGATTCTGAGGATATCTTCTGAGATCTCTTTGTCTCTGATGCTGGCAGGCTGCTTTAGCAGAAGCACAGACAAACCAGGTAGTTCAGATGAAGCTTGGAAACTCATCTGGGGATAAATCATCATTGAGGCTGCAGCTGCCCCGGTCCCCAGGGATGAACACTGCAGACATTATTCAGTAATATTTATCCATTCTTTATAGGCAGTAGCTGCATGGTGGCTGGGGTTTATCAGCAGGCTTCAATCTGGTTCTATATATACTTGTTTATAAGGGAGGAGAAAGAAATTCCTGGCAGATGTTTGCACAGTCAGGACATAAGTCAGTTTATAGTTTTTCCTGAATGACTGTCATTTTTCCTCCTAAGGCTTCTGTGTTAGGAGATTTGGCAAAGGATTCCAGAAAGGAGATTATTTCAGAAGACTTTGAGTCTGCTCTGCTCCCTGCACTTGTGGGTGAGCTTGTGGATGGTCTCAGCAGAGCCTCCTCAGATGCATTACGGGTATATTGGTCACAGACAGACTGGGTAACAGTCCTCAAAGGAGGCTTTGTGGCCAAAATATCACACTGAGTATCTGCTGTGGCTTCTCAGTCCACTGTCCCCGCTAACTTGTTCCGCTGTGGTGCTTGGTGAGGGAAGTTTGCAGTTCTCGTAACAGAAGGAGGTTTCAATCTTGGGTGTGGAGAGAGCTGGTTTGAGACTGAAGACAGGTGACACACCTCATCTTGGGAGGTACTGCTGGCCTGCTCTCTTGGCGTTCAGAGGGTAAGATTTTCCTGAGACCTTCTTCTGGGATTGCAATGAGAGTAAACATCTGCTCTGGGGCTGGGGCAACACAGGCACTGTACAGGAAGGCAACATTAGAGCCATCCACCCGTGTCATACAGTCTCAGTCAGACTGATGGGGATGCTGGACACTCGTCAGAAACACCTCCCCTAGGCAAGGCAGGCTCTGTCTGACCACAAAAGGGTGAAGTCTGTCCCACCCAGACCACAGATCTTGGGAGTCTAAGCTGCTGGTGACACTGAGCATCCTTCTTTGCAGTGCAAATTGATGGACTGAAGACGGATCACTCGTTTAATTAATTTTTCTGTCCTCACATAAGAAAGAAATTACAAACTTTTAGGTTTTGTTTGTTTTTTAAAAAGGAGAGATATTACTAATGCAAATCTCTAGCTCATTGTTAAAGAAAAGTCACTGGACTAGATGCATTCTACTGTCTCTCTTGTGGACCACAGGCAGTGATTTGGAAAAGAGAAGGTTTGTGCCTTGGTTACGCGCTTGCCTCAGCAAAAAAACAGCCTCTGCTTGAACGCCAGGAAGCTGGGACCCCTGCCAATGTGCTCTCTAACAAGCAACCTGGGAGCTGCAGCTCTGTAGCCTGTGGGATTACTGCATCTCATACTACTTTTGCTTCAGCATATCTAAGGCCCTTTGACAGGGCTAAAAACCCTGCTAAAAACACCACTGCTAAAACCAACCAGGAGTTGAATGTAATTCAGATTATATTATCTACATATGTAGCAGTAGTTATGTCCAAGGCTGTAACTATCTTCTGTGCTAAATAAATTCTAAAAATTGAAGGCAAAAATGTCTCTCTGCCATACTGCTGCTAGGAATGACTGTTTCTTGCTTTTCCAAAGGGGTGTGGAGCCTGCCAGTTTATCACAAGTTTTGAAGTAATTTTTGTTGTGGGACAAGTAAAGAGCTAAAACACTCTATCATTTGCAATTTATAGCCTTGTGTCTGTTGCCTGTCCTTTACAATGCAGAGCAGAATTAGTCAAGAGAGTCCTACACAACAGTGATCTTTGTAGTGGGATATCTAATGGGAGAGTATATCAAAATTCTGCTTGGGGTTGGCTTGAGCTGAACTGAGGGAACTGTGGCCTGGAAAAGAAAATCTAAAACAAAGCAGAAAAGTCAAGCAAGCCCATTTGGCCCATTATTTGAATGAGGAAGGGTTTTCACGAAGAATGTGGTTAGAATTGATATATATATATATATATTCCCCCTGAGTAGCTTAGCACTGAGTGTTTATAGGCAGATCAAAGAGCCACTTAGCCACCGGAGCCAGGGAAATCGAACTAGGGCAGCAAAGTAAAAATCAATCTGACTTTTAGTGTGTTTAAAGGTATTTTGTTCAAAACTGACTTCTGCGTGAGTACTTAGGAAAGCTTAAGACCATGAAAAGTTTGAGATCTGTGAGCCAAACTCTGTCTCCTGCTATTCATAAAATGGTATGAATGCTTTCCATGTATGGAATGATTTCAAATCTTACCTGCCTCACCCTTTGGTCTAACCACTCTCTTTTGCCTTATCATTTACAAGTATATTCTACAGGACCACATACTAGAAAGGTATTATTAGCCTGCTGACCACCATATTTCTTTCTGACTTGTGAATAATGTTGCCTTTCTTAGAGTATGCCAGTGTAACTTTTACACTGTCCTATCCCTGATTCTGTAGGGGACACACTTGTTACATGACAGCTATTTAAGAATTTTTTGAGTCTTAAAAATATAGGAAAAAAGTGGAGATTTATTGAGTCCCTCAGATCATTAAACTAAGCCTGACAAGGATAAAGAAGATAAAATCCAGATGCCTTAAACTGTTCTCCAAGTATCTGGACTGCAGCAGTCCTCCTAGGGCTGGAAGCATTTACTGGGTTTCACTGGTAGGAGGGAGAATCTCCTGTTTCTTGTTGGCTGCGTTTGTGAGTAAAGGTCAAGATTTCAAGATCCAGTCCTAGATTCAGTGAGCCATGCTGGAGCCACTGAATCATAACTAGTGAAGGTAGGAGGCCAATGTATTTTATCTTATCTGGAAGAGAAACTCTTCCTTTGGAAGAGGCTCCTCTTTTTTTTTTTTTTTTTTTTTTTTTTTCCCCAAAGACTGAATTTAAAAAGCAGCAGCTGTTTGCAGCTTTTCTGGAGTTTAGAATACTAAAATAAATGTTAAAAAAAAAACCAGAGGTGATTAAGTATTTGGGGGAAAAAAAGAAGCATTCATCATACAGTCCAACATTTCAGCATGATAATCTCAAATCTGGGGCACAGTCACCATCTCTATTCCCTAGTGTAAGATGAGTGTATTCCGTAGAATAGTCAGTCTGGGATTTCCCTGCCCATGCAGGGGGATTGGAACTAGATGATCTTTAAGGCCCCTTCCAACCCTTGCCATTCTATGATTCTATGATTTATTTATTTTTAATTAAGAGATGTGAAAATAAGTAAGTAAAATGTAAGCTCAGCTACAGTTCATTTCCACTGTGGTTATATAACAAAGCATGCAAAATATTTTGCTTTTTCCAAAATCCACCTTCCTCCTAAGCTGTTTGTTCCTTAGGCTAAGAACAAAAGAGATTCTGAGTCTTTGCAGCCTGGAGAACCATTTACACTCCTCTTCTTTGTAGCAACCTTTTCCACACTTTAAATAATTATCATGGCTCTCCTCAAATTATTTCTTCTCTACATTAAGCCAACCCCTATCTTTTGATCTTTCCTTCATGCCAGGACAGCTTTTATGCAAAGGTGCAAGCTGCTGCATACATTAAACATGCATTGCAAGCTCTAGGCTTTCCAGGACATTAACTTGAGGGGGTAATACCTGGCAGATTCCACAGGGCAGCTCCTATTAGCTGTTCCTGTAAGACTCTGTATGACGTGAAATGTGCTTGATCTCATTTGATCTGCTTCTACCACAGAACAGATTAAAGGATAAAAAAAAATTAAGCAGTGCAGGCAAGGGCTCTCAGAAAAAGGTATGTTAGAGATGCAGACTCCCTTTGAATCATCCTCCAAAACAGTGAAATCTTAATTGCCGAGATGTCATTAAAACAAGACTCACAGAACAACGATGCCACCGTAACGTCTTCCCAGAATTAAGGTGTCTGGGATCCATCTATAAAGTGGCATCACTTCATGCTTTATTGGACATCCAACGCTTCCACCCCACCTTCCCAGGCAGTCCCATAAAACCCTGTGCAAAGACCTTCAATACGCCAAGCACAGGCCCTGGCGCATCAGCTTCTTCACCGCCTCGAGGTTGATGCTTGGATAAGAGTGGATCCATTTGGCAGGGGAGAGAGTTGGCACTTAGAAACCAACCTGTGACTGAGCAAGGGCGGGGGCGTCTGCACAGGGAAGTTTAATATTAAAGAGGCACGGAAACCTGTGAAGTCTGGGGAGCCACATGAAAAGCTGGTGCCTGTCCGGGCACGCGGGCTATCAGAGAAAGGATGGGAGGCGCGGTGCCATCATTACACATCTCCCTGTGACTGGTGTGAATGCTGCCAGGAGCTGGCATGCTGCGGTACCGGGCTGATTGCTCTCTCAAGACAAGTTGTAGAGTGCTGAAGGCCCAAAGGGAAAGCAAGTGAATCATCGAGGGGCATGTTGGTCCCCAAGCGCTGGTGTGGTGCAGAATTATGTCAGCGTAAAGGTGATGCCACCGAAACAAAAGCAGAGAGACGCTCCTTCGTTTATAAACATATCAGAGACAACCAGGTTACTGTGGAAAGTCATTTTATTTCAGTATTTCACACACTCTTGTCACAGACCATGCACTTAGACTTTCCCCTTTTCAAATCCATACACAGCCCCCAGGCCTGAGAGAGATGGGGCGTCATCTCTTCATTTTTGAGTACCCACATGCTAAGAGTGAGGGCCCCGATGGCAGCTCACCAGGAGGCAGAAAGCAGCCTCTTGTTTCCGTGATTTCCTTGAAACACTAGAAGAGAAATCCATCCCACTCGAAGGACTCATAGTGGAGCTTTGCAGTAGTGAAATCCCATTGATAAGCAAGTTGGTCCTCACCCCATGGTTCCAGGGAACCAGACAACAATCGCACGGGAATCTCACGAGGGCAAAGCTACAGCAGAACACACAGAGGCATTCTTGGAGCCCAGGCAGGAACCAACCAAGCACATGCTTTGGGCCTCTTACAATCAATTTGTCTCTTGAGCTGCTCGGCCAGGAAGGTAGCCAGGAGCTGCCCTTTTCACATTCAGTTTTAGGTCCTCCTGCTCTGTGCTGCAGCTTTGACTAGGAAGGAGCCACCTATAGGTAAGGCAGCCCTCTGGGCTGTACATCAATACGTTTACTGCATGTAATACTTAAAGGTGCCTGTTTGAAAGACCTTGCAACAGTCTGTTTGACCCACTGGCTGGGTATGGCATTAGTGTAAATTTCCCGCATGCTTACCCTGCTCATTCTTCCCTGCCTCTGTCGTCTCTGATGCTGCTCTTGAAATACTCCCAGTTGCAGTGTCCCTGTGACCTGTTACATCTTTGGCCTTTGCTGAGACTGCCACTGCCAGGGCAGCTACTGCCCACTGTGGTGGCTGCCTGTAGGAAGTGAGCATGTGCCTCCCAAGATCGGGCTTGTGGCTAGCTCAGAGGAGAGAAAAAAGTGAAGGGAAGAAATGATGGAAGTGATTCAAGTGAAGTGGAGCAAAGCCTACACAAAAGGCAAAAAGGCAGCTTCAGTCTCCATTTGATGCACAAATTGAGCTAAATAGCAGCAAGAAATGGCCATAAAATATTAATTCATTAGGTTGCCAGGAAGAAGTAAAAGCATTCATGTAAAAAACTCTGTGCACAGATATGTATGTGGCAACTGTTCTCAAGCCAGCTCAGACAGTGGCTCCTTCCTGCTTATGTATCACCTTTTTTGTATCTGCAGTTTTGATCATTCAAAACCACATTGCTGCTCAATTCTGCATGAAGATAACAATACTGGAGTCAGCACCAAGCAAGGGGTGAGATCGCATTGAAGATATGAACAAGATATGGGGAACTCCTGGCAACCTCGGTATTTTAATATTTTTGTTGACCTTCAAGTAATTAGAAGAAAGGGAATTTCCCCCAGTAGCCTGTAGGCTCCAAGTCTCATCTGTCTGCTTTTATAGTAGGAAGGCTAACATCAGAAAGGCAGAGGAGGGCAGGGAAAGGAAGAAGGGAAGAAATCTGGGAACCAGAGTGAAAAGCAATCAACAGCTGACCAATACTGACTGCTGCAAAACTTACAAAACACAAAATCATACAAACGGAATTTCTGTTAACCTTTTGTAGACTACAGACTTTATATACACACACAAACTTCAAAGTACACACCTGGCAGTCTAGAAAATACCAGTACCCTAAGGATTAAATAATTTAAAATGTGACATTGCATTATCACTGTATACGGAATACTATCTAACACATTGGCTAAAATGGACGGATTGTCCAAGAAAGATGCTCCCTCCCTCATCTTGCCAGCACTGCCTTTAAAAATAATCAAAGGACTAAAGACTCCCTCTGTGGTTCTTCTCCTGAAACTCACCTTGAAACTTCTCTGTCAAAGGTGGGGGAAAGTCTTGAGAGGAAGGATTCCTGCTCCCTCCAAACTCTTGTTGCTGCAGTACCTATCTCCATTGGCTAGGGAGGCTGGAGCAAGGGAAAAAAAGGGAAAAAGCTAAAGCTGGGGAAAGTCAAGTATGTTCCTGTAACGATAGCCATGCTGGTCTTTTGAGAGACAGACAGCCCCAGACTTGAAAGGAGACCCTCTCTCCTTCTTTTTGAAGACAGAAGACCAGAAGACTGAATACAAAGTATACAAACTCCACGTGGCTAGTGTAGGAGATACCAACAGTGCAGCAGCTGCCCCTTGAAAGCCCCTTGCAGCCCAGCAGCAGAAGGGAGGGCAGCTGAGAACAGCCTGACAGCAGCCCTAAACAGGAGAGGGTAGAACTGCATTCCAATGGGTCCAAACAGACAGAAGGGGAAGAAGGTGTGCCCTCACCAGCTTTCTAAGAGTAATTGTAAACTGGGAGCGCTGGGAAGTCAGCGCATGGGAATGAGGAAGAGGGTGGGCAGCCTCAGTTCTGAGGTGGCTGGGGAGGGGACTAAAACACACACTGAAAGCAGATAGCAAAGCTAGCATATCCCTAAATGCCAGCTCTGCATCTGTACCCTAGCATCAGTGTTTGGGACAGAACCTTGCTGATGACATCAGTTCAGTCCTCTCACCTTCACAGACTTACAGCTGGTGAGAATCTGCCTTACGTGTGCTTATTACAAAGCCCTTTGAGGCATGTAGTCTTCCTTCTACCTCCTACAAACCAGAACAGCCATAAGCACTGGAAGATGAAAAAAAAAAAAAAAATCCCTGTTCCCATGTGTTTCTCTTACCATTCTCTCATAATCAGCCTCTCTTCCTCTAGGCCAGAGACAAGACATCTAAGAAGCTGCCCTCCTCTCCGTTCCCAAGGCCATTTCCACCAGCAACACACAGTGATCTGGCTAGGCAGGAATGGCAAGCCCTGCTCCTTTGGCCTCATCACACAGCCAGACCACAAAGGTTTCTTTCTCCCCTGCAACAGCTTCAGTGAGAATTGTCCATACTGGAGGCTGTGTTGCAGCAGACCGGACAATCCTCAGTCCTTATTCCTGGACCTAGCTTGCAAAGGATGAGAAGGCTCTGTAGAAGCAGAAGCCAAGGGCATTCTCCTTTTCCAAGGCCTACAGCCCTAAGTACTGCCAGTGTAATCACTGCCCACTCAGAAATTAAAAAAACAAACCCTATCCAAAATACTTCACTCAGTCTGCCCTGCACCACTGGGTCAAAGGGACAAAAAAAAAAAAAAAAAAAACAAAAACAAAACAAAGTAAGGCAGTGTGGTAAAGCAGACAAAAAGAAATATGGGGTAATCAGACTGGAGGATAGGAAAGGACCTCAAGGCAAGTCTGCTAAAATTGTCACTGGATTTACCAGCCCAGTTCCACCTTCTTCAGGCCAAAATGGACTTGCTGCAGTAAGTGTACTACAGGTGAATGAAGTGCATAGTTTTGTTTTGTTTTTTTGGTAGACACTTAAACCTCAGCAGAATTTAAGCAACGATCTTAAAGCTGCAGTTTTAGCCTCTCTTCCCGAGCTAATGGGTACTTATTGGGGGAGAGATGGTGGAAATGGACCAGTAGCACCAAGAAATCCAGTGGGAGCACCAGCTCCACAGAAGGAAAAAATAATCAACCAAACGGAGACAGAGAAGTGAAGGAGACACATTTAGCAGTAATCGAAGTCCACCTTGGCTGAACCCTATCAACACTTCCCTAGGTAAGGCCCCATTACGTCTGCAGCAAGACCTCTGGCTCCGAGAGAGAGCTGTAGAGGGTATATCCCAACTCATCCACTTCTTCAGGGGTGAGCTCTGAAAATAAGTTCACCTTGGGGTTCAGAGCACTGGGGAGGACACCCGCCTCCAAGTAGCGGATCAGCCCCTTCAGTGCCTGCAGGAAGCGATCAGCCAGCATGTCCTGGGACCAGTCGGATTCCTCTTGGGAGAGGTGCAGGATGACGTTGGTGAGCTGGCTGGCAGTGAGGTGGCCCAGGGCTGGGTTCAGCTTGCAAATTGCTTTGAAGATCTTCAGGCACAGGCAACGGCACCCAGAATCACACTGGTCCAGGGCTCGGAGGCGAGCCGTTTCCGCTGGCCGCAGGCTGAGTCGCCACAGATTGTCATTGCGGACCAGCCGGTGAGGTTTGGCCACCAGGACGATGTCACCCAGGGTCAGGGATGGCAGGAAGTCAATAAAAAGATGCCGTTCTGGGTCATACTGGACTTCCAGCGTCAAATCTGCTGGGGGAGCCGCTGGACGGATCACGTAATCCAGGAGAGAACCGATTGCTGGCCAGTTGATGGAGCCAGCTACGACTTTCTCGAAGGTGTCTGCTACGGCTTTGGGGGAAAGGTAACCTCCCACCACACAGCGGTCCCAGTAGCTGCTCCCACGGGGAAAGTACTCCGGGTTTTCCCGACGCACCAAGTAGAAGCCAGGAATGTTCATGATGGTGTCCTCTCCGGGGATGCACGACCACAGGTTCTGCTCCAGCGTCAGAGGCACGATGAGCTGGATGTGGTCAGCTGTCACTACCTTCCACCAGAGAGAAAAGTTGGTAAGAACAAGCTTTCCCTCTCCTCACTGGGGTTTATTCACCACCTTTAGATAGCCCTCTGTTCAAAGGAACTCGGAATAAGGATTCAGCTATCTCGCTCTCCTCTCTGCGTGGGCTTCACAGCCTCCCTTTGTCAAAACACACTCTGAAGGACTGTTTCCTATTGTCAGTGGGATGACCCCAAGGTATAAACCAAGCTAGTGTTTATATGGCATATACTATTTAGAGAACTTTAAATACTTCATGTACCTACATGGACTGCATATAGCCAATCACGTTGCCTCCTGTTGCTCTAAGGCATAGAATCACAGAATAGCATGGGCTGGAAGGGACCTTTAAAGGCCACCTAGTCCAACCCCACTGCAGTAAGCAGGGACATCTTCAACTACATTGGGTTGCTCACAGACCCATCCAACATGACCTCGAATATTTCCACAGATGAGGCATCCACCAGCTCCCTGTTCCTGTTCCACTGTTTCACCACCCTGTAAAATCTTTTTTCCTAATACCTAGTCTCAATTTACCCTACACTTCAGTCTAAACCATTACCCCTTGTCTTATCACCACAGACCTAGCAAAAGTTTGTCCCCGTATTTCTTATAAACCCCTCTAAGGTACTGGAAAGCCACAATGAGGTCTCCCTGAAGTCTTCTCCAAGTTGAACAACCCCAATTTCAGCCTGACTTAATAGTAGTGGTACTCCAGCCCTCTGATAATTTTTGTGGCCTTTCTCTGGACTTGCTCCAAGAGCTCCATGCTCTTCTTATGTTGGGGGCCTCAGAACTGGACACAGTACTCCAGGTGGGGTCTCATGAGAGCAGAGTAGAAGGGGAGAATGCTCTCCATGGACCTGCTGGCTACACTTCTTTTGATGCAGCCCAAGATATCGTTAGCCTTCCGGGCTACAAGCACAGCTTTATTACTTATTCCAGGTCCTCTCTTTGGATCTGAGCTGCAACTGGCCCAGGGCACAGCAACACATGATAATTTAAAACAGGAGGCAGAATATTACATTTCTAGACAAGCTTAAGTTGCTGTGGCTTAATTATCCCATGCTAAAACTAGGTACTGCCCTCACCTGGCCTGCCACATTGCTGGAAAAAGGTGACTAAAGATCACTTTTCACCAATGTGATTAAGACCCCAGATATAAGTTTCACTGGACACTCAACACTCCATTCCAGAACTCTGACTCAAATGAAAAGTGTGCCTGTGAATCACTCACTATAGCCATGGGCATCTTGCCATCAGGGAAACATGCAGCAGGAATTGCTGTCCAATCCAGGTCTGTCATGCATTAAAGAAAAAAAAAAAAAAAAAAAAAAGAGCAGGGAGGACCTACATGAATACACAGGAGTTCTACGGGAATACTGTATTTGGGAGGAGATAGAAGGGACAAAGAGAAAACAAAGGTCTACCAAAAACTCCACAACTAAGGAGAAGCAGGGGGAGGTAAGAAGGGCTGAGATAATCTGGAGAAATAAAACAGCAAAACTCTCTGCAGACAAAGCCAGAGCAGCCTCACCATATTGCAGCAATCAGCGGCCCAGCTCGACGGTGGGAGAGGCGACACACCAAGAGCCTTATTACAGAGGAATGTTGTGCTGAGCCAGCACTGTCAACAGGGAAGCCCGAGATGCCCCTGCCTAGTCAGCCTTCTGAGTAATGACCCATCACGCGGCCCCAGGAATTACCTGCAGATCATCATAAAGGCTGCCACTGAGGTACATGTCACGCAGGGGCATGTCCGGCAGCTTGGCACGGAGGAAGCTGCGCAGCTCCGCGCAGATATCCACGGCTGCCTGCTTGGCCCGAGCCTGCTCGTCTGCCGGGATGGCCACCTTCCTCCGGTAATAAGCGAAGAGCTTTTCTTGCAGAGACAGACGAAGGCGGGATTTTTTCAGCTCCACTTGAGTCCTCTTGGCAGATGGCTTGGGCTTGGTGGGTCGGAAAAAGTCTGCAAGACAGAAGAAGAACTGCCGGTCATCTGCGGGGTTTCGCTGCGAACTGATCGGCGGGAGGAAACCCGTAGCGTGGCAGTGAGGCCCCCACGGTCCCAAAAAGCTTTCAGTAGACATTTCATATGCTGCAGACAGGTAACAGTCAAAAGGGAGGTGCTGAGGAACTTCAAAAGATACCACTACGAGCATCAAACCAGATGAAAACAAGTGACTAGATTTGGGATTTAGCCGGAACAAGACTAACATTGCGTACAAGAGATGTATTTTAATGTCTATGTGGGCATGGACCTCCGTTCAGTTTAATAAAAAATTCAGCATCATTACTGGTTCAGAAGTGTTCTACATCGTGCCAGACCACTGGATCAAACACTCGTCAACCATCATCTTAATCTCATCAAGTTTTTAACATTGCTACAGATTTTTTAAAATTATCAGCAAAACTCATCCCTGACCAGTGTATGAGATCGGAGAAGATTGCGCCACCTGAAAATGAAACAGTTGTCAGGAATCTGATCAACACTTATCAGGCTGGTGAGCTGACAGGTCTGGAGGCCAGCAGAGCTCAGGTAATCATAGCCCCACTGAAAACTTTCCTCAAACTTTCACTGGCCAAAGAGCAGAGAGCACAGTCTTAGGCACAATAAGCAATACAACACTTTACGCTGCCACCTGCATTACCAAACAATGTCAGAACCATAGGGAGCTCTATGCCCCTTTTTCCTGACTGGTTTCCTAAAAATAAGCTTCTTATCTATCTTTTGAACTCCCCTTAAAATGGACCAAGATTTTCAGAGGTTACCAATTAGAATTAATGAAGAGTTACAGAACAAAGAGATCTTTGGAAAGGCTCTGGCACTTAGAGGGTGCTGGAGAAACCTTGGAAGCCAGTGGCCTCATTAAGGCAATCAGCTGTTGCGCATTTGTCTGGCACCAGGCATTTGGCCCTGCAGCACATGCAGAGCAGCTGACCAGCTGCCAGCAGACCCACCTTGCCCAACCTCAGCAGCTGCTGTCTCTTGTCCCACTGGGGTCTTTTGGACAGATTTGAGGGTTTATGTGAAAAGCCAAAACCCCACAAACCATATGGAACCAGCCTGTTCATGAAAAGACTGTTTTCTACATCACAGGTTTTACACCTTAGGTTTGAATGTAGTTTTAAGTCAAGAATGCAAGATGCCATCATCGACGGTTTTATCCCACAATCTTTATCTTTGTGGAGTCCAATCAAATGATCTAAGACCCCATTTAACATAGCTGTCTGGTCACTTAATATTTCCTCAGCAGAAAATCATGAATTGCCATCCTGAAGATGACTTTTTTGCAGAGAATCTGGAAACCAACTTAAAGCTTGATTGCTATTTTTCAGATTCAAAGTCACTCAATCTGAGAAAGTCCCTGATTTTTATTTCAGGTCTTCAAGTGTAAATTTCCCAAAATGACCAGAAGTAGAAAGTAAAACCAGTGAGAAAAACCAACCAAACACATGTAACAAACATGGTAGAACCCTGAATTACTTATCAGCCCCTCTCAAAAGGAAGTCTGCAGGCAACTTTTTATGGCCTTAACTGGCAAAGACTTGATTCAGCTATCAGGAATAAACAGTGTTACAGAAAGTTTTAGGAAAATTGTAGAAATAAAATAGGAAATACTGTTATAAATTGCTAGCACAATAAAAATTTTAATATTCCTCTCTTAAAAAGGCATAAAAAACCTGAAATGGTCCAAAGAAAGGCAACAAAGAACTACAAAGGAATGGATTGGCTTTTCATCTGGAAAGATTTCACAGGTAAATATTCAGCTTGAAAGCGAGAAGACTGAGGGAGAATAAAGCTTAAGACCATGAAGTCATGACAAGAACAAAGAATACAAATAGATGTCTATTCACTAGTAACCAATCTAATTCTTGACCTTATCAGTAGACCTGCTTATCAGTAGACCTGGGCTAGACAGGACGAATACAGTTTGAGAGTGGATGATTCTGCAGTACAGGAGAACCTCCTGTTCCTTACCTGTGTCTGCAGCTGAAGAATCGGTGGGAAGGGTCTGCAGGGAGCGGCTGAGGTTCGTCTTCATGTCCTGGGTCAGTAAGCGTGAGGAGGAGCCCAGCCAGTTTGGTTCTTCCCAGCTTCTCTTTCCTGCCTGGCTCAAGCGAGTGGGGCTGCTGGGAGCACTGATTGCCCGGTCGTACATCTAAAGCAACATCACCAGCCACACTCTGAGTCACTTAGGGCCCATCGTTCACATTTTATCCATCCTAGTGCCAGCGCCCCAGGTCTTTTTGCTTCCCATCCCTTCTTCTTCCCAATGCCCCCACCCCACACACACACACACACACACACACACACACACACACACACACACCCCGGGGCCCCACGCTGCTGCCCCCCGTGCTCACTCACCCGTTTGACAGCCAGCGTGGCGATGCCCAGCATGGCAGCTCCACCCACGCCCAGCACCAGCCGCGCGTTGGACAGCACGAAGTCGATGGCTGTGCCGATGCCGTTGTCATCTTTCCTCCCTCTGCGCTGCCCAGCGCCCGCCATCTCCCCTGGAAGCAGAGGCAGCACTGAAGGAAGGGGCCAGAACACAGAACACGAGGGATCTGCCACCCCCTTTTCCTCGCGGCACCTCACGCACTCGCGGCTCTCGGGGCCACAGGAAGGGAGCACCCTAAACCTAACCCTGCAGCCTCCTCACTCATCTCCCCTCCGAGGGGCTGCTTATCCCCAGACGTGCCAGGAGAAGGGTACTGACCAAGCTCTGCAGTCACAGCATTTCTGTGCTTCTGGCTCTGCTCATGGCTTGAAGAAAAACATCCCAGATTTGACTGCACAGGTTTCATTGTGCAGTCACCTAATGCTTTCTTAGAAAAGTAAGGTTTACTTCAGCAATATTTCACAATAAAAACACCCAAATATTATGTAAAACTCCATGACCATCCCTTTTAGTTTGTGCTTCTCAACCAAAGTACAGCTTTTTTAATGCCAATTTATCTTCTTATTCTCAAACTAATGCATGTATAACTAATATAATGCATGTATTATAATTTTAATGCATATAATTATAATTACAATTTTGCCCACTGACAAGGTGATGTAGGGATAGTCAGCTGCTTGCTGGTAACAAATCAGAATCTTCCCAAGAGCTGACAGGCAGTCTAACAGCATCCACTTCCAGGCTCATTTCTGGACAATGGATGGTCCCAGATACTTCAAAGACACCCAAGAATCAACAGCAGTTGTCCCCAACACACCACAAAGAGAACACTGCTTACACTGCACATTTACTCCTGCCCTCAAGGCTGGTAGTTTTCACTCTCACACAAGCCCTGTCTAACACGAACATTAATATTTTCTTATACATGTGCTTCTGTTCCCTTCAATTCCCCTTTAGCCTGTCCTTGATATTAAACTTTAAAGAGTCTCTCTGGTCAACTATATGTGTAAAACACACTTTGCCACCACCATACCCATAGGTGGATCCTTACTGAACCTATGTGAAAAACCAGGAAACTCTTCCAACCTGACTCAAAATCTTGTCTTAAGTACTTTTTCAAAGCTTCAGAGCCTGCCTGACTTGAGTAGTTTAAAAATCCCCTTAAATTTTATTAAGGCTAAGCCAGAATCTCAGCAGGAACATTCCTGCCTTGATAAACCAGGAATCAAGCTACTTTTCATCCCTAGACAGAAAAAAAAAAAAGTGCTTTTGCAAAGCTAAGCATAATAATAGCATAGAAAACGTGGCTATATCATTGTAAATTACCTACCTGTGACCTAATGCATTTGTAAAGAGAACAGGAGAGCCCTCCTGGTGTGTCTGTGGAGGCACCTTCTGGATTTCTTCAAGCTAGTGGTGGGCACGGAGCGTTAACCATCTCTTTCGTATGGAAAAAGGATTTTGGAATGGAGAGGGAAGGAAGTGGGGCCAAAATGAACTCCAAGGAATCTAAACCAGCCCCCCGAGCTTGCTATGCAGGAAAGCTTGTCCCTTCTCCAACTGTCTTTCCTTGTCCTCCAGCTTCTGCAGCCCCCGGTTCTTGCGGAACTCGCGGCGGATAAAAGCGAGGTAGAAATCGCGGTCGGTGTAGCGCAGCCCACGGCCCTGGCGCAGCAGAGCCCGGTAGAGGGTCAGGACAGCCTCCCGCGACCACGCTGCCATGGGGGACGCCTGACCTAGAGAAAGGTGACGAAGGGGGCGACCTGAATCAGCTTTTCCCTCCCCACGGGCCGCCGCCTCCTCCCTCCAGGCCTGGCCGCAAAGACCCCTACCCTCGGCAGCCCGGGAAGGGACGGCCCGGCCGCGCTAAGGGCGTCCCGGAGATAACGGGCTGGCTAAAGTCGCCAGGCCTCACGCCCTGCTGCGGAGCAAGCGGCGGAGCCCGCGGGCAGGCCCTTCCCGTGGAGAGCCGTCCCTGGGCCGCTCGCAGCACCCGCTCCCCGCCGAGGCTCCGGGCTGGGATCGAGCCCGTGGAGGCCCCGCGGGGACCCGCCGCATCGCACTCACCGGGAAAAGACCGAGGAAGGGGAAGCGCTTCGAGTCCCTCACGCCAGCCGCTTCCCTTCGGCGGACCCCGCCGTCGCCTCTCTCCCGGCACCGCTCCCGGGGTCACCCGGTAACATGGCGGATCCGCTTCCGGAGTGGTGACCCGGGACCGTCCAATCATAGAGCGGGCTCCCTGGGGGCCCAAACCGTCCCTTCGGCGGAGGACTTCCGGCCGCCGGGAGGCACCAATGGCGGCCACAGACGCGGCGCTTTCGCCCCCTGCCGGCGAGGCGGGGCGGGACGCCCGTTACCCTACGGCGAGCGGGAAGGGACATTCCCCCGCCCGCCCGCGGCCCGAGGCTGCCCCCTGCCGGTGGGGACAGCGCTGCCGCCCCCCTCGGGGCCGGGCCGGGTCGGGCCGGGCCCGGAACCAATCCGGTGTGAGGGGGCTGTGCCCCTCCAGGGGTGCTGAGCCGGGTTCCTTGGCGGGGGAGGAAGAGGCTCCGGCAGGGTGGGCGCTGGAGGCGGACTGGGAAGCGGGGGGGAAGGGCTGAAGGTTGGAGACCCACAGCGCGGCCTGGAGGGGCCTGGGCAGCCCCAGGTGGAGCGGCCGATTCACACCTTGGCTTGAGCTGACACCGCGGTGGGGGCCCCCCTGAGACCTGCAGCTGTTCTCGGGCACCCAGGCCTCGCCCACCTCGGGTCTAGGGGCCCGTTCCACCGGGGAAGGTCTCACCAGCAGCCTGGGCTTCGCCTGCCGCTGGGACACGGGCTGTGCTGTTGGCCTTGGCTGCTCCATGTGCCTGCAAGGATGCTCCACGTGGGCCAAAAAGGCATTTGTTTTTCGTGGGGTTTTTTTTTCTGGCTTTGGCAGGTCTAAATGGCAACGTTGTATGGCTAAAGGTACCTCTGGCTACCCTGATGCTTTTTACAGAATTTATCAAATTCAAGCTGGTTTGTTTTTTTTTTTTTCTTTTTTTTTTTTGGTTTTTTTTTTAATCTACAAGGAATCTCAGGTTCTGGTCTGGAAGTTGCAAGGGCTCTGGGAGAAGGGCAGTAGCTGGAAGTGTCTCTGGGGTCTGCCTGAATCCAGAACCTTCCACTCTTCTGGACAGGTACAATTTCCCCTTTTCCATTTTTGCCTTTTCTACTGTGTGCCTACTCTGGGGAGTATATATGCTACTAAAACATAAAGCGTAACTTCATGTGCCATGTCTCCCATGGGGGAGAGGGTGAGAGAAAGAGCAAACCATATGTGACAGAGGAGGGCCACATCATTTCACTCCCTTCTCAGTGACACCTGATATGGCAGCGATAGAATTGAGCAGGAAGAAAACCAGAAGCTCCAGACTGGCGTGGTTCATGCCAATTGCCTCTTGTTCATTTCCTTTCTGAGACAAACAACCCCAATCGTTTTGATCTCTCTTTATGAGCAAGTTTGCCATGCCCCTAATCAGCCCTTTCTGAGAAAGGCTTACTGGAACTGCAGACAGTATTCCCAGAGAGGCCGTGGAACTGATTTACATAATAGCATTATCATATTTTCCATTTTATTCTCCACTTCTTCCTCCTGCATGCTAATATTTTCTGTGTGCTTTTTTTTTTTTTTTTTCCTAACCTGCAACTACTCACAAAGCCAGGTTTTGCATTACATGCAGATCCTTTCCTGAATTGATAGAGACTGTCCACAGCTTTTTAATTCTTACGTGCAATTTGTTTTCTTTTTTCTGACTTTGCATGTGCCCAGTTAAGCCCTGACAAATGCATCTTTTTGCTCATTTGCCACATTTGCATTTTACTTACAGTCTTTTCCGATCTTCTCAAAAGCCAGTAGCTGTGAGTCAGCTCTTAACAATGTTTAGTATATTGCTTATCCTTGTTTTCAGATCAGCAGTTCATATACTGAGCTACCCTCATATACTCAAAAACAACATTCAGTTCCCTACCCTTAACCTATTGCCAGAATGAAAATCGATCTTTGAACCTTCCTCCAGGCTTCCTGCCTCTTTCTTGGGTTGTTGATCCATAGAAATACTTCACTCCTCACAACAGGGCTCTGTCACTTCTGGGCAGGTAGAGATCATGGTCCCAGTCCATGAAACTCCTGAGTCTGGATCAAAACTTGCACAGCTACACGCAGCAAACCCCTGATGCCCTACAAATGGCATCTGCTGGATCAGGGTGTGCTGGGACCTCTGGACTTCCATAAGTGTCCCCCCTCAGGTTGTGCCTGTTTCAGTGTTTGTTTCTGGGTTTTTTTGTTTGGTTGTTTGTTTTTTTCCCTCTGGGAAGGCCACTGGCCGTCTCCCTGTGCCTGCTGCTTGCCATGGGCTCCCTGTGCCACGCTGGCATGGGTGTTCCACCTGCCCCTTCAGTCTTGCAAAGAAGAGAGGAAGCACAACAGCAGAGTGACCCATGACCGATGCTGTTCTGGCTGCTGTTTTACTACCAGACCTCTGGTGGTGTGCCAGAGGTTGTAAACTTGAGCCTCACCTTGGGACAATGAAGCAACATCCCCACCTCTTCCCAGTGTTTCCCAGCCTGTCTGGCTCCTCTGCTGACCCTCAGCATGCAGCTGCCCTGACTGGGAGCCACCAGCAGCCCCAGAGTCTTGTGCTGACCTGATGGGACATTGCCCCTGATGCCCTGTCACCTGCAGGGCCCTGCTGCCTGGTGGCTTCTTTCCCCATGGACTCAGAGGGTTTGGGATGCCCCTCCCCTGTGCTTCCAGCCTGTGTCCCTGCAAGGATTTATTTGTCCTGATGGGGCAAGGTGCAGGTGGAGCTGAGGGAGCACACCTTAGTTTTGTGGCTGGAGAACAATAATAACCTTTGTTTCCCCAAACAGTTAGAATCATAGAATCATAGAATTGGCTGGGTTGGAAGGGACCTCAGAGATCATCAAGTCCAACCCTTGATCCACTACCCCTGCAGTTACCAGACCATGGCACTGAGTGCCACATCCAGTCTCTTTTTAAATATCTCCAGGGACAGAGAATCCACCACTTCCCGGGGCAGCCCAGTCCAATGTCTGATCACCCTCTCTGTAAAGAAATTCTTTCTAATATCTAACCTAAACTTCCCCTGGCACAACTTAAGAGTGAGCTTGCAAAATGTCAAAGGCCACGTGGGTGACAGGGCACAATAAACCATGCTATCACCTGAGATAAGGCAGAAAAGTCCCTCCATTCCCCCCTTTTCTATGAGTCTCTGGAGCTGCTGCCACTCTGCCAAGCTCCTTGTACTTGTTGCTGGTCCTCCCACTCAGGTGACCACTGCCATGGGCTCTGAGGGCCACTAAAAATCTGCTGCCCCTGAGCCTGGTTTGCAGCCTCTGCTCCTGCCAGACAAATGCCATCCTTAAGGCTTCCTCATCATCCATTCTGCAAGGACAGGACCATTCCCAGCCTGGGAGACATCCCTGTGCTGTCTGCCACCAGCCAGCAAACCCTCTCTGGGCAGCAGGAAGGTGAACATAACCCTGCAGAGCTGCAAATGGCATCTTGGAGGGGCTCTGCAGGGTCAGGAAAAAAAAAACCCAATAACCCTGTGCTTGGAAACAGAAGGCTGTTCTCTTAAGGGAGCCAGGAAACAACCCAGAAAGCGAGAGGGAAGATGGGTAGCGAGCCACCGATGCCATCTGAGCTTGGCTTTAATATCCTTAATATCTTCTAGTAAATGGACCTTGCAAGAGGCCTTTTGGCAGTCTTAACTGAGAGTCAACAGCTCTCCCTTTCATTGCAGCCCTATTTCTTTACTTTTCACAAGGAATAATGGCTGTTGGGCTCCTGCTCCCGGGCTGTGATGAGCCAGGAGGAGGCAGAGGGCCAAGGGTGGTGCAGGTGGCTTCTTCCCCCAAAGGCCCCGCAGCTTTGATGTTGAGCACGAGTAGGAAGGAAGGCGGGTGCCAAGGGAGGAAAGACCGCTGGTATTCTTCAAGGGGCACTCCTGATCTACAGCTGGGACCCAGATTTTTAGTGAGAGAGAGGAGCTAGCCACTCCGGGGAGCCACACTCAGGGTATGGTTTTGCCAGGGGGGGAAGAAAAGAACAGTTCCCAGCCCAGCTGCTGCTGAAGCTGCTGCTTCTCAGCTCCCCCACCTTCAGCCCCGGGGGGGACTGCAAACACTGCCAGCAGCGAGCAGCCTCCTGTGCAATGCAGAGATGCTGCTGCTGCTGCTGCTGCTGCTGCTGCTGCTGGTGAGGGTCTGCACTGGCTGTCGGTGGGGAAGCTCAGTTTTATTACCTACCAAACTGAAAATTCTGCTGTAGTGCTTTTGCAGTTGGTCCGTGTGCACCTTTGTTCTGGGCACAGCCCGTGTTGCTTCAACCAAATTTCCCTATGCCTGGGTTGGCTGGTGGCTTTTTTCTAGTCCCTGGCTAGTAAGCTTTTTTTCCCCCACATCTCTTTGCACTGTGCACCATCTGCCTGCTGCAGCAGGTTTCCAGAGCCATTCAGAGACCTCGTTTTTAGGAGTGCTGTTATCCTTGCAATTTTGCATCACTCTTGACAGCCTTGTAGGCTTTCTAGGCTGGATACGTCTGCTGAGAGCTGAGAGCCTGCAGCCAATGGCAGCAGGCACCACTGAGTAGAGCTGCACATGGTGACCCCAGGTTTTTGCACCTCTCTGGCCCCTGCATGCTGTGGTGAGGTCCTACCAGCATGAATATTTTGGCTTTTGTGAGAGGAGTCTGAATTCCCAGCATCGTGTGGGGCTTGGTCCCAAGTGTATATATATATATATATATATATATATATATATGTATATGTACAGGGCAGGCTGCCATTTTGTGTTGCTTCTCTTCTTTTTTTGGGTGAAGGCACCTATTGAACATCTTGTCCCATTAACTCACACCTCCTTAGACAGATTTTTTCTGTTCCATTTGGGGAAATCTGTTGGGTTTTGGTTTTGCGGTTGTTTGACATTCATTCCTGGGTAACAGTTTGAGTCAAATGCTTTAAAAACACTGGAAAGCAAACAAAAGTGGGTAGATGTTTCCTACATTCTTTTATTTTTGCTTGTGTGCCTGGTTCTTAGCAAGTGTCTGAGGGGAAGAAAGAAAAAAAAAAAAGTATGAGTGATGATTTGTTGCTCTCTCTTTGGAAAAGGTCCAGGACTAAAATGCCAGGAAGGAGTTTGCTGCATAGAGGAAGGCTTATAATATTTGATTTTATATGTTCTTTGGGCAACATATTTTCTTTAATTTGAGATCCTGGATAAGTAATTTTAGATCTTTATTCGGCACAGCTTAGTTGTTTTTCTTCTCAGTTTTCCTTATTTTTAGAAAGGTGAAATGTGGTTCCTGAATTAATCGTTACTGGGATGGACTTCAGCCAAGAGGATCCATGGTTCAAGCAGTAAGGCACAGGAAACATTAAGAGTGAGACAATGGGGTTTTATTTTGTATTTCATTTGGCAGGGTGAGGAGAGATATGGCCTTGAAAGATTTGTATTTTTACATAGCTATCATGTATTTCAAAAGATATTAAGGACTATTTTGTCTTTTGGCTTTGCTTTATGAAAACAGCACACCCAGAAACATTACAAATGCCAGGATTGCCAAATATTCCTCAGTTCCAAGGAAGGGTTTGTGTTTGGGGCTCACGGAGAGGCTTACAGTAGCATCCTAAACATCAGCTGAAATGGGCTGGTCCTGGACCTTTTTGTTGATGTGCTTGCCCCCACTGTCAAGCCACAAGGTCCACCCAGAGCATCGCTGGGTTACATCCCTTACCTCAGTAAGAAGAAGCCTCTCCCTTCAGTGACCCTGGAGCCCTTTCTCTAGGTGGAACGATTTTGCACAGCCCCTCTGAGGAGCCACTTAGGCAGCAACAGCCCAAAGCCCTGTGATGCTTGATCCCAGGTGAAGGTTTGACACAGCCCTGCGAGCCACGGAAGGGACGTGGCACTGCCAGGAGGAAGAATCTGCCTCCCCTCTGCTCGTGGCTGTGGTCAAACTCTCTGTGGTGCAGTGCTCTGGAAAGGAGGGCAGGCAGTGCCTGCAGCTGGGGCACGTGAGCATGAAGCCATTTGCTTGGTGATGCTCTCTGGGGCTGGGGTGACTCTCCCTTGGCTTGTTCCACAGGCTGCCTGCTGGCTGGCTGACACCTCGCTGCTTCCCCAGCTGAGCCACTAAAGCAGCAGGATTGAAAACAAAAGAAAGCAAAAAGTGGACTAATAATTAAAAATTAAGTGTGCTAAACAGCACATTAAGCTGTACCCTTACACTGGGTCCAAATGTATCCCAGCAACAAAAACAAACAGCCAACAAGCCAGGCTCTTGGTATCCCCTTTCCAGCTTTCTAAATGGTGCTGTATGTTTACATTGAAGTGGCTTTGTTTCCAAACATCCTGGTGTCTGGAAACAGCATATGCACCCTCCCCGACCAGCAAACCTGCTGCAGAGATCAACTGAGAACCAGGCAGAGACAGAGAGGGTCTCCCACAGCCTTGCTCCCCCCCAAGCAGCGTTGCACAGTGCCCATCATGAGCACTGGGTATCCCTGGCAATACAGGGAGAGCTTGGAAGGAAAGGCTTCTTTCCAGGCAGGTCATGCTAGAACCCCTCCATGATGCATCTCCCCATGCAACACCCACTGGGGCATGGAAATTCTGCAAAAAGCACAGGAGTTAACTCGGTCAGATGGTTTGCACACTTCTGGTTCGATACCACTCTAAAGGCTGGATGTCCATATCCAGGATGCACGTACCAAGATCCCTTTTGATGTCTCTGAGAGGGACCCTCTGAGAGATGACATACAAGGCTCATGGGGGAGCCATCTGCCCCTCATGCTTGGCTGTCAGCACTGCTCCTGCAAATGAGGGTCTCCAGAACAGAATGGTCCCTCTGCAGAAGCTTAGGCATTTCAGATAAAAAGGTCCTGGGGACTGTCAGTGCCTTATTTAAAACTTCATAAGAAACTGAACAAATGCCATTTACATTGCTTCTTAAAATAACAAATGTCAGTGTAAGGTTTTGTCTTGGATGCAAGAAAAATACACGGGAGAACTTTTGAACTACTCAACTCTTATGTCTTAAATTGTCTCACTAAAGTGCCACTGGACTAAGCTAATAGACGTATCTTCTCCTCTTGAGAAATTTAAAGTTCAAGCATTCTGGTGATGATGTATTTTTAGGTTATCCCTTATTTGGGCACAAAAGCATATTAATCACTAAGAATACTAAAAATTCTTTATATTTTTAATCGTTAAATTTGAGTGGCATATTTATTCCAGGCTCTTTATTGCAGAGACAGGAGCAGCAGAAAGGCATTAAGCAATGCATAACACAATTCTCTCGTGTCACGGAGACCCTTCCATGAGAGAATTGAAAACATTAGACCAACGTGGGACACGGGGAATGTGCTGGATCTAATGGTTAGAAGGAAACTAACCTATGGTGGCTACAGTCAATGCCTCTTGATGGGACCAGGAATGAACCTAAAGCACGAGACACTTAAAAAGTGAAATAGGTGTGGATGGGACATGGGCTTGCAAAGGGCCCCTGCCAAAGGCAGTGCTGAGGCCAGATGCTTAGAAGGATTCAGAGCAGGACAAGGCTTTGATACTGAGTAATGGGAACAGCCAAAATTACATGAGATGGGTTTAAAAATAAGCTAAAACAAGGAGGTCATGTTCTCGCGCACAGCATGCTGAAATTCAGCCACCAGAGACTTTTCCACAGTAGAGATGTTTAATTTGGGGCTCCAGGGTTTCCACTGCTTTACCTGAAAAAGCAGGTGCATCCAAGGGAGGGAGATTGTGACAAGGAACTGTTTCATGAGCAGTGTGCTGGTTGCCCCATCCACCAGCTCTTCTGAGCTCACTTGCATGCCAGTTGTATGTGCTCTTACCCAATACACGGATCAGCTCACAGAATCAGGAATTATTCCCCAAACCAGACAGGATCCCCCTCAATCTCCTCTCTTGGGAACATGGTCCAGCCGAGGTAGGAAGCCACATCCCTCACTGTTTTCCATCAGCCCTTCCCTTCCGCCAGGTGCTTGAAATAAAAGCCGCTGCACACACACACCTTGGTTTCTTTTCATACTTTGTAAATTTATTATTATCTCCTCCTTTTAAGCATCCCTTTAAGGGTGAAATGAAATCCAACCATTTACAGAGAAAATGATTTCAGAATGTACATTTGATTTATCCTTACAAAAAGTTCATTATTACTTGCTATTTATAAATTACAGAGTGGAAAGGAGCTTTGCAGACACCTTTTTTTTTTTTTTTTTTTTTTTTTTCTTTTTTTTTTTTTTTTCCTTCTGGTTTTGGCAAGTCCACATGTCCTTTTGCCAAAACAGTGTTCTGGGGCCATTGCAGGGGCAACACCACCAATCGGTGCAGGTAGACCCCAGGCTTGGAAGTGCTGCTGGATCACCTCCAGGATGATACTGCATCATCATGCACCCAGAAAGGAAAAACAGTGGTTTGAATTCTTAGTCTCAGGGTATTTTGGATCCCTTCTTAGTCCATTATCTGTAGTCCCTAGAACTTTATGTATCAGTGTATTGCAATGGAAACAGCTCTCCTTTCTCAGTGCTGGATCGGAGCCCCCTCCTGCCACCTCTCTTACCTCCAGCTCCCCTTTTCTTTCTTTAATAAGAGCAAGTTTGTCCAATGTCTCTGAAATCACAAGGGAGGGTTTTTTGGGGAGGGGGGGTGGGGAGAGCACAACGATGGAGGGATTCAGGATCCATTCTCCCACTCGCTTCCCTAGTTTCTCACCAAGGTTTGAGGTCAGTGAAGCCAGGATGAGCCATCCCTTCCCTCTTCACCACCAGTGTTCACTAATTGGACCAGGAGTGACCCTGGACACGTCTTCACAGTGCAGAGGCATAGCAGCTCCAGAGATTGCTGGCAGGAGCCGAGAGACAGGGACAGAGTCCGGGGAATGTTTTGGAGGGGAAAAGACACTAACATCCCACAAGGATAAACCAAGGAGGGTGGAGAGGAACAAATACCCGTTCTGCACTGTCACTCTCTCCCACCCCAAGTAACCCATTACCTGGAGACCTCAAGGTACCCTTGTTTACCTGCCACAAAGATAAAATCAGGAGGCTGGCCTGAGGTGCATAACAGCAAACACAGCAGGACACAGGGATCAGAGAATGCAACAGCGAGAGCAGACTTCAGTGTGCCATCCTTCACACCAACCACACAGGCACAAAACCACCCCATCTTTTCTGTCTATCACCTGGGTACAGTATTACCCTCAGTCCTCCCAAGGGGCAAAGGCAGCTGACCTGCCCTGTTCCCTCTGTTTTAGCAAGCTCACCTGCTGCAGGTCCACCAAAGCCCAGATCCTTCTCTTCACTTGGGATGAAGGAGGATCATGAGTCCCCCACTCCAAAGCCATGCATGGGCACACAATCCCACAATCCCCCCCCCCCCTTTTTTTTTTTTAAGGGCAGGAAGCACAAAGAAAGTTAACAAGAGATGGGCAGAGAGAAATAGAGCAGAGCATGGGGATGTCACCTTACTACTTCACCTACTACCTGGCCCTTCCTTGCACCGATTAGTTTGAAGGTGGAAAGGTTTTTGGGGAAAAAAACACAGAACTGAAGAGGGCTTTCAGGAAAAGGCTGGTGATGCTCTCCCTCCATCAGACAGTTTCACTTGCAGACATGCAGCAGGCACATGGCTTTGCTACTAACAGACATCTGGATCTGGGTCTGATCTCAGGGACAGGACAGGGTTCTTTTTTAGACCTTTCCTTCTCAGACCTCACAGCACCTGGGTTAGACAAGATCAAGGAACCTCAGCACTCACCTCAAAGAGTTCAGCACTGGAAAATTAAGGTCTGATATAAACATACCTCCTTCTTTGTCTCACTCACCACCCCACAAAGCCACATGCTTTTGGTTTCCCTCTTTTGGAGGTTGCCTAGGAGGGTGGCTGTGCCCCCTGAGCACTGGCTATGGAGGTCACAGCACAGCAGTACAGGCAAGGTTGGGCAGAGGGCAAGCCACCACCATGGGAAATCACTGTGCAAAATTCAGTTTGCTAGTCCCCATCCCTTCAGGGACAAGAAGAAAGATTTTTAATGACAAGCACTCGAGCTCCCTAAGGACACTAGACATGAGGTTAGACAGAAACATTGACTGGTTTGGCCTTAAATCAAAAAAATGTTTAAATGATTATTGAGGGGGAAAAAAAAAAAAAAAAAGGGAACACATTTCATCTGTAAAGTACCTTTCTCCCACCACAAAGGAAGCCTGTTGTAAATTTAATTTCCTACGAATTAAGGAAGGAAGGAAGTCCAGGAGGAAGACAGTTCTTCAGAACTGCAGAGCCAGAGTTCTGCACACAAAGCCCCAGCACTGCTCTTCTTCAGGGGGCAGGAGGGAAAGGCAGAGGGGACAGGCAGAGAACAATGGAGCAAATAATGGACAGAGGGGAGAGAAGGCAACAGGCAGCACTTCAGGAATGGGTGATCCAGATACTGCAGCTGCAGGTTCACCTGAAACTCCGAAGAGACAAGGGTCATACCTCAGCAATAAAAAGTTGACTTGTGGTGCACTAAAAATCCCCAATATTGCCCATGCACAGGAAGGGCTGTTATCAAGGAAGGCTGCTCCTACTGTGGAAGATAACAAGGTGCACCCTCAGCACACATGCACTTTTTATCTCCTTCTTCATGGGGCTCTCGTGCTGCCAAAGCACCCACACAAAGACTGATTTCTCTTTCTCTCCTCTTCTTCAACAAGGCCTGGTACTGCGCTTGTGTTGTTGTCGCTGAGATAAGGCAAAACCAAAGGTTTGAGAGTAGATTTCAGGCTCCCTTCCAAGAGTAAACATAAAAACCAGCTTATTCTTTCCGTACTTTTTTTCTGCTACTGAATCCCATGAGGTAACACACCTGCTCTCCTCAAGCTGCCCCGGGGGAAAGCGCGTTCCCCTTGTGCTGCAGCCTCAGCGTTACTGCTCTCATCTTGCTCAAAGCAGGCTCCTCCTTTCTCAGCTGGATCCCCATTTCTCTGTAATCTCAGACCAAAACACTGTCACTAGGCACAAGGACCCCCATGACTGCAACAAGACTCCTTCCTGCAGTATCAGCAACTCTGGACTCATAAGAACCACAGCTTCCCTCTGGGGAAAGAACATTCTGCCTATCACAGCTTCTCCCTCCATTCAGTTCCCAAAGAGGTTTTTCTATCTGTGGGAAAGACACAGTAGAAATGAGAACAGTGATTTAAAACAAATAAACAAAAAACCGAAACCCGTAGCAAAAACAACAAGAAAAAAGATGTTCCTTCAGTTCTGGTAAGCAGGCACTATGGCACACGAGATGTGGAAGGAGCAAAGAGGAACTTCATCTCAGTTTGACCTAAGACCTTAATCTTCATTCTGCTTCAGTCTTATTAGGCAAGTAAGTTATTTTTCTTCAAGTTTTTCACTTCTCTAGAGAAGGGAGTAGGAAGGAGAAAGAGAGAGATAGATAGGAGTGAGGCACAAGGGTGGGAATGGACAGGACAACAGTACTATGGAGTCCTGATTGGAGTGAGTTATTGGCAATGGAAACCTTCCTTCTTCAGCACTGCTGGCCTGATGTCAGGGACACTCTTCCTTATGCCAACATTATTCTCCCCCTCCACACGATCCTTACTTCTCTGCTTGGAGCATGAGCCAGTCTTTCCACTGCAAGGCTGATAGAGCACGTTCATTGTATTTTTCACCCTCTGCCTGCTGCAACCCAGGCTCTGGGCACCTCATCAAGCCATCTGCTAAGGCATGGTAATCAGGGTGGGGACCTGGATCTGCCTCAGTGAGCTGAATCAATCCAAGACAACAACAGGCTTGATCCTGACTACCCATCACTGGCAAACTCTGAGCAGATGCTGGCACAAACAGCTTCAACTACTGTCCTCCAAGATCCCTGGCTCCTCTGCATGGTCTTGTCTGCACATGCTCTCTGGATTCCATGATCATCTCAAAACAGTTTTCTTGGCCCCAGAGGGACTCTGCCCACAGCCCCTTTCTCCATAAGCTCCCTCTCACCCTACAAGCAGACAGATGGAGCCTGTGCCTTGACAGGCTTCATGTTTCCCCACAAAACCCATCACTGACTCAGAGCTTTGTCCTTTTCCTCTCCCTTTTACCCCATGGCAAGAAGGAATAGCCAGCATGGGTAAGCAGCAGCTCTGCAACAGGCACAGCCCATGGGGCTGTGGAGGCAGTCACAGAGGCGTGCAAGAGTGTCACGTGTGTAGCACTGCTATACAGAGCTAATGGTCTCCCTGGCCTTCTCCTGCAAATGCCCCAAAAAGTCATCCATGCTAAGATACAAATCACAGCTTCTAGATCCCACCATTTCCGGAAAGCACATATACTCAAGCCCAACTATGACCCCTTCCTCCCCAATACTGGTAACGAATGCCCACATACATACCAAAACCATGCATGTTAGAACTCATGCACATAGGAAACCATGCACTTGTAAACATACACTCCCACCATCTGATTAGGTCCCCCTACAGAGCTTATCCCAGCCCCAAAAGAACCATGTTCTGCAGGGAAGATGCTTCAGCTTCTGTGGGCCAAGCCAGTGTTGTGGGGGTGGGGGTGAAAAAGGAGGTACAAAAAAAAATCAGTTTTTTCTTCTCTGCTTCCCATCTGCCTGCTCCAGGACAGATGCAATAAGCCTGCAGGAGTGCAGGAGGAGGGTGCATCCTGGGGAGAACACCTTGAAAGCAAAGTATTTCCCTTCCCGAAAACAATCTTTGAATACAGAGGTATACAAAAAATAAATGCATACTGAGATGCTTTTGCACATTCACTCATCCAAAGAAATGCCCATGACATACATCTGCACACGTGACCACTCACATCAGTTCGTGCCTGCTGACTCACATGCTCACTGATCAGCCCAGGCTCACATCTGTGCTTGCTCTGATCCACAAAGGATGAGGGTGGATGGAAACAGCTGCCATGGGACCCCATGGGACCCTCACAGCCTTCCCCGGAGGAAAACCCACCAGCTGGCTGCAGAGATTCTCTCCAGCCAGCAGGAGAGGTCCTGGAGATGCAGTAAAGTCTTTATTCTACAACCAGAGTCGGTCCCCTACATCTCTCCTCCTCTTGCCTAGGCCCCCCTTCACTTGACAGAAGAATCCGAGTCCGCAGGAGTCACCCTGGGATGAAGGGAAGAAGGGGGGAAAGGGCACAGACCCCAGAGAAATGGTACATCCTACCCAGAACCAAAGAAAACGAAAAAAAATAAAGGAACAGACGAAAACACTCGACTCTTTCCCTTTGATGTGAAGTTCTGATTCCCCACGCAAGCCCCAGTGGCCTCACCCAGCACCCTCCGCTTTGTGGTAGGGGTTCTCCAACAGGTAGCGGAACCGCTGGTAGTTCTTAAGAAGGTACTTGGGAGCGTACATCTGCTCCTTGGGGTCAGCGGGGGGATACTCCTGCGTAGTACCATCAAACCAGCCGCCAGTCCGGATCAGCTCCCGGATATAATTGAGGTCTCGTTTATCCTCGTAGTCACCCCAGCGGGGGAAGTCCCCGTTCTGGGCTGATACCAGTTTGAAGTAGATCCCCTCTGGGGTGAAACACCAGGAGCAGTGCCAGCCAGCAAAGTGGAGGGGGCTGCCCAGCGACCACTGCACCAGGATGTGTCCCGTGCTGTTCTCATACTGCCGAAAGCCAGGCATGGTGTAGTACTCGCGGCGCCGCAGGCGGATCCCATCAGTAGCATAGACAGCCTGGAGCATTCCCATAGTGCAGCCCGAGACCACCTCCAAGGTGCCCGGTTGCTTCCAGAAGAAGCCGTATAGCGACTTGCGCATGTGAAAGGCGAAGGGCTCCGTCCAGCCATCATAGAGCTTGAGGAAGAGCACGCCGTCACGGGCCGGGATCTCATCGGCATCATCGATGATGAAGACATCATCGGGGCGCAGGTTGCGGAGCCGAGCGACGCCGTCGCGGGTGAGGAAGGTGCGCAGGTAATCGTCAGCAATCCAACCGTCCTGGCGGCCACCAGGGGGAAAGTGGTCCAGGAAGACGTAGAGCACCTTGTGGCGGATGTAGTCGAAGGAGCCGTTGAGGAGCATCTCGCGGAACTTGAGGGGCCGCGGCTCTCCGTAGGCTGTGAAGTTTGACTCGCACACCACGAAGGCGTCCACCACGTCTCCCAGCTCGTGGAAGCGGACATCCAGCAAGTCAAACTCATGGTTGACGTTGATAGCATTGATGACCCGCCGGGGAGTTTCCCGCGGCACGAGGCGGTCCTTTGTGGGCAGGTTGGAGTACTGGACCACAGTGGGGACCCCGCAGCTGGGGCCGTGCCAGCCCGGCAAGCACACACACTCCACCCACTTGCGCCGCTTGGTCCCGCTGGCGCTCAGCGGCTTCCGAACCGGGCGCCCCGAGACCGTCCCATCCACTCGCTCCTCTGGCCGTCCTCCCACGGGTGGCTTCTCCAGCACCTTGGTGCCTGGTTTAAAGCAAACACCGCCGGCTTTGGTACGGACAAAATATTCTGTCGTGTCTTCTGGCAGCACAAACTCAGCTTTGTGCAGCTCTTCGCTGGCTCTGCTGGGAGGCAGGGGCTGGAGCAAGGGGGAGTGGGAGTACAAGGGTGTGCGGAGGAGCTCTGCACCCCTTGGCTCAGGGCTGACCTGAGGTGTGATGGGGGCATTGTTCCAGAAGAAGCTGGAGACGAGGTTGGGACTAAGCGAAGCCAGCTCCCGGGGGAAGGTGACATAGGAAAGGGCCTTGAGGAAGTGCAAGAAGGAGATGAGGCAGAGACCAGCCATGCAGAGAGTCAGAAAGAGTTTATGGCGTCTCATCTTCATCCTGCGGAAAAGCCACGAAAAGAAAAGTCACATTCAAGAGTTACTGAGGTGCAAAAAGTTTACTACTGGTAGGAAGGCACATTGAGGACAACACAAAGCTGGTCCAAATTCAGCGTGCATTGTTTGAGACGTGAATCCAAGAACTAATCTCCCCACCCCCTCTCATCTACAGTGGACCTTTTGCCTGGGCTGGGTAACACCAAGCTGAGCCTCTTCTAGATCAGTCACAGACAAAAAAAACCACTGATGATGGGGTAGAAAGATGGGAAATCCAGAATAGCAGGAATTCATAATCTAGTGAACTCGCCATAGTTGGAAGATTCGTTGCTATTCATTGATGGAAACAAAATGAAGACAAGTGTCCTCCAGCCCTGTGCCATCAGAGGGCTGAGAGAAGAGAGAGCAAGCAGGAAGGATAAGAGGCAGTAAGGGGTATGTACATAGCTGTAACATGCTCAGTGTAAGAGGCAGTTTTAAAGGACCGAGATCATTAACCACCTGCCAGAGCCATGACAACACCTATGCCCCCCGGCCCCCCCCTAATTTCAGTGTTTGCTCAACATGCCCTAAAACCCATTACTTTTCCTAGGAAATGCTACCTAAGTTCACATGGAGAGCAGGAAATGAAACCAACCAAAATTCTCTCACTTTTAAAATTCTTCCATCCCTCTGAAGTCTACTGTATCGCCAGATGTAACCTTTTGCTTTTAATTTTCTGCGGACCAGATACCGAGAGGTTTTTTGCATCTGGATCAAGGCAGCTAAAATAAATGCATAGCTATCCCCAGCCCAGGCAAGGAGTGCAGAGTTGCTGTCAGGCAGAGAAGTGATTGAAGACTACAATCCAGAAAAAGGACACGCAAAAAAATAATAAGAAAGAAAAAACTAAGCTCACCCAAGGAAAGGAGATAAGGCTTCCAACTTCTGCTGTTTTGGGAGGGAAAGGTTGGGATGAAGACGATCAGGGGAAAATGGCCACCCAAAAGCCATTTGCAATGCAGAGGCTGCCTCCTCTTCCCAGGACCGTGAAACCCTTCATGCAGCAGCAGATGAAGAAGCAGAGACGCCCTCCAAGCCCCACGCGTGCGACATCACCACTGTGCCCCTTCCACACCACGCTCAGCCCATGGCAGCTCCCTGCCCTGGGCCAAAGTTCCTCAGAGACGCCACAGGCTCCGTGCTGTCACTTATGAACCCTCCGCCCTCTACACGAGGGTGCTGGGAACGCCTTCACAGGAGGTGAAACCTCCTCCTGAGGGGTTCAGGGAATTGCCCCACACCACCAGTCCCACAGAGGGGCTCTCGTAGGGCTCTTCATGACAGAGATAGATCCTATGCAAGAATGAAGGGAAGAAGCAACCCAGCCCACACCTGCCCCTTCAGAAGGTATTAAATAAAATACAGCAAAGCATGTTTACTGATTAACTTGGAGACAATTTGGCCTCTTCAGGGATCTGCTTGGTAGAGTACCATGGGATAAAGCTCTGGAGGGAAAAGGAGCCAAGAAAGCTGGTTAATATTCAAGGATCACCTCCTACAAGCCCAGGAGTGATGCATCCAAACAAAGAGGAAGGCAGGCAAGAATGCCAGGAGGCCTGCATGGCTGAACAAAGACCTCCTGGGCACACTCAGCTGTAAAAAGAAAGTCTACAGAGGGTGGAAGCAAAGACAGGTAGCCTGGGAAGAATACAGAGAAACTGTCTGAGCAGCCAGGGACCAGGTGAGGAAAGCTAAAGTCCACCTGGGCAGGGATAAAGGACAAGAAGAAAAGCTTCTGTAGGTATGATGGTGACAAAAGAAAGACTAAGGAAAACATGGGCTCTTTCTAGGAGGAAACAGGACACCTGATTATGCAAGATATGGAGAAGGCTGAGGTGAGCATGAGGCTCTAGCTACACCACGCAAGTCACAAAAGGCAAAGGCAGGGACTGCAAGAATGAAGAACCACCCACAACAGGGGTAGGTCAAGTTCAAGATCATCTAAGGAACCTGAAGGCGCCCAAATCTTAATGACATACATCTGTGGTTTTGATGGATCTGGTGGACAAAGTTGCAAAGCCACTATCCATCACACTTGAGAAGTCATGGCACTCTGGTGAAGTTCCCATTGACTGGAAAAAAAGAAACATAACCCCCATTTTTTTTTTTTTTTTTTTTTAAAAAGGAAAAAAAATAAGCCCCAGGGAACTACAGGCCTGTCAGTCTTGCCTCTATGCCCAGCAAAGTCATGGAGCAGATCCTCCTGGAAACCATGCTAAGGCACATGAAAAATAAGGAGGTTACTGGTGACAGACAACACATCTTCACTGAGGCCAAATTGTGACTGACAAAATTTTCTGGCCTTCTATGACAGGGCTACAGTATCAGTGGAGACAGGAAGAGCAACTATCATGTACCTGGACTTGTGCAAAGTATTTGACACTGTCTTGCACAACATCATTGTCTCTAAGTTGGAGAAACACGGACTTGATGGATGGACATCTTGGTGGTTAAATAATTGGTTGAATAGTCATGCTCAAAGAGCTGCAATGCCCAAGTGGAGATCAGTGAGAAGTGGCATTCCTCAAGGGTCAGTACTGGGAATGGTGCTTCTTAACATTTTTCTGGCGACAAGGACAGTGAAACTGAATCCACCCTCAGCAAGTTTGCTGATGACACCAAACTGTGTGGTGTGGCTGACACAATGGAGGAGAAGGATGCCTTCCAGCAATGTGTTCTGCAGCCCAGAAAGCCAACATTATCCTGGACTGCATGAAAAGCATGGCCTGCAGGTGAAGGAGAGTGATTCTACCTCCTCTAGTCTGCTCTCATGAAACCCCACCTGGAGTACTATATCTAGGTCTGGAGCCCTCAACATAAGGACATGGAGCTGCTGGAGCAAGTCCAGAGGAGGGCCATGAAGAGGATCAGAGGGCTGAAGCACCTCTCCTATGAAGACAGGATGAGAGGGTTCAGGTTGCTCAGCCTGGAGAACAGAAGGCTCCTGTGAGACCTTATAGCAGCCTTCCAGTACCTGAAGGGGGTCTACAGGAAAGCTGGAGAGGGACTTTAAGGGCATGGAGTGATAGGATGAGGGGTAGCAGATTTAAGATGAAATAAGGTAAATTGAGATTAGACATTAGGAAGAAATTCTTGACAGTGAAGCTGGGGTTGGTCAGTGGAACAGGTTACTCAGAGAAGTTGGGGCTGCCACCTGCCTGGAAGTGTTCAAGGCCAGGTTGGATGGGACATTGAGCAACCTGGTCTGGTGAAAGGTGTCCCTGCCCATGGCAGGGGGGCTGGAACTAGATGATCTTTAAGGTCCATTCCAACCCAAACCATTCTGTGATTCTTAATACTTGTGTGAACTTAATACAAACAAGAAAAGCCATAAAACACTTAGACAGATGGCAATTACCCAAAGGAAAACATACCTGGCTCTCTCCAGATGGCTCTCATACTGACTGTGGTAAAGGATTGTCCACAGTCATACATTACAGCTCAGCAACAAACCTTCCTGGGCACTTTGGGGTGACCATTTTAGCAAGAACCACTGTCCAGCAACACCATCCCTGCCCCCATGTCAAGTGGGGCACTGGGAGCCTGAAGGTAACTTCAGTAACTTAGTATTGCCATGGGAGGGAAAAAACCTGGGCCCTGGCTTTATGCATCCCCAGAAAACCATCTTGTCAGGTGGCCTGAGGAGGAAATGGCAGCTTTCCTCAGGGAGCCATGCCAGGACAAGCCCTTACCTCCTGCACCCTGCTTGCAGTCAAGCTTTCTTTGTGGGGGCAAAATGAGGAGCTGCAGAAGCCCAAAAGAGCACCACATTGTGTCCAGGGTATTTTTAAAAATTTTAAGATTCATATTCTGGTTCTGTCATCTGCAATGTAAAGGAATTACCAGTGCCTTTTCCTTGCACATCACCAGTTTTTGCTCTGTCTTGAAACGTGGGGAAGGAAAGGCACAAGGAAGCTGAAAGCACTAAATTAGCAGAGACTGGCTGTCAGGAAAAAATATCCCACATTGATAAATTAGTACAGCTCTCTCCAATCAAGTGTCCTGCCTTTTCTCTGAGGCATTACTTCCAGACATCAGGTCACTGAAGCCTGAGCGAGATGAATCGCTGGCCTGCTCCAATAAGGCAATCCCAAGGGATGCCAGGTAACACTGGTTTCACTCCAGCACCTACAGGACTCATACAACTCCTCTGGGCCAGCCCAGGACAGCAGACAGGTGCTGGGTGAATCACACAAGGCACATCTCCATCTTCCTCCCAGATGGCTGAGAGGCTCCCCATGCCATGATAAATTCCCAGACAAAAGGCCTTAACACTTAATATTCAGCAAACTGCTTTGCTTCCCAGGATGTGGCGTGCCATGTCAACATAACACGTAGTTTTAGGAAATAAACCATATTTTCCTCACTTGACATTTGCATACATCAGTATCTGTCAAGCTCAGCACACAGCTCTGCAGCTCTTCACCCACTGGCAAAACTCAGCCTGTGCACTGCTTTGTGCCTGCAAGATCCAGGCTGGTGTCCACAGCCCTTCCCTGCAGCTCTGCCAAAGCAAGCTGGCCCCGCATTACCCTCTGCTGTCTTGCTGCTCACCGTGTCCCAGGAGGAAATTTTCACTGCTCTGTTGCTTTTGCTGGGGAGTGGGAACATGAGCCCATTTCTTATCCTCTCCTAAATGGAGGGAAACAAAGAGGCAAACTGTCCTCCTTGAAACCTCTTCCCTAGGAACCACCTTCATTCTCACATGCCAGGGATTCCTCTGCTGGGGAGTGGAGAACACTCATCCACCCTTGGGTGGGCCGAGATGCTGAAAACCAGTCATGTATCCCTTCCCATGTCCTCTGATCAGTACTGCAGTGGAAGATCATCTTCGAGTGGTGGCTAATTGGAGACAAAGGCCAGCAGGGGAGGAAGATGTTATTACCCACCTTCTCCATCCAGAACATTTATGTGTGGTGAAAATGAGAAAGGAGGTACCAGTCAGAGAGGCATCTCAGCTTGTCATAAAAGAGCCCAGCTGCTCTGCCACAAAGCAGCCATCAGTTCCCATCAATAGAGAAAACAGCAAGAAAAGATATTTCCCTTTTGACACTTTTGAGTGACGAGGGGAAAAAAAGTCAACTTGATCTCAGGGAGAGTGATCAAGTTGCTGTCAGGTTAAAAACAGCAGCAGAACCTTTAATGTTCAAGTAGAAGAAAAAGCCAGAAGGAGCATGGACAGCCAGCTCCATTAAGACAAAGCTCTTTAGGGAACTCAAAGTTATAAACTGCTTCAGCAACATTCAGCAAGACAAGCTGAAAGCTTCTTTTTGTAAGGGATCCCTTTGATATTTCCTTGCTTGAATTATGTCTCTACCATGCATGGGAAGGGTTTTCAGAGAAGGAGGAAAGCTAGAAGTCGTATGCATACGAGTTATCTTCAGGCACCTGTTATAATTTTATTTTGCCATTATATCAAGTGACCAGTTGATTTATACCATCCAGAAATCATATCTTGATTTTTTTTTTCAAGGAGCCAGAGAGAGATATATGAACCACTAAGAGCTACTGGCAGTTCACCAGGCCTAATGTTCTCTTCTGGAGGATGCTGGCAAGAAGCCATGCAACAGGCCCCTGAATGCATGATACCCCATGCTCCAACTTGTTAGGGCACAGGATGAGACTCCCTGAAACCTCTCCGATGGTTACAAGAGAAAAGCTGGTACAGGAGACAAGTCAGAGTAGCAGCTTGTTTTTCCCCCAATACAGAGAAGCTCATCTCCTCTGCCTAAAGTTATCCCCTAACACCCATGCAGTAACATATTTGCCCAACACTCAGACACTTCAACACAAAGCAGCAATTCAAATTAGAATTGCTTTCACACAGCAGATTAGAATCCAGCATGACTTCCATCCCCCGTTCTACCAAGCTTTTTCTCTGCTCCAGCAGGAAACAAATGAACAAGCTCCACAAGTACTAGATCAACCTGTCATCCAGAGGAATCACAACATGCATCAGGGCCACAGTACTTCAAAACATCCTAAAATTTTGAAATTTTGTCCTGCAAACACCAGCAGAAGTGAGGAGAAACTGTAAAACCTACTACTTGTCTACGACCAAAACATGACCAGCTCAGGGTCTGCAGGACTGCGCTTTACTTAAATGTAGGAAAAGAAGATTATCCTACAATGCTGCAGAGCAGGGAAAGTGGAGAGAAGCAGTATGTGCCAGAAGGTAGCTAGGGCTCAGCATTTCTCTCAAGTGAAGGACGCTGTGGTGTTTTCAGGGACTGCAATCTTGGGGGATGTCAGCAGGAAGTTCTGGCAGAGTCATAGTACAAGGTGATTTGAATGCAGGCAGGTCCATTTCAGCTTCCATTCAAGTTTCAAGGACAGAATACAGCACTTCTGCGACCTTCATCATGAGTTGCTGCCCACAGCACTAATGCAAAACAGCAATACCTCATGCTATGCATCTCCTTTGCAGCTTCGAGACATGTGAACACAAAGTGCCACTCACCTGCTGCCTGCACACCCAGCTGGAACAAGCCATCCAGCACAGTTATTCTCCAAGTAAGGTCAGGTTATGGGCAAGCCAGGCTTTGCCCTAAGCATCTTCCCTCCCTTTCAACAGGGAGGTGAGCAGACAGATAAGGTGACCACTCTCAGAGCTGCTATCCACACAACATCAGTGGGTGCCATCAAGCCAGGAAGAAAACTGGATGGAGGAAAAGACAGCTAAAGGGTGGTTCTACACAAAGCTAGGGTGAGGTTGGCCACAGAAGGGTAACAGCACAGCTAGAAACCAAGGCATTGCCTTTCCCTTCCCATGAGGGCAGACACGTGATGTGCATCATGTCAACCACAAGCCTCAGGATTGTATGCATAGCCTTGCTAGGCCTCAACTGACCAGAAGCATCTGTGGTCAAAAAGGAAACAGATGTCTTCTCCTACATGCTGTTGTAGGAAACCAAAGTACTCTGCACCAGTAGCTACAATCTGCTGCATACAGATTGTAACTAAGACAGACGCAGTATAAAGTCTCCAGCTCTTTTAAGTACTGTAGCTGCTCACCTCTTCAGCCCCTGGAAGCACATTACCTTTCCACTCCACACTTTCCATGGGCTTTCACTGTTTAAACTGTTCTCTCCAGTGTCTTGTCCTGCTCTTTGGTGGACTGAGCTTTGGTTATCTTAGCATCCACATCTCCAGCCACAGCTGTAGACTCTAGGACAAAGCAGCTCTTTACCCTCCCATACAGAGCAGATGGGACCTACAGATAAAGTGGTCTTTGTTGATAGGACTTCAGCTCAAGACTGATCTTTCAGAGTCAGCAGAATAGACCAGTATCTGAACACCTTCAGAGTCCATTATAAAACCCTCCACTCGTACAGACTGTTCTTACTGTAACTACCATAGTACTAATAGCAGCATAATTATATAATTCCCCAGCCCCCAGTTTAAAAGAAGATCTGCTCAGAGAAGACTAGAAAACTACTGAAATCCCATATTGGCCCGTGAGACAGTGATTTAATTTTATCCAAGAAGTACTTGGACATCACAAGGATAACGTACTTCATGCTAAAGAAAACTTGAAACTGGATTTGCAGCTCCACTGGAATCTATCAAATATTCTTCTCAGTATCCTTCAACTTTACTGGACCCTCTTGTAATTAATTTCCTATCTCCACCTAAAGCCAGTCTCACCGTAGGAATTTCCATGGTTCCAGAGATGCCTCAGAGTCCTCATGATGATCTCAGAATCCACAGTTTTAATTTCTCAGCACTCCTTCTGCTAAGGAAGGAGTGGCCTCTTGTCATCTCCACTTATGCCTGATATCCTGGAAGGACTCCTCCTCAACCCTGCTTTACTGTCTCTTCAAAACATCTGATTCCACAGAGACTGCTGTGATGGCCTTGGAGATTGCACCACCAGTTGGCTCCAAAACTGGGTCTCTCAGGACATTGCGGGGGGAGCATCACTCATTGCACTCTGCAGTACACATGCACACCAGCAGTACAAAATATTTCTCCCAGAAATGCTTCTGCATTACTGCTGCTGCTCACTGCTTCAAGAGTGCAGTGGTCACAGCAACACAAAATGGAGTTGGCTCACTCTTCTGTTTCTAGACTTCAATGTCTTACAGGGAAGGAATGCTCCATCATGAGATGAGAAACAGGAAAAGAAAAAAGGACAAAACTACAAAAAAAAAAAAAAAAAAAAAAAAAAAAGGGGGCAACTTATGGCTTCAGAGAGGCCATGGGGTAATCAAAGAAGTATGTAAGAACTCTCAACTAGTCTTGGTGTCTTGCAGAGAGGGATTGGACAAAACCATTTTGTCGGAGGATAGAAGAAAATCATGCTTCTAGAGACCTCAAGTGAGGCGTGTAGTAACACAGGCTGTTGTTTCATGGGTTCTCTTCCTTCATTCACCACCTTCACAGCTCACCACCCCTCAGTTGTCAGTTGTATGAATTCAAGTTGTCAGTTGTATGAAAGTCTGCTTTGTAAAGCCAAATCAGCAGCAGATCTAGCTGGCTTAAAAATAAACTTCAAGAAAAGTGCCCAGGCAGGGGAACAAGCAGCTGACCAGCAGAAACTTTCCAAATTATTTCACCAGCTCACTTTTCACCAAAACTGTGGTACTGTGTAGATACATCCTCAGAACAGATGTATTTACATCAACGTAGAATACATTCACTCATGAATGAATTCAAGAATACAGGACTCTTTAAACACTGTTCAACCACCATGAGCTCACTAATTCCTTCCAGCAGCATCAGGGAAGTAGCAGCAGCAGCAGGTAACCCCTTTCAAAGTGGACCATGGCAGCCAGTCCATGTATGTCAAGCAAGTGGAGTAAAATTCACAGATCCTGATAAAAGCACCAAATGGGCCACCAAGATTACCCTTGGAGCCAAGGGCCTCTGGGAGAAGAGCACATGGCAGACACATGCCAGACTAAGCACGTAAACCCAGCACTAAGGAAAGCAGGAGAGCTCCTGGGGACCAGGTCATAGCCCAAGCAACCAGGAGATGCAGGCTGAATGGCCCAGAAGAAAGTGAGGTGGGTGCCTTGTGGGCTGGAATGAGGCGATTAAAGAAGGAAGGAGGCAAGAAGCTGGTGATGCCATGGTGATGGGTAGAGTGCACAGACCCATGCAGGCAGAAACCACATTGCCTCCAGCTATATTTTGAAATGGGTGGCAGTTGTTTGTGCATCCCCAGAATAAAAGCTCCCTAAGATGGATAGAGGAGAGTAATTAAACCCCAAGAAGACAATAAATAAAGAAGGGCCATGGAACAGCAATGAGATCCGAATGGCCACAGAGAAGAACTGGCCCTCCATCCCCGCCCTCCTTCCTCCCCCATCCATCACCAACCACTTGGGGTTTGGCAGTGCACTCACTTTCCCACAGTAGCCGATCTATTACTGTTTGGAAGAGCCTCCCCAGCCTCTTCCTTCCCCTCCTCCCCCCACCATTTCAGGCCACAGGGGTCCCACTTGGCAGCCCCCAGATCCTCCTCTTCCCTGAATGTCTGGTGTCCAGCCAATCCCACGCAAAGAGCATTAACCCCTCTTCACCAGGAACAGCCAGAGGAGAAACCTGACTCCATGCTGAGAGGTTTCTCTAGGGTGTCTCTCCCGCCTTCTCTCCTCCCCATCCCCAACCCTCCCCTCATTCTCTTGCCTCTTTCCCCATTCCTTTTATTCCTCAGAAACTAACGCCAGCCCTGAGAGCGTCGCGTCTTCCCGACAATGCTACATGAACCCACGGGAATTTTTCTTGGACCAAGAACAGACCTTTATTTATTTGTCTCTTCTGCCTTTGTTCTTCATTTCCTCTTTCAAGACTTAGGCAAGACCTCGACACAGTGCCGCCTGGATCCCCTGCTGCCACTTCACTTTGTTATTATTTTCAGAAAGAAAGCGCTGATAGGCAGAGAGCTCTTCAATGCCTTACCCCAAGGCAGAAGTGAATCAGCCCAGATTCCCACCTCTGTGGTGGACAAAGGGCACTGGCTCCGGGGCTCTGCAGAGCACCTCAGGCTCTGGCTTGCAGAGAAACCCCCCCTACTTCTGTAATCCTTCTGACTGCAGCATCACAGCCCCTCGGATTAAATCCACACGAACCAAATCTTCAGTAACAGCTCTATGCCAGTAACAGGCATATGGTACCACGAAAAGGGGCAGTTTCCCAGAATGAAATCAAAAGCCTCCTAATGCACTTAACTCAGGGTCACATAAATCTCTCTTCTGCCTCCCACAGACGGCTGGATCTTGTTTACAGGCATTGCAGCAGGCCTGGGTCTCAACAATATGTTTACTGCTTCTGTACAAACATTTCCTTTCACTACACAAAGCAGTACCCTGATCTCCGGATTAAACCAAGCAGAATCGACTCTATGGGGAAAGAGGGAGACCACTAGTCTTCATCAGGGAAATCAAATGCCATCCTGATCATCACAAAGGTTTTAGGAACATTTTTCTTCACAGACTTCCCTTAGGTCGCTGTGCTTCTGGAGAAGGACCAGGAGGAATTTTGCATTTTGCCAGCTGCTGACATCCCTGACAAGAGGTAAAGACATTCGATGAAATAATGGGAACAATGGGTTTTGTTTCAGTCTGAAGAACCTGAGAGCCAGGGCCACATGGGGGAGCAAAGCTTGTCCAAGGGATATCTGGTGATTGTCTGGCCAACTCTCCCCAAGTGCAAAAGCCACAAACTGACACCGTGCAGATAAAAACAGAGAAGCTGAGCATTTCTGCCCAACGGCACAGTAGACAGAGCAGTTTACTTCCACAATCACTTGATTACAGGCCAAGTTCTTTTCCCTCTCTACCTTCAGCTCTCTCTCCCCTCTGTTTCAGGTCTTCAGTAACACAAACATTTATATTGAACTCTAACCATTTCTGAGAAGGCAGTGGCCACAGCCAGGTCAGAAAGGAAGGAAAAGAGGAAGACATAACTAACGTGTAAGTACACCATAAACATCGGTGACGAATGAGAAAAACGTGCAATTCAGGAGGGAGCCACGATCACATTGAAGCCACCAGGACAAGCAGGGCTGGAGCAGGACAGTCCACCTGCATGGTACAGCAACCTGCCACAGCGAGGCAGAGAGCCAAAGGCCATTAAGCTCACACAGACATAGCTGTGATGAATGCTAAGCCTGCCCAGCTCGATTCCACGATGCTCCTCTGCTGCAAAAGCCTGTAAAATATCACCCCAGTCTCCCTCTCCCCTCTCATGGTTGCTCTTTAGAGTTTAATCACTGAGAAACAATAAGAATTTCAGCTGCACAGTTTGCTGCTCAACCACCTGATCTCTCAAATCTTCAGGTTCTGATCATCTCTTATAAAGTCCAATGGACTGTGCCATGCCAAAGCTAAAAAACACTTTGGCAGGACAAAATGAGCCTTCAAAAGATGAAAATTATCTCAAGCATCTGAATATTTTTGAGAGCAGTCCTAATGATCCCTGCTCCAGATCTACAGCACAGCACTGTGATTGAGTCAGGGACCAAATCCAAGCATCAAACTCACTCTCCTCCTGGCCTGACACTGTCTTTTTACTGCAAAGACAATGTTCCAAACTCCTGAACCTCTTGCACAGTCTCAGCCCACAGAGATGCTCTGCAGTACCACACACCGGAGTGATGCAGAAACCAGAACTGGATTTTCAGGCCAGTTCAGCTTCAGAGGCACATGCAAACATAGGCAGAAAGGAAATCCGCACCATTAAGTGACAGACTCTGAATGCTTGACAAACTCCTCTCTTGCTCCTGCCCCCTCTCCCATCCTCCATCCCCCCCCTCCCCATCTTTCCCCTCTCCCCAGCACTCAAGAAAAGTGAGAAGACTCTGTTCCAGAGCACAACTGCACTATAAATAATTCAAGACACTGCTAAATTATGCAAAAGCAATCCCATCGTACCCCTGGCCATGCCAAATGCAGGTGTGGTCAACCTTTGCTCCAAAAGTTGCTGCTAGGTAGGGCACAGAGGTTCTGTGCCAATTGCACATATCTAAGACGACAACAGCGACTTGCTAGCAGACAAGCCTGCACCAAACAGCAGAACAACAGGAGGTATTTGGAGACACAGGGCTGATGGGGAAAACAACAATTCCTTTAACCCATCTCTTCTCCACAGACCTTACATGGCCCCAAGAGAAAAATCAGCAAATCGTGTCCCCTTCAAGCAAGGCTGCTTGGTACATCTCACCCCCATCAATCGTGGTTAGCTGGCAAGAGCTGCAGCTGGACAGCACTGGCAGTGAGGTGGGGTAGGAGAGGACCTCTCGTGCAGGTGGGAAGGAGAAAAAGGAACCAAATCCACTCCAGAAGCAGTAAAGAAGGCAGTTTTGCTAGCACAAATAATGTACAAGGAAGGCTGAGCTGAAGGCAGGCAGAATCTCAGTCTGCTTTCCTGCTCCACTCCCTTGCCTTCCAGAGGCACTGCCTCCCTGAATATCACGGCCACAGAGGTTCCCCTCAGCAGTGGGGTCATTGAATACCATCCTGCAGCTCACACTGACCACTCCACCACACCACTCTCCTGATTTACTCTGCCCTTTGCTCAGCCTCAGAGCACACCCTCACACTACAAGCTCCACAAAACCAGGACTTTCTCACACACAGAACCACTTGCTTCCAGCCCCTCTGTGTAGGCAAACCCTTCTTCCAAAGCCCTACCTTTCCAGGCTCCAGCAGCCTTCTGAGATCTGCCCTTGCCCAACATGCTCAATTTGCACAGGTCTCCATCATCCTCCTTTTCCGGGCTGCCCAGCTAAAAGTATTCGTGCCAGAGGAAGCAGAACTGAAAAACGCTACCAGAGCCCTCTCTTCAGCCTCAGCACAACCAGCTTAAAATCTCAGGGCTCCAGCTTACCTTCCCCTTCTTTCTTAAAGGGCTCAGCATCAAGGAGAGAGACTCCTTTCCACATCTCTTTGCCATGTTCTCTCTCTGGCTTTTTGTTCTGTTTCAGTATCTGCACACCGAAACAGGGGATCCTAACACAGATAAAGTCAGCGTAGCAGACACCTGAGTTTAGATCACAGTTGCTGAAGCTGTTATGCAGCGGGTCTAATTTGCATTAGTCTTTTGCTATGCTTCAATTCTGCTTGCTGCAGCTTTGGTATCATGCAAGACGAACGCAGCAATCTCCCGAGATTAAAATAAATTAATAAATAAATAAATACCCTCAAGCCTTGAACAGATGACAGAGACCGATTCTGCTCACTAACCCTGACCCAACCTGTAAGGATTTACAGACCGAGGGGAAAGCAGCACTCCTAGGGAATGGCAGCAGGGAGCTGGGATTATAGATTAGGCAGCAGATCAAGAAGGAGGAGATATATCTGCAGTGCAAAAGGCAGCAGGATCCAAGCAGCGAATAGAAAGTTATCCATAACCCCAGGCTCAGCACCACCACCCGGCTGTTCTCCAGGATTTCCGAGGCAGCTGGCAGATAAGCAAGTATGGGAAGTGTTGTGCTTCATCACTGCTCTCCTGCTGAGCCCCAGTGTGTGCCACTAAGTGTGCTGCAGCCTTTCTCCCTGCCTCAGTTTCCCCGGGTGGGAAATGGGAGGGACTCTTCTGCTACAGAGCAAGAGGCCTGCCTAAATAAAAGAAGCTCAACGGGTTTCTTTGAGGCCCTTGGAGAGAAGCCTTGCCATAAAATGCAAGGCACAGTCAGTCCTCAGAAAGACAAGTTGCCCCCACTGCCTCTTTCCCTCTGAACAGCCCCATTCAACTCCCCTGCTGCTTGCAGCTTGTGCATTACAGGCTGAAAAATACTGCTGGCAGAGCTCAGTTTGGTCATATCCCATGATGGCTATCCAGACACAGGCCTGGGCGCTGCCCAGGAAAATGGGGAACATGAAGAGAGCTCATCAAGATGCCTATTCAGCTGTGGGGGGTTATCTCAGTATGAAAGGCCAAGGCTCCCACAGCGAGCAGCTCAGGTAACTTCTGGTGACCTAAAGCAGGGAATAATCTCTTCCTAAATCACAGCTCAAGAACAAGCCCTCACTTTTTGCAAGGCAGACAGCTCCCTTCATGATGCTTCTTCCCTCAGCCTGCCTGATGAAAGCTCAGGTGAAAGGGAAGTGCAGCACCGCAGTCTATCAGCTCAACCAGGAAAGTTTCTGAGCACAAAAACACACACCTGCTCTGTTCCAGGTGTTCAGAGGTTTGAAGAGCAGGAGGTACCTGTTGTGCTTCAGGAGGAGCTTGAGGAAAGTAAAGGAGTTTGCACTGCAGGGAGTGCAAAGAAGTCAGAAAAGGAAGGTAAAGAAATAATGTTTCTGCCTTCCTGAGAGCTGCAGCCAGAGTCCATTTCACATGGCATGGAGTGCTCTTGTGCTGCTCCAGCAAACAGGACCTCTTCTCACTCCCTCCAGGAGAAGAGGGAACTCGGCCACCCATGATCCCAGGCTTGCCCCTTCCATACTACTCTGCCGAGACTCCTTAAGGTCAGCCTGCATGGCACAGTCCACGTGTGCACTGCAGATGTCACCACCTTTCCAAGAACATTCAGGATGGGGAGCAGCGGGCATTCCTCAGATACAGCTCTGTGTCCCCTTGAATTGCACTGCCCCATGTGCCTCCCCTCCCCAAACTTCAGATCCCACTGTAAAACTTCATTGCAGTGCCATAAGATGCTATATCCTGCCATTAGGATAAGTGCAATGCAGCCTGGCCTTTTGTTGCTGACCTGATGGGTGACAGCAGGAAAAAGCAGGTGGGGACAACTACCCACACTCTTCCACAGCCATCACTGATAACGTCAGCCAGCCTTCTGAGACACCTTACACTGACCTAAAGATTTGAAGGCGCCTCTTGTGCCAGTCAGTGCCCCCTCCGCCTTCCTCTCTGCCAGAGTTATTGTCAGCTGTACCAGCCTTCATTAGCACCACCTCCTCCAGCTACATCCCACTGATTGGGTCACAGATTCCAACAATGTACAAAGAGCTCATTTTAGAGCAACAAACCCCACCTAAAACCTAACCAGCTGTCAGGAATGAATGTTGGCCCAGCTTGCCCCATCTATCCATCACCTGATTCCCCTGCTTCCTTCCTCTGCTTTTATCATCCAATGCAGGGATGGGGGAGCTGGGTGTGGGGGGAAATACCAATTTGTGATAGCAGGTGCATCTCAAAGATGCTATTCTCAAGACAGGGGGAAGATCAGAAATAGCAAGCTGAAAACACAGCTATGCACCCTGCCATGAGATAGAGTTTATCTCTGTTTGCTGTCAGGTCAAAGCAAGGGAGGGGCAGAGAGAAACTTGTGTGTCCTAATGAGCCCTTCGTGTACTGAACACTCACAATAACATCTACACACACTGTCCTGAACAATTCCTGTACCCATGGCTACCTGTGAACAGCAAGTTTATGGCTGGCATAAACTCTACAAAAGGCCATGCATTCCAGCGAGCACCCACCCACATTTGTCGCACAGACGTGCAATAAGCATGTTAAACCCATCTGGCAGGCCACAAAGTCACACCGTACCTAACCAGCTGCACACGGGAGAAGGAAGGTAAACACAAGGTGCATGGGAAATGCACAAGCACAAAAACTTCATGGGTTCACCGCTTGGGCAAGCACACTGAGTGCATCTGTGCTTGCTGCTGTGGGCCTGGCCCAGGTTAAGCAGGTTCTGAGACCACAGAACAGCCCCCACAACCCTCCCACACCACAACCTCCACCCACCTTGTGTTATACATAAATATTCTAGATAATTTTTTACAGTTGTGAGCATCCCCTGAAGCTAACATCCATGCAATCATACGTGCTATTTTCCCCCTCTTCTTCTTGACCTCCTTGCTAAGGCAACCCCTATGTGCCACGCAGTGAACTCCTTTTTCAAACCTTACCAGCATTTGCAGGGAGGCAAACAGCAGCTCAGCCCCTAAACCCAGTTTGGAAAGCATTCCCCACATTCTGGGCACCTCCAGCAGAGGTGATCATCAGCAAAACCTCAGACAAAAGGTATGCCAGCAGAAAGGTCAGCTGCTGGGCCACTGCATTAAAAAAAATTTTGCAGTGCAAAAAACCAAAAAAAAACACCTCACCTGCAGCTAACCAGACTCCCTCCCCTCTCCTAAGGATATAATTGCCACGTCCAGGGCATTAATAAACAAGCTATGCAGGTATAACCGAGATTCCTCACAGGGAGAGAATGTTATACCTTGCAGTGGATTTCTTACCACTACTGCAAAATCACCCGAGGGTGTAGAGGAGCTATAAATCTTTGAGGGACTTTTATGACATGCAGTGGCAGAGTCACAACTTCACTCCTCTTCTGCAGTTTGCAGTGGCTTTCATTCAAAGTCTGCTTTATATCACTACAGGGAGGCTGGAGGCTCCCCAGGAATAGCTCACAGGTCTTTTCTTCCTCCTCAGCTTGGAGTATGTGTTTCCAGCACTACAGCTGAGGCTGTAGAAAAACAGCACTGGTACTATGGCTGTGTTTAGGGGAGCTGGAGGTGTTCGGGGAGGGGGAGTTTGAGGAGCTCATTCGTTTTCTCTCCCCTCTAAGATGGCTCTCCACTGTCTGAGGGTCAAGCAATGGCAAGTCCTGCTTTATTTCAGCTCTTTCCAGAGGAGCTGGCAGCAACCAGGCTTCAGCAACAGGGACACTTAGAAGTGACTACGAAGTCACAGGCTCCAGCTGGCTCAAACACCGTTTCTGCAGGTGAGATTTACACAGCATGGGAGCCACCCTTCGGTGAGGGGGTCTGAAAAGTTCCTGCCGACTCACACTCTGCTGGGGTGGGGGAAACAAAGGCAGAAGTAGGCAGGAATTTGAGATTTAGCTTGCACAGGGCTAGAGGCTCCTGGTGACTCAAGTCACGCTTGTCAGCAGTGGTGCCACCGAGTGTTTTCATGGGCTTGAACTTCCCACTCAAAGGGAGGGATTTCGAGTTAACTGGAGGGCCATTCTTCGAGCGGGGAGGTGCTCGGCACCCACGCCATGTGTTAGAGAGAGGGCAGGCTCCCTCCCGACCCGAGCTCTGGACCAGTGTGGAAGGCAGAGGTGCGAGACCCCAGCTTCGGCTCTAGGAAACAGTCAGGGCTTCCAAGCGAGGCTTAGAGAAACGCAGCCTGAGGAAATCCCCAGAGGAAAACCACGGGCTGAGGCACCGAGAGGAGCCTCTCTCCATCCCGCTCTGCACTCCCTCCCTTGCTGAGCTGCCTGAGCAAGTCCAGAGCTGCAGCAGATGCCGTGTTCCACATCACCCTTGTCACGCTCACTCGGGGAGCAGAACTCTCGCAAGGACAGAGCTACGCCAGCCTGTGCCACTCAGGCAGGACATTCCAGCCCACAAACAACCCGACAACCCTACACGAGCAGGCAGAAACTTGGGTGCCCACATCCCTTTGCAGCCAGCCCCCAGCAAGAGGGCTGTAGCAATCTGACATGGAGACAGAGCAGGGGGAGAGGGGGATGCGTTTGATGATGATCATACACATATATTTGTATGGATGTTTTCCCTCCCACGCACACACTCCTGTTACTCCTCGCTTGCTGCGGGCTTGGCACGCATCCCCAGCCCGTACCCTCCTCCCAAGCCCAGCACGGGCAGCAGAAGGGCCTTGGCTGCAGTGCCCCGGCCGGAGGCTGCCTCCATCCCCGGAGAGCTGCGGGCAGGGGGTTGGCAGCATCGCCTCCCTCCTCCCCATCGCCGATGCTCCCTAGCAGGGGATGCCGGGATTATGGGGGGGGCGTGGAGGGGAGAGAGGGAGGATGAATAAAAAAAAAAAAAAAAAAAATAACACTAATATAAATAAATAAGGAGCGGGAAGGTGGGGGCTCGGCGGGGGAAGCCTCTCCGGTAGTGTCCGCAAGGGATGATGCCGCAGTCCCGGGCCGAGGCACAACTTGCAGGTGGCGGCAGCAGCGGAGGAGGGGGGGGAAGAAGAGAACCGAGGAGGGGTCCCGCCGCCGCTGCCCGCAGCGCCCGCCGACCCCGAGCAGCTCCACCGGGGAGTGGGGGTGTTCTGTGCCCGCTGCCCCCCGACGCCCTCAGCCCCTTCGCCCACCCGCTCGCTATTCACTCACTCACCCCCGGCCGGCGCAGCGTCGGTACCCGCCGGGCCCCCGGCGGGGCGAGGCTGCCGCTCGCCCCCGGCCCGCCCGCCGCCCCCCGGCATGGCTCGGCGCCGGCCGCAGCGAGGCGAGGCGAGCCCGCAGCCCCCCGCCGCCTTCCTCCTCCTTCTCGGCGGAGCGGCCCGGCACCTCCTCCCGACCGCGGGAAAAGATGCGATGCGGAGCTGAAACAAGCCCAGCTCCGCCGGCAGCGGCGGGCAGGGCTGCAGCAGCCCCTTTTGTGCCGCCCTCCCCGCCTGTCTCCTCCCACGGCGCGCCCGCCCGCCCCCCAAGGCCTCCGCCACCGCCCGTCCCCCCGCCCCCCCTCACACCCCGGGGTACGGCGCGGGCGCCCCCCTGCCTCCCCGGACGAAGGGGCGCCTTGTAGGGGGGAACCCGGCGGGTGGGGGCCGCAGTTCGTGGCGAGGCCGAGGGTGCTTTATTAAAGGGGTTGAGGTAGAGAGTGCTGACCCCCGCCCCCACACCCCCCTCAAAGGATGCTGCGAGGTCGAAGCAGAGCCCCCGATCCGCCTGGCAGCCCTGGGGCAGACCCGAGCCCCCTCGGCGGGCCGCAGCATCCCTCTCCGTGCCCTGTCGGGAGAGGGAGGGCAGGAGCCCTCGTTGTTTGGCGGGAGGGAGGGAGGGGAGGCGAGGTGGTGATGTTGCGAGCCGCTGATGCCCGGCGACATGCAGGAAGTTTTGCTGCGGTGCCAGAAATAGAACCTGCGCCTGCTGACTCTCCATCCTGAGCCCCAACCACAAAAAACTGCTTTTTGTTAATTCAACTTTTCCTTTCCTTCTTCTTCTTCTTCATCTTCTTCTTCATCAGGCCCATCTTTGGAAAGGGATACAAAGCCAAGCCAGACTCTTAATGCCTCCCCTCCCTGCCCCGGCCCAGCGGCACCACAGCAAACATGCTAAGCCCAAGTGTGGGACCTCACCCCTTACTGTAAAGAGCTAAGGAGAGGTCAAAAGGAAGCAGAACCAGAATACGCCCTTCCTCACGATTTCATGGGAATTTAGGAAAGCAGCACATTAAAACACAAAGCATCAGTGCCAGTGCCCCTCCAAGCTGCCATTTATCAGATGGGCGAGCTGGGCAGCTTGCTGGGGAGAAGCTGGATAAATGTCCACTGCCTGTTCTCCTGAGCAGTGCTTGTGGCAACCCAGCCACCCAGTGGGGATGGTGCCCAAGAGTCTGCCCTATGGGCTGTTCTCCTGCCTGTTAGTGTCTCACCTGGCACCAGAGAGGGCATCCATGGGAAAGGGCTGTGATAATTTTGAGTTTGAAGGCTAAGATGGAGACCTTGTTAGAGCTCAGGCAAAGAGGCAGTATGAGTGAAGGGGAATTTTTTCCACTGCAAACTGGGCTAGAAGGATGACTAAAGACAGCCAGAGGTCAGCTAGATTGAGAAGTGCCACGGGAATATTGCAGAAGTACCGAGGGAAATGAAGGAGGAAGACAATGAGAAGTTCTCACCCTATGAGGGAGGTGATATTGTGACAGAACATAATATTGCACCAGCATAAGTCCTTGAAGACACCGAAAGGCTCCGTCTCAAGGGAACATGCTGGAAAGACAACAAAATCCCCATCTCTGTGGGTTGGGGATGAAGTTGCTTACCCATAGGACGATGCTCTCCAGAACAGCTAAAGGTTCCTAGCAGAAAAGCTGGGGGTCCCTAGAAGACTGGGCTTCAAGGGAGCCCTCAGCACCTGCATCCACAGGGGGAATTTGGCAGCCATGATTCAATTTGCATGAGTCCATGCAAAAAGAGTCCATGACTGCTGCTTTTTTTTTTTTTTTTTTTTTTTTTTTTCCTTTCCGAGAGGGCTGGCAAGTGACGGCATTAGCCTCGCTTGTGTGGGTGATTTCAGCTCTGGGAGTATAAATCCTATTAGGGCTGGGCAGCAATCACCAATTAATTTCCCCCAGCTAACACCCATCACAGAAGGGATGGTTGGCACTAGTGGGCAGAAAACATTTCTATTTTGGACCTCCTTTACTCGCAAAACATTCTCCCTTTGCTTCAAATATTATCCCTAGAGCTGTTTGAAGGCAGCCGACACTTTTCCATGCTAATGTGATAAAACTAAAGACTTACGGGCTCACCCAGAGATTGCAAATGTTGAGGAACATCAGACCACAAATCTGGAGGCAGAATAACATCCCTGCACATGAGGAGGCAGCTGCAATACCACAGCTCCCCTGTCCTGTGACAAACAGCGTTTGCCACGCCGTGTTCTCCTAACTAGAGAGACAGGCTCCCGCAGCCTCTCCGGAGCCATTTGACCCTGTATTATCCCCTGCAATGATTTGGATGGAGGATTTCAACTTTACCTTTCAGTTCTTGTGTAAGGGCAGACTAGATTTTGCTTTTCTTCCCTAGGCTAACCTCGGAGCAGAATGATGCAAAAGGCTGTTGTTTCAGTGTGTGCTAGTACTTTACCAGCTGCAATAGCATGCTGGTAACCTCCTTCACCCCAGCACATCTGTATTTGTACCTCCTCATGAGGGGGTCCTTATTTCCAGACCCGTGTGGTTCTAGGTTTGTGGGCCCAGACAACAGAAGCCTTTTTCTGTTTATTTGTTTGGGCAGTTTTTTGTTTTGTTTTTTTGTTTGCTTGTTTTGATTTTTGAAAACAGCATTATGTGCTTTGATGGCACCAGAATGAGGCTGTAGGCTTAGATGTATTATCCAAGCACTTTATGATTTCTAATTTACTTAACCATCATACCCTCTCCAAAAGGTAAAAAACCCAAACCTTTCACTCCGTTTTGTGCAAAAGGAATAGAGGATTAGAGAAATTATGTGATTTGCTGGAGGCCATACAGAGAGGCTGTGGCAGGGGAGAAATTTGGCTGTGGGTCTCGAATTAGCACCTTAACCATTGTTGTTTCTGCAGAATTTTGTCTCTGCTTGGCACACTGAGACATGCTGGATAAGCTCCCTTGGGATAAGGAGTCATTTTTAGTCTGATTTCTTACAGAAATTAAGCTCTGTCTATCTGCCTGTCCATCAGCCACTCATGGCATCGTTTGAATCCACTGGCCAATTTCAGCTGAAGCCTTCAGCAAGAAAGGGATCTTACAGCTAAGCAATGTGGATGAGCTCCATGATGATCAGAAATAATGTTGGGAAGAGAGTGAGAAGGTAGAGCATCCCCCTGTGGACTGTGGGGCGGCCAGAGACTGCACGTGGCATGGCGTGGGATGCTTCCTAGAGAGACGAACTGCACTCATGGCATGAAGTGGAGACTGATGAGGCCAGGAAGGAGCTGAGCATATTGCTGGGATATCCTGGGCATGCAGTGTCCCCAGGCATGAATGTGGCAGAGATTGTTCATCCCAGCTGCTGGCAGAGCAACTTCTGCTCTCCTTGCTCCCTAACCCCCACCAGCTGCTCCTCTGGGAAAGCAGCCGATTAACATATTGCAATGAGTTAACCTTAAATGGTCTAAAAACCCAAACCTCTGCATGCAAACGAATTCTGATGGAAGAAGAGGGATAAAAAACCACCCAGCCACAACCAGGCCTTGGATCAGCTTGTTTGCTGAGATAATTCTGTGTTTGTCACTGAAGCCATGGTAGACTCTCTGGTGATGTGCTCGGCCCTGTGATGGTTTGTACTTTCCCACCCCTTGTTATTGCCTTATCAAGTGCAAAGCTTTGAAGCAAAACATTGTCCTCTGTGGTTTTGTTTTTAGGTTCAGTGGCTGGGAGCTGATATGTGCCCTATTTTCTTCCTCTGGGGCAGCACCAAATGTAGGTGTTGTGGTCAAAAACCTCTGGGCAGGGTGTCCAGGCATCTGCTGGGCTTTACCAACCCAAGTGGAACCAGGCAGCTCCGACCTACCAGCAAAAGGCAGGGGGTGAAAAAGTGCTCCTTTCATCACTTGTGTGCGAGCCCTCTTCACAACTGAGAGGCTGTGCTTCAGGGTTTGGTGCTACGGAGAGAGGTAACTCTGCCAGTCCCTTTCCTAAGAGGAATTATAAACACTTCCCGCCTGGTCGCTATTATGCGATCTCCCTTTCCACCATGTGGCTATTGCTGATAAGTGATTCTTGGGCTCCCTGCATGCTTGTTTGACATTTGGTTAACTCCTTCACACTGAGTTACAGAGCAGAGTTAATGATCATAGAGCCGAACTTTCACTGTCACCCGTTCCCCAGATCACCAAAAGGTCATCTCTTTTCCCCCCCTTTGGGACTACAGTCCTTTTAACACCCTTAAGAGAGCTCGACTCTGCAGACAAAGTCCTCCTTTGAGCCACCCAGTCTTGAAATCTGATGCCCCTGTTCATTTTGCCCTGCCAGTGGCAGGGAGGAAAACAACAAAGTGACATTTCTATCATGGGTCATGGGGCAAACTGCATAAGACAATGATATTCATCTCTTCTTTGAGCACTCTGAGGCCTCAGATCTGAAAAATATTACAGTCACTGGCACTCACTATTTCCAGCAATCAGGCTGTAGCAAGTGTGAAGATGAACAAGTGCTGGTACAAATACTCAGGGACTAACCCTAATAACAGGATCCGCCCAGAGAAGATGCCTTGTGTGTAACAGCAACAAACAAATGCCTTTAAACTTGCACTGGTGTTAAGTAACGTAAAACTTTGCCAGATAAGGATTGTTTGCTCTCACTTAGGGGTTTCTGGCAGCCCTGCTCCTTGGATTATTTGCTGAAATGCATTTGGCTTTTTTTCAGTTTGAGATCTTAAAGGCAAAGCGGTCGAGTTTCATCCTCATCTACTACTACAGAGTGATTCTGGGCCACATGAACAATCCAATCTTTCCACAGCTGGGAGGGCAAAAGAGGGCAGCAGCTGTGGCATGGTTGCCTTAGGCAGTGGACATGGAGGCGTGGGTGTCTGCTGCCATGTGTCCTGCCTGGCCCAGGTGACATCACTCGTTCCTGTGAACACTGTGCTTCTCCAGCCAGCAAAATCTTTAGGGTGAAGTTATATTTTGCTGTATGATTTAAGACCACCAGATATATTGGGGCTTCCATCACTTCCTCTAAGAACCAAAGTACAGAATCATAGGATGGGTTTGGTTGGAAAAGACCTTTAAGTTCATTAAGTTCAACTGTTAACCCAGCACTGCCAAGGCCACCCCTAAACCATGTCCTTGAGTACCACATCTACATGGGTTTTAAATACCTGCAGGGATGGTGACTCTACCACTTCCCTGAGCAGCCTCCTCCAATGCCCGACAACCCTTTTGGTGAAGACATTTTTCCTAATATCCAATTGAAACCTCCTCTGGCACAACTTGAGGCCATTTCCTCTTGTCACTCGTTACTTGGGAGAAGACACCCACCCCACCTTTCTACAACATCCTGTCAGGTAATTGTAGAGAGTGATAAGGTCTCCCCTCAGCCTCCTTTTCTCCAGAATAAACAGCCCCAGTTCCCTCAGACACTCCTCTCAAGACTTATGCCTTAGACCCCTCACCAGCTTTGCTGCCCTTCTTTGAACATGTTTCAGAACATCAATGTCCTTCTTCTAGAGGAGGGCCCCAAACAGAACATGGTATTCAAGGTGCTGCCTCAGTAGTGTGTAACAGCAATTCAGTGGTGGGTTGTTGAGAGGAGAGTGAAAGAAAAGTTGAGTAAAATTTAGTCTGAAAGCGACAGAGTATTTTTCAACATAAAGCTGTTAAAAAAACCCACCATGCAGTCACGAAAAAGCACATGAAGAAGTGGCTTCAGTGGCGGTTCTGCAGCAAGGGAGAAGAGATCTCTAGCAGCAATCACAGTGTGGGCACTAGGAGCCCTGGTGTCACTGGGTGCTCTTATTCTGAATCACCTGCTTTGATGCCAGGATGGAAGCTTTCTGGTGTCTTCCCCTTTGGGGAGCAGTGGCAAACAGAAAAGGAGAACATCATCTGCCATCATTTCTCTAGCTCTTGTCACTGCTCAAACTCAGGTTAGACTGCACCCTTCAGATTGCAGAAGGGTCAGTATCTGCTAGATGGATGATGGGTGCATGAGCCAACAAGTCATTATTGTTTGTCCTCAGAAACCAAGTAAACCAGAGGATTACAGTGGTTTTTTTCCAGTGGCCAAAACAAAGATAAAAGAGAAGTTGAAAGGAATGATTGATGTGATGACAAGGGCTGGAAGAACTCTAGAAGGATGCTGGAAGCACAGACTTGGGTGCACCAGGGGTACACAGGGCTGTTGCTGCAGTCAAGGAGAAGCAGGTGTCCTTCCAGAGGGAGGGAATTTGCTCCTTCCTTCCCAGATCTGAGTTTTGCTCTTCACACTTGAGAGTGTTAATTTGGTCTCGCAATTATAATTATCAAAACATGAGGGGGGAAAAAAATCATGGAGAAAAGTGAACCACGCTTCCCTTGCCTCCTCATACACAACACCCCTCAGCTATCATCTGTCACCCCTCCCCAGACCCCAGTTCATGGTTGGAGACACCTACACTATATTTAACCAGGCTTAAGTCAAACTGACCCACCTCCTTTCTTCTCTGAGCCTGCTGCCTCCCCATCTCCTGTGCCCCCCCTTGCTGTGATCCCGGCCCTCTGGGAGCTCCCAAGGGAGGGCTGAGAAGTATGGTGGGGAGTGCAGGGACAGCACGATGCAGCAAAGGGGGTTTTCTCATTTGCCACTTGGGTACAGTTTCCAAATCCCTTTAAACTGACCTGTGCCAACACATCGGAGAAGGAAGCCCTGGTCTCACAGAGATGCTGAGTGGGAAGACAAGACCAGGGCATTTTTTACCCAGTATTGCTGGCCTCAATCCTCACCCAAGGGCTTTTTCCAGACCTGATTTTTGGGACCAATTTCAGCATTTAATGCAGTCAGTATCTGCTGGGCCTGAAGGAGGAGATTGGGGGAAATGTAGCAAGGTTCTATTGGACCTTAAATCCTGGAGCCCACATCCTCTCTGCGATGTACAACTGGAGCTTGACTTGTAGCAAAACTCCCACGCATACCTGCAGCTCAGCTTTTCATCCACAAAGCCACTCAGCAAGCTCTTAGCCTGCAGCCAGAGTGATGTGGAGAGGTGTGGGGGCTGTAAGTGGGTGGGAAGGGGTGGATGGCACCAGCAATCATTGGAAGCTCAATGTGGCTGCAGCAAAGCAGGACTTAAGTCTTTGGTGCTTGCTGTAGAGGCTCAAAGTGCTTGCCAGCAGCAGAAAGAGCAGGAGGTATTTGCCCTGGGGCACCCAATCTGGGTGTTTTCTGTGGAAGCCAGGCTGCCAGCCAGGACCACAGAATCACAGAATGGTGGGGGTTTGAAAGGACCTCTGAAGATCGTCTAGTCCAACCCCCCTTCTAGAGCAGGATGACCCAGAGTATTTCACACTGGAGTATGTCCAGATGGGTTTTGAATGTCTCCAGAGACAGACTCCACAATCTCTCTGGGCAGCCTTTTCCAGTGCTGTGTAATTCTTACAGTAAAGTTTTTCCTTATGTTTGTTTAGGGTGAACCTCCTGCATTCCAGCTTGTGCCCATTGCCCCTTATCCTGTCACTGAGAAGAATCACAGAATCACCAAATGTCTTTGATTGGAAGAGACTTTCGAGATCATCCAGTCCAACCTTGACCAACACTGTAAGCTCACCACTAAACCATGTCCCTAATGACCAGGTCCACATGCCATTTAAATGCCTCCACAGACTGTGACTCCACCACTGCCCTGGGCAGACTATTCCAATGTTTGAGAACCCTTTCAGTGAAAGTCTGGTTCCATCCTCCTGACACATGTCCATTAGATATTTTTAGGCACTGGTGAGACCCTGCCTCAGTCTTCTCTTTGCCAGGCTAAACAGACCCAGCTCTCTAAGCCTTTCAACACAGGGGAGATGCTCCAGTCCCCTAATCATCTTAGTGGCCCTGTGCTGGACTCTCTGGTAGTTCCATGTTCTTCATGAACTGGAAAGCCCAGAATTGGACACAGTACTCCAGGTGAGGCCTCTCCAGGGCAGAGTAAAGGGGGAGGATTATCTCACTCAACCTACAGGACATACTTCTTCATGTACCCCAGGGCGGCATTGACCTTTTTTTGGCCACGAGGGCACACTGCTGGCTCATGGTGAGCCAGCACCCAGACTCCCAGGTCCTCTTCCCCAGAGCTGCTTTCCAGGAGGAGAACAGGCAGGCTCACCTCAGCCGATGGATTTTCTCTGTCTGCCTGTTATGTGGGGTTGGCCCCAATGCCTCTGAGTTGTGACATTTCCTCCCACGAGTCAAAGGTGGAGAAGCCTCATTAGACCACAGCCGTCCCCACCTACTTGCAGAATTGCTCCTGGGATGGTGTTTTCTGGAGTTCACTTTGAAATATCCCCCACAGCGTGGTTACCACCGCAGCCCTTCTGACACCAGGTCCTTGGCTTGCCACTTTCAGGTGAGGCACCAGCCCAGCTGTCCCTGATGCTTTCCCTTCCTCCCCTTGTGGCCCTTGATGTTGATCTGTAGCTCCCTGGATTCAGCATCTTTTTCACTACCTTTTCTCCTCTCATTAGGGTTACATGTATCAGAGAGTGACAGCCTGGACTTTAACCCACCCAGCCATGAAGAGATGCGGCAAATAGGACCGTGGCCCCCTGCAAGCACAGCCCCATTCAAAGAGAGAGTGGTATGCACTGTGGCCTTCCTCCCCTGGAAGCACAGCAGGCACTGCTGCTCCTGTCTTCCTTCATCCAGCCTCTGAAACAGGCAAAGGAGCAGTGGGAATTGCATCTGAATGAGTTAAAATGCTGCTGAGAATGTGCTTCAACTAGGGCTGGATCGATTTCCCTAGCCCCTGTGACTGATACAAGTATGTCCAGCCAGGGAATTGTAAAAGAAAACAAGCTTGAAACCAATTTCATTGCAACCAGTGCCAAGCTGCATGCGTTGATAAGGCCTTTGATAACATTGCAAAGAGGAGTTATTGATGTTGGAAAAGGCTGTCTCATAGCTGTTGGCAGAGAGGAGCTGGAAGCAGGAACCAGCAAGCCCTTACAGCACCCGAAAAACATTCCTTGCAAGTAGCAAGCAACCAGGGCAGCCTGGTGCCCCATGGCTGGGCTGGGGTAGCGTTCAGGATGAGGAAGAGGGAGACCTCGGCCTGTTCTTCACCATGTTGGTGAGCTGTTTGCTTTGCCCTTGCTTGCACCTGGGCTGTATTTACTCACTCATGGCTCCTCGACCCTGGGAGAAGATGGGGATGTAGAGCAGAGGGACATCTTGGGGTGAAAACAACTGCCTGTCCCTGCAAAGGGGATCCCAAGGAGGGAGTCTTATGTATGTCCCACACGTCTATGTGTGGCAACCAGCTACTACAACACGTGCTACATTTGCTCTGCCCCTGTGTGTCTGCTCTATCAGACCCTCATCTTATTTCATTGCTCATTTCTGAAGTGCCTGTGAGATATCCCAGAGATAACCAATTCAGACCATCTTGGGAGGGGTGACAGGCATGGGTGGGGACCCCAGGGGGATCACCATCAGCAGGACTGACTTCACCCCACAGCCTCTTATTTGGTAAAATTTGGCTGCTTAACCATGGTGCTCACCCTGCCTGCAGTGACTGAACCACATGGCTGGGGCATGAACCGTATCAGCTCTCCCGGGCTCATTAATCTAACTAATCTATTAAACCCTGCTCTGGGTGACAGATCATTGCAGGGCTAATGTGGTTACGCTGCACCGAGCTCCTGGCCCTGCCTGGCATGGCACGTTCTTGTAGGGACCCACTGCCCATGCCTGAGTGGTGGCTTCACAACCCCCTCCAGCTCCTCGGGATGCTGCAAGAAAGCACGGAGACCTCACTGGAGTTTTACTCATCTTCCAAGCCAGGTTGAATTCCTGATAGCCCAGAAATGCCAAATTAGCAAAGCACCCTGAAAGCATAATGAAACCCGGAAAGGAAATGACACCTAAAGGTCTGATTGCATCTGAGCTGCCTGCAGCTGGGTGAGGTTAAAAGGTAAACGAGCCCAACTAGGTGTCACCACAAGCCTGCCTGCCAGCAGGATCAGCTTCCTCCCGGACACTTTCAAAATTACTGTCTCAGCCTCTCGGTAACGCATTTTTTTCAAGTGACTCAGGTTAAGTGAGTTAAATTTCTGCTTGCCCAGCCCGCATTGCCTGCCCTGGGCAAGGAGGAAGAGAGGGGTTTTTGTTGGGGTACAGCTGCCAACAGATGGAGTCTTGTGGGTCAGTTAGGGTTGCAAAGGAGGCCTTGGTAGTGTGTGAGCCCAAAAGTGCCACATGGGCATTCAGGAGCGAGACAAAAGGGAATGAGCACAGTCTGCTTTCTTTTTGTACTGCAGCAGGGCTGGTAGGGTGCAAGGAAAGCACCCCACAAGCCTGTTATTACTCATAAAAACCTGCAGCCAGGGTCAAACCAGGCTTTCTCCATCTCACCCCCCATAGATGCAGCGTGGCAATTGAATGGTGTGCTTGGGGCCACCTCCATGGGACCAATGCCTCGGGGGGTGCCGTGTGTTACCCCTCTGGCTGGATCCTGTGGGGGGGATTCTTGGCTTGGTAAGGTTTCCAGCCAGATCCCTGGTGGAGATGAGCAGGGAGTCAGGACAGCACAAAGTCCTCCAGACAGTCCCTCCAGTTGCAACATGCACCAGCACTGCTGGGCTAGAAGAACCTCCAAGCCTGAGGTTCAAAAAGCTCCTGAGTTTACAGAGGGCTGTGTGATCCCACGGGAGGTGCTCCTGCCCTCCCCAGAGAAGGGCTTTGAGGTCCAAGGATGGTGTGGGGACAGCACTGAGGAGGCACATACTCAGGGAATGGGGCTGGTGACCTGACTGGGTGTCGGAGCAGAAGTGGGAGTTGGTATGGTCTCCGGATGCAGTACCGTGCAACTTGAGCTCCGGGCCATTCCTATTTGTGTTTGCTTTCTGCATGTTGTGAATAGATATTAGCTCAAGCTCAATGAGCTCCACGCAGGTCTTGGAACCAGATGATTCAAGCTGGGATTTGTTCCATATCTCGGGTTTCATGTGTTTTCTTTAGCTGCATTTTAATTGTGGGGTTTTCCTTTTTGTTTGATGAGATGTTCTACCAGGTGCAACTGGAAATATCCCAAATAAATACCCTTCCTTGTTCATGTGAGGGTGAAGAGGATGTGCCCCTACAATGTAACATGTTAGGTTTTTATCACAGCTGATTGTCTGGAAATCAATTGCAAATGTGTCCACAGAAAATATCTGGTGCCAGTCCAGAAAACAGCATACAATGTCAGTAGAGCCCTAGAGAGAGGAGCATAACATGGTTAAACAAATCCTGGATTTGGTTTAGCTCACCTTTATTTCCACCTCAAATCACCAGACCTCTCCTCTGAATGCAGCTCAGCTCAGGGCCTGCTGGGGACGGGAAATTAAATTCTCCTTTCTTTCTTAGTTGCCTGATTTTTCGTGGGCTGGTCCTGACAGGCTGCAGTTACCCACTGGCTGTTTTATACATCCTGAGCCACAAGAGGCCAGGAAGAGGCTGGCAGCCCAAAACGAGGGGGTCTGGTCCTATGTGGGCTCATCAAACCTCTCGCAATTAATTTCCATTTCCTGTTGCTTCGTGCCCTGACTGCTCTCTGTCCCCGTCAACTGCAGTGGTTGTGTTTGGGTCACGGAGCACTAGAGGGGCTGACAGGTTATCTCCAAGAGAGTCTCATATTTTAAGCTTCCCCATCCTCCAAACCAGCACCCTTTCCATCTGAAGGTTGGTGGTGGGAGCACTGCTGCACAGCAGAGGTTCTTGTGCCTGGGAGATGAGGGTGCTCAGAAGAGCTGCTGACTCCCTCCCTCCTTGTCTCATGCTAGGGCAGAAACTGCTCCATCCCTGCTTGCCACAGAGTGGGAAAAGCAGTTATCCAAGCTGTGAGTATCCTGTGTAGGGAGGCAGAAATGTGTTGGAGCTGCCAGCCATACATCACTTCATGGGGTCTACATCACAACCCAGATCCTGCTGACAACTTGTTCAGGCACGTGTGGGTGTTTCCAGCACTGTAAGACCTTAGGAGGGACTGGTTTGACAAGCCACTCCTGCCTTCTGCTCTCTCCCCTTCTCATTAATTTGGGGCAACTTGCCACCGGCTGCTTCATCATGCAGGTGCCCTAGAGCTGGGTTTCCCTGATGAATTCACTCAGTGAATGAACTCCATCCAACATCGTATCATAATCCCAGCCCGGGGGACTGAGGGATGATTCCACCCCCATGGATCTTTCTAGAGCCACTCATGTGATGGTACCCAGATGGGAAATCATGGCTGGAGTAGAGGGTGGTGCATTTCTGGGGTACTGGGGGGTATTCAGTCCCCTGCTTTGCCTACCGTCACCACTGTGTCCATTGCATGGAAGAAAACCCCCTTGAGGAAGGGTCCAAGCAAGGAGGGCTCTGCATTCTCCCATGTCCCTGGTGCCCTTGTCAGCCCAGCTGATGGATAACTGCAGGCAGCAAATTTGAGCAGCATCTCAATGCCAATTTAAATAAATAAAGTCAATCTGAATGCTTTGCCTTGCAGAATGGCATCTCGTTCAGCCTTTCAAGCATCAAATACCTCTGGGATTCTTTGGTTCTCAGTTTGCAGAACTATTTCCCTTTTGGCTGCTCTTTTATTTTTCTTTTTGCTTATTTAAACCTGTTTTTCCTGTGGTGAACAATCCTTGTAGGTGAAAGGAGGCAGGTTTTAGATGTTGACAGAGCTTTTCTCCAGATTTAAGAGGGATCATTGGACTCTATTTAAAAAGGTCTCCCCTGATTGTGGCTGATGGGGATGCAGATGGACATTCCCATGGTTCAGTTTTAGTCTGGGTCCCCCCAGGCTGCTGGATCTCTTGAGTGAAGCCTGTTGCTTGGAGCCGAGGCTGAGCAGATGTGCTGGTGCTGAGGGGAAGAACTCGGCCCACCTGAGGCCACAGGAGCTGCAGGAGCTACCGCTGGCCAGGGCTGCAGCCCCTTCCCCATCTCCTAAGATGGGTCACAGGAATTAGAAGGTGGGAGGAACATGCATATGTCCAAAATGCCACAGATGCCTTAAGGGTGGAACAAGCTCAGGCCAGGTGATGTTGCTTTTAGCGTCAGTGGGATGGGGGAAAAGATCAAGGTGGGGAGGAGGGTGAGGAGGTGACATTCTGAGGCTGCATCCTTCCTGCTCTGCTCCTTTTTCTTTTCTGGGAGCCCTTTCACTTTTCAGCCCATAGGGATTGCAAAGAAACACTGGGAGAAGCTACCCAAGGCACCTCCAAGGCTGGGAGAGCAGAACACAAATGGAAAGAGCTGGTATTATTTTCTTTTTATTTTAAGCCAAACACAAGAATATTAAGGGATCTGATTCATGGTGTTTGAACACCTGGGAGTGATACACAGCAGAGCCTTCTCAGAGGCACAAGATCTTCTCTGTGTCTAACGTAAAACAAACATCTTCCTAGCCAATCTCTAATCAGGGCCTTATGGATCAGTGAATAAACATAGAGGGGCTTACTTAAGTCATCAAGATTCACGCTGTTACTGTTTTTGGTGGTGGTTTTCCTGCTACCTCATTCCACCCACGTACCCCCTTACACAGATCATTTTCTCCTGCCTTCAGGTACCAGCTTGATGCAGTGCCCAGGTGGGGTGTTTTGCAGGTATCTGCGTATAAGCAACGATGCTTCGGGGCAGGACAGGCACACAGGCCTCAGGTGCCTGTGAAGGAGCTGAGAGCAGCTCTTCAAGCACAGTTTCCCTGTGCTGGCACTTGCATCCTCGTTCTGCGTGTGGCAGTGCCCCCATTGTATGTCTTGGAGTGGCCTTGGGCACTGGTGGAGGAGGAACGTGGCCAGCAACAGGGTTTTCATTGGCAGCCTTTCTGGTCTCTCTCTAGCAGCAGTCACCGTGGTCAAAATTTTGCACATCAGCCAGACCATAAGTAAGTGGCTTGGCCTCAGGTTTTAGATGTGTTTAGTAAACACGGTGCAAATTCTGCTGCATCCTTTCAACTCCCCCATCTTCCTGTCTTCCCCGTGCTGTGCGTAAGGGAGGATTGGCTCCATCTCCATTGCTGATTCTCCCCAGGAGCAGCAGACCAATGCCATGGGGAGGATAAGCTTCCCACGGGGCTGATCCCTCCTGGTCTCTCTCATTTCCAGCCAGCCCGTGTGTTCTGCACAGCTTGGAGCAGAAGCATCTTTCTGACATGCCTCAGTTAGCGAGTGATAGTGTTTGCTCCCTCCTGGGAATGCCACTGCTGCTGGAGTGAGAAACTAGAAGTATTTGGGGATTTGAGAGGAGAACTAGGGAGATGGGGATGAGTGAGACATTGCTGCATGTCTGCAAACAGACCCAGCCATTGCACAGGAACTGAGAAGTGCAGGAGACTGAGGAATCTGGGCCTTGGCTCTCTGCAGAAATAAGGGACGCCGCTGTTGGGGTGGCCTGCACATCTTTCCTCAGATCTCAGCTAGAAGGGGACTGAATCCACTTTATAATCCTCAACGTGCCAAGCAGCAACACTTCAGCCCTCCCCAGCTTCTGGCTACCAGTGAGCACTAGCTCTTGCAACCATTTCATGGCTCAAAACCTCCTCTGATTTTGGTGCCTGCACTACACCTCTATCCTCCACTCCTCAGCCCTTTGCTACTCTCAGGGTAACAAAATCCAGTTTTGCCCATGTCTCCACCCTGCCATTATCCACACTGGTTCCTCTCCAGTTTCTCCCAGTCCTTGGAGATGTGTGTCTCACTCTGCCTTTTCCTGCAAGTGGTCCCTCTAAGGTAGCTCTAAGGTCCCTTGGCAAGGCTCAGAAGAGTTTTATGCATCTTGCTCACATTTCTCAGGCCCCCTTTGCACCTCTCCAGCTGACCATCCTCAATACACCCCCTGCAGTGGGAATGGCTCCAAAACTGAGCACCATGAGCAGCTCAGCTGCACATAAGTCCATTTGCTAAGTTTTGGAGAACTTATCTGACTGAAAAAAAAAAAAAATCCCTTAAAAAAAATTTCTTCTTTTCCCCAGGTTATTTTTCAATCTAGCTCAGGTCCTCAACCTGGTTTCCTCTGGTTTCTGTGAAAGAGCCAAAGGGCAGCCTGTAGGCAGGTGGGAGGGCAGGGATGCTGCAGAGCTCAGACCACCTGCGATAAAGCTGCAATGTAAGTGGTCCAAGGACAGTTAAAATACCAAGGTCCAGAGCTTTTTCCTTTCCCTCTTTCCTGCTGACCAGGAGCAGCATCTTCCCACAGAAGGGCTGGTGCTTGTGGAGCACAGCCACTGCCCTAAGCCACAGGAGCTGGCTTGGAGAGAAGATTCCTTCCCCTCTGCCACTGCAGCCCTTCAAAATATGTTTACATATCAGACGGGGATAAAAAGTCAAAATTTCATTCCTGCTTGGCCATGGAATTATTCCTATTTGAAAACATTTCTGTGTCTTGTTTTTTGAATCATGGTAGCAGAAATAAATGAAGGGACTGAAATGGGCACGGACCAACCGATGGACCAGGTTGCTTGGGTAGCCCAGCCCTAATAGGCTTCCTCACTGGAGGCTTTCTGACACGGTGTGTCCTGCCAAATCCTCTTGGTTTTGGTGCCCATTTTCCTAAGGTTTCAGTGGGTTGCCCCCACCAAGTCCACACAGCACACCCTGATTTTGCTACCTCCCAGCCATGTCCCTCCCCCAAATGATCCACTTAACACTGTTCAGTGAATGTGCCTTCTGATGAGACCATCACAATGCCAACCTTGCTGCCTGTGGAGAGTTTCTGTTGGTGACAACGATGCAACTTGTGCCTCTTGGAGCTCTTTTCCAGCTCCAGCATGGGATTTCACCAGCCCCAGATAAGTAGGGTGCCTGGAGCAGCTCCCTTTGCCGTCCTCCTTTGAACTCATTAGTGAAGACACAGGGACTTGACTAGATATTTAGTTCCTTAGGCCTCCATACCCTAAATAGCACTCAGCAGTCATTTATCATTGCAGCCTGAGTCCTCCGGGCAGCATGTTTTCACGTGGCTGTATTTATAGCCATGCCATTTTCCTTTTTTTCTTTTTTTTTTCCATAAATACAGAAATACTGATATTCTCTGCTGAAATTTCTTATGGAAGCTGCCACGCTCCTGTGGTTCAATAAACATTCAGCCACCTCTCAAATGAAATTTGTCACTACATATTGTTCTCTCATCCCTTGATCTCCAGAAACCAGTTTCTTAGGAAACTCCCCTCATTCTCCTGCTATGGGCACAAAGTTGGCTTTGCCAATGGGTGTGGAGCCTGGCTAAGGCTTGGACCTCTCCCCTGTCCCATGTCTTGGTTTGTGCCACTGGGTATTGGCTCCCTGCAAGCCACAAAACCAGCATGTGTCCAGCCACAGGGTGTGGGAGAAGCTGTGGCAAAAGGCTCAACACAGCCACGTGTCTCCCAGGTCCCCTGCTTGGGGGGGGGGGGGGTCCTGCTAAACCGTGTCCCTCCCTCTGCATGCAGCAGGTTTGGCAAGCAGCCTGTGGAGCCCTCCCTTTCTCCAGGAATCACTGCCCTACTCAGATGCCTGGGGTTTGAGATATTGGTCCAATTAGAGGAGAGTAAAATGCTTCTCCTGCTTCCATAGCCCCAAGTCCCCAGCCTCCTTAAAGCTCTGCAAAAGACCATTAGCAGGACTGCCTGTCTCCCCAGAACTGCACATTTGCTTGCATGCTTGGTTTGGCAGGCCAAGGACCAGATGTAGCCAGGCTGTCTGGAGGTGCCAAGCATAACAATTAACAGCCACTTTGTGGTGGGATTGGCAATGGCAGCTGCAAATCTCAGGCACGTTCGGCCGCCCACCTTGCTACCAGGCAGGGCCTAATCCTCTTGCACCCCTCCAAGGGATGCACTGCTGGCAGTCAAGAAGATGATGGTGAGGGGTCCCTTGGGGCCAAATGGCTGCAGGATCTCGGTGACTTACCAAGAATCAAGTCCTGTGGTAAAGAGCACCAGCTGATGGGCATCTCAGTGAAATCATTGAATATTGCACCTTATTTCGGTCAAGGTGCTGTATCTGTTTGGGTTTTTTTACTGCTGACTCAAGCTGCAGTTCTGCAAATGTGGAACAACTTCATCCAGGTGAACAGTCCTGCTGAGTTTGGGAAGGATGCTGCCACATTCCTTGCTTGCAGCAGCAGGCTCAAGCTGCTTTATTCGGTCTTAATTACTTCCTTGCTATCCAAAATTCTCAAATTTGCCACTAAAGGGAGATAGAAATAAAAATGTGACACTTCTGCAGCTCAGATATTTGCAGTCATGAATAATACACTCACACACTCATTTACTAATGGATACACTTCTGCAATTTCTTTCCCCCTCCAGACATTTGCAAAAGCTCTTTTCATTCCCATCACACCTTTAGTGAGCAGTAAGCCCTTCTGTGTTTCGTTGCTCTTATCTCTTCTCTGAAAGCTTTTATTGACTGCATGTTGGTTTTGTCTCCTCATCTTCCATTTCCCACCTAGTCCTTTCCTTTCCTTTCCTTTCCTTTCCTTTCCTTTCCTTTCCTTTCCTTTCCTTTCCTTTCCTTTCCTTTCCTTTCCTTTCCTTTCCTTTCCTTTCCTTTCCTTTCCTTTCCTTTCCTTTCCTTTCCTTTCCTTTCCTTTCCTTTCCTTTTCTTTTGTTGTTTTAATGCTTCAGATCTTCTAGAAGTCCCCCAAGGAGCTATTTTGGATATTTCTTTCTCACCACAGCAGCTGAAAAGTCCTGGGAGAGCTAAGGACAGGAACGATGAAGTAGAGTGGAGTTGGCTTCAGAATATGTTGGGATTAAGGAGGGGCATTGAGTAAATTACCGAACTACCTGGATTAAGAATTAACACCCCAAAGCTATTTCACCTTAGTGTCTGACACTCATTTGCATTTAAGAGCTGTAATTGTTTTAGGGGTGAGCTCTGAAGCTGCTTCCCTGCATATTTCTTTCTTCCAACAGAGGGAAGAGCTTATTCCCTTTTCACACAGCACCAAGCTGCAGGTAAAAAATGCTGTGGGTTATGGGAGAGCTGGCTGGGGTCAGCATCCATGCTGGACCAATGAGCAATGCCCAGCAAGCCTTGTCAGAGATGGGATTTAATTTCTGTCCTCGCACTCACTCTGTGGCAGGCACCCACAGGTGGCCTTTAACCAAAGCTAAACTGGGTGACCCATCTGGGTCTTCTTTGCATAAAACTACGTGCAGATGGGTCACTGTGGGCTGATAGTGCCCCTTGCACCTGGTTTGCACAGTGGGTCTTCTGCTCCTTTGTACAGTCCCCATCTGTGTGGCAGTGATGTGGACTCACCCAGCTGCCTCAGGGGTGATTGAAGCACCATTTTTTTTAGCTGTTTCACTGAGCAGGTCTGCAGCCAGGACAAAGGTCAAGCAGCTTGGGCACTGTCAAAGGCAGGAGGATCCTTCAGGGAAAGGAGCCCATAGGCACAGGAGAAGGGCTACCTGCTTTGCTTTGCTTTGGCTGCCAGTTGTTGGCTGGAGCAAGGGACTTTCCAAAGTGCTGAAGCATGAAACCACTAACAGCTTAGCTTTGATCCCTGTACTTTGAAAGGAGTCCTGAATTTTCCAAAGCAACCAACTCTCATCAGAGGTTGGAGGCAGCTGCGTTTGCCCAGTTTCACTTTGGTTGGGAGTTCCTCGCTGCATGCTCAGAAATGCTCGACTAGGAACCTCCATTTTGGGTGACTGGCCTTGTGGTTGCTTTTGGAAACAAACCACAGTGGCTTCCTGAGATGTTTCGGTGGCTGTTGGCTATCCTCATGCCCAGAAACCAGAAGGGCTTCATGCAGAAAGTTTGTGTAGCTCCCAAACAGAAAGGTTGGCCACTCTTCCAGAGCCCTCTGGTTCTCTGAGCCTTGCCTTCCCTTGCTGCCAGTCCTTTGGATATCAGAGCAGGTGTTTTGCTGGAGGACCTTGCTCTGCAAAAACGAGCTGGTGTTGCTCCTCACTGTCACTTGCTTTTTTGTAAGGCAGAGAAAAGCTTTTTGCCTGGCTCACTCAACACCTGCAAAAGAAATGCAGAGTTTCTAGGTCATGCTGTTCTTGAGAGATGAGGCAAAAAGAAAAAAGGGGTTAGGAGTCTTCTGAAACACCAAGCAGAGAGAGGGCCAGGCCCAAGTATTGCACATCCCAGGAGACAGAGTCCTCTCTTACACACCTTGGAGGCACCTCATCTGACCTGCCTGCTGATGTGGTCAGGTTCATTCCCACAGCGCTCCTGCTGTTAGCAGCTCAGTGAGTCCACAGTTAACCTGCTGCTTGTCTAGGGGAAGCATAGAGGGGAAGAGTCACCTCTGAGCAAGGAGCCATAATGCTGCATCCATCCTATCCACCCTGGCTCTCCGGAGCACTCCCAGGCTTTTTTCTTTCCATGCTCTGCTGGACTCTAATCCTGCATGCAGAAAATTCCTTTTGCTGTTTGCTCTTATTCCTCCAGGGCATCTGTTTTCTCTTCCATTCTGTCTGGCTGTTTAACAGCCTGAACTCAGTTACTCTAATCCCTCCATCTTCAGTGATGTTCTCAGCTCCACATAATAAATATTAACAGCTTACATGTATCTTGGGGTTCTTATGCAAGGACTCCAAATAGCTTTTTGGTTCGTATGCACATGGGGGCTCACTTTATTTGCCAGCAAAATACAGCCACCAATAGACAGCAGTTGTTTAGCAACCTACAGTGACAACACACAATAGTTAAGACGGGAAGTGAAGATAAATATCGTATCCATTTGAAACTCCGGGAGGGGATTGGACTTGGCAGAGTGCAAGTACTCATGCTGAATTTTAGCCAGAATACTCCAAATAGCATTCCTATGCTTACAGAAAGAGCTATAGGATTTGAAATACCTAACCCATCCCTGATGATTTATTTACAACTCACGTTAACAGCACTGATGTTTTAGGATATCAGCAATGCTCTTAACTCGAGAAAGGAGGGTCACTTGAATAATGAACTATGCAGGATTACTCTAAAGCCCTTCCTCAGAATTTCAAGGCAGAGAAAAAGCAGACTATTATATATAAGCAACTATCTATTAGCTATCAAATAAAAATTATCGATATATTTTAGGCAACTGCATCCTTCAGCTATGGCCATCTCTGGCCTGCAATGACAGGAGGCCAACTGCAGCATTATTTTCAGTGGTGCTCCAAACCCTTCTGCTATCTCCTAACACTCTCAAGAATCTTAATGTGATGCAAAAAACAGGGAGAGGGACACACTCCTTCCTCTCCAGAACATGGCAGCTGAGGGAGCAGAGGCTCTGATCAAGGACGCTGAGCTTCCCTTGCATGGTCCAGGGAGCATTGGTGGCACCAATTGGTGGCACTGGTGGTACTCACTCACCACATGACTCTTCCCTATTGGAAAAGTCCAGGTGTGCCAAAAGCAACTGAGCATGAAGTAAGCAGTGAGTGGGATCAAACCAGCCCACGCTACCTTCAGCTGATGCCTCAGCTGCTGAAGAAAACCCAATCCCTGCATGACTTGCCCACAGAAAGTTTACCAGAGCTGAACACTGACTGCTGCCTGTGGCCCTGCCTGGCTATCCTTCCTTTATTTAAAGATTACTTTTTTTTTACAAATGGGTGTGCTGCTCAGCTAGTGAAAAGCTTAAAATAAAAAAGTCCTCAGTGATCCTTCAGCAGCAGAGATGGAGACGACCTCAGCTTTAGGTAGCATTGAAGGCCACCCCATGGCTGCAGACCCCCATATTCCAAGACAACCCAGGAGTTGCCAGGTCTCCCTCCGATGGCTTCTTTCCACCCCAGGCTGAGATGGACATGGCCCTGCCAAGCATTTTCTGGAAATTTCCCTTTCTCAGTGTTGCAGGGGGCCCCCTGCTTGTCCTGGGACTGCAAGGTGTATGGGGGGGGCAGAAGGTGTAGGCAACTGCCTACAAGGGCATTTTGCCAACACTTGCTGAGCCCCTTCCACCAGCTCCATATTGGGCTGCTAGAGAGGTTTCTCAGAAGAGAAACAAAGATGAACACAAAATCAGGGATAGCAGAGATGACAGGGCACCTCCTGTCCCCCACCCAGGCACCTCCACCTGGTGAGGTGATAACAGAAGTTTGGGGAAGAGCACGAGTGCAAGTTGAGTGGCCATTTTTGGAGACAGCTCAATACAGAGGCACTGCTCTGACTCCAGACCCATGCAAGCCCCAGCTCCTTATTGAATCCAGCTCTGACACAGCCTCTGACAGAGCCTGGATCAGCTCTTTCTGGGGGTCCTCAAAAGCAGCATGAATCTACAAAGCCCCTTCCAGTCTTTGCTGAATTTTCTCCATGCCCCTCACATGCAGTGAGCTGCATATGGCTTTAGTCCTCCCCAAGACCACTGAAAGCCCTTACATCATCTTCAGCCCTGCCGAAACCTCAGCACGCTGCTTCAGCTCAGCTGCCTGCAACCTCAGTGCCTGCCTGTGAGCACTGGGACTGGGACTTTTTGCCAGCTTGTCTCACCAGCCCCAGCCTGAGCACCTCTGATGTCCATCAGCCAGTGCCCACGGCTCAGGGACATGAGGATCATTCTGCTTTTCCCATTCCAGGCACAGGAATTCTGATTTCTACCCTTGTCTTGCAAGGGGATGGCTTTTAAAAAATAAGATTAGCTGCCTTTACAGCAGACTCACTCTGCAGGTTCAGATCTTAATTTGCCAGTAGCCTCATGGTGCATAGCTGCACTGTTGTTCTCTTTCTGCCTAGCACTTTACGTTTCTTGTGGTTTTGAATTTCACTGCACTGAAAAAAGGCCCCTGCTCTTGTTTCTCCAGATCACTTTGGTTCTGTCCTCTTCCATCCACTCCTTCATTCTAAAGGGGCAGGGGAGGGAGGTTTTTCCACTGTTGTTACAGCCTGCATCTTCCCATTGCTCCCTAAGGACAATATTAAATACCGTACACAACGTTCAGACTGTTTCTGTGACCCGGGCTCCTAAGCCATGGCTTACATAGCATGTTCAGAAAACTTATTTTCCTTACCTCTTTTTTTTTTCCAGTGGCTGCAGAGTCACAGCTTAGTGTGATCCACTCCCTCTTACCCACTTTATTTTTTTTACTTCTTAAGCTGGTAATTATGCCAACGGATAAGTTTGTTTTGCATGATCTGATTTATATAAGTGCATTTGGCACTTCTTAAACTTTTCTCTGGAGCATCCACATGCTGGAATATTTCCCATTGGAACTGTTCTCAGTATAAGTTAGCAAATACCACAGATAAATGGGATGGGGGAATAAGCAAGAAAAGCTTGTTTATACAGCTATTGAAACCCGTGCCAGGTTAGGGAAGGCAGAATAGGATAAAACCTCTTCAATTCCATTTTAGTCCATACCAGGATCAAACCATACTCTTAAATAGCCACACGACAACCTGGAGGAATGCATATGATCCCCGGGCCAAACATCGCAGAGCAGTCCTGGACAACAAGACCAGGTTGGGCTCAGATACCTGAACTCCCTGCTCCTTACTGGGAAAAGGCAAGAACAGAGGACACAGGTATCGGACAGCCAGCCCTTGCCTGAATCAGCCCTGGGGACAAGGCACCAAACCTCATATAACTCTGCTGCCTTTCCCTCCACACCGCTGAACGCCACTTTGTTGGCAGGGTTGGAAGGGTCTCAATGGTAGGTGCCTGTGGTGGCATGTTCACCACACCCAGCCTTCCTGGGAACCACAGGAGGGCAGGGAAAGACCAGCTACTGCAGGCAGCCCAGCAGCCAAAAGCCCCACAAGGTTCACATGAAACCCCACAGGGCAAAGTTGTGCCAGCAGAACTTGGAGCAGGCAGTGCCAAAGAGCCACCCACCTATGTGCAAGGGATCCCTGTTGAGCCTTCCCAAGGAAGCAGGCATTTCTCACTACTCTGATCCTGCCCACGTATTTCTCAGTGAACTCAGATGTTGCCTCAGGGTACTTGGTGCTATTTAGTTTATCCAAAGGGCTAAATCCCCTGCCACCCTTCTAAGCTGGAAGACCTCAAGTGCCTTGAACCTGCAGCCACCAGGGCTTGTCTACACACTTGCCTTGACTAGTTTGGCCTCTGCTCCTTCATCCTGATCCCTTCCCATCCCCTTTCTCCTTCCCAAGGTGACCAACCTGGAAACAAAATATATATCAAGAAAGGAACCCAGGCTGATTCCCTCACTTGCCCTTTCTCCTCTGGTCTCCTCTAGCCCTCTCTCTTGGCTTTGCCTGGTGCTTTATCACAACACCCCACGAAGGAGACACTGCAGCACAGCAGTCACCCGCAAAGGCCTCCCTGCGTTTGCAGAGAAGGGATCCAGAGAGCCCAGCAAGGCAGCCTGAAGGGGAAAGGCTGTGGAGCAGGGAGAGGGAAGAGGCTCGCTTGCCGCCTGCTGTCAGAAGCCTGAACTGAAGAGGAAGATGGCTGTGATCCCAACACCTCTACCAGCTATAGCCCAGCCCTCAGCAGACCAATTGGACTCCTCTCCCTCTTCCTCTCCCTCTCCCCTCCCTCTTCTCTCCCTCTCGTCTCCCCTCTCCTCTGTCCTCTCCCCTCTCCTCACCTCCTCTCCTCTCCCCTCCCATCCCATCTCCTCCCCTCTCCTGTCCTCACCCCTCCTCTCACCCCTCCCCTCTCCTCACTCCTCCCCTCTTCTCCTCTCACCTCTCCTCTCACCCCTCCCCTCTCCTCTCCTTTCCCCTCTCATCCCATCTCCTCCCCCTCTCCTCTCCCATCTCCCCTCTCCTCTCCCATCTCCCCTCTCCTCTCCCTTCACCCCTCTTCTCCTCTCCTCACCCCTCCCTTCTCGCCTCTCCTCTCCCCTCACCCCTCTTCTCCTCACCCCTCCCCTCTTCTCCTCTCGCCTCTCCTCTCACCCCTCCCCTCTCCTCTCCTTTCCCCTCTCATCCCATCTCCTCCCCCTCTCCTCTCCCATCTCCCCTCTCCTCTCCCTTCACCCCTCTTCTCCTCTCCTCACCCCTCCCTTCTCGCCTCTCCTCTCCCCTCACCCCTCTTCTCCTCACCCCTCCCCTCTCCTCTCCTCTCCTCTCCCCTCCTCACCTCACTCCTCCCCTCTCCTCCTCTCCTCTCCCCTCCCATCCCATCTCCTCCCCCTCTCCTCACCCCTCCCTTCTCCTCTCCTCACCCCTCCCCTCTTGCCTCTCCTCTCCCCTCTCCTCCTCACTCCTCCCCTCTCCTCACCCCTCCCCTTTCACCTCTCCTCACCCTTCCCCTCTCCTCACGTCTCCCCTCTCTTCACCCTTCCCCTCTCCCCTCACCCCTCCCCTCCCACCTCTCCCCTCCTCTCCCCTCTTCCCTCTCCTCTCCCCTCCCCTCTCCTCACCCCTTCCCTCTTGCCTCTCCTCACCCCTCCCCTCACCTCTCCCCTCTCCTCACCCCTCCTCTCCTCTCCCCTCCCATCCCATCCCCTCTCCTCCCCTCTCTCTTCTCCTCACCCCTCCCCTCTCCTCACCTCCTCTCCTCTTCCCTCCTCTCCTCCTCCCCTCCCCTCTCCTCCCTGCCCACCTCTCTGTCCTGACACCAGGCTGCACATCTGCATCTTCAAAGCAGCTGCACTGCAGTGTAGTTTCGGTTCAGTCCACATGTGATTTCCTGCTGTGTGCTACCAGCAGCCTGTTGAGGAAAACCACAGTACAAACCCCACCTGCCTCCTGCAACTTTCCAGATGGCCTGCATCAAGGGCAACAATGTGAATTTGCTGACAAAAAAAACAAAACACCAAACATAAAAAACAAGCAAACAAAAAAACCAAATCACAATAATCTGAATTTCCAGTTTAACTCCAAGCCTTAATCCAGTACCAAAGTTCAGAAAAGACAATGGGACAAAGACCTTATGCTTTTAAGCCAAGGGCTCGGCCCACTTTTACAGCAGAGATTTGCCTGCTGCAAGGTGCAACCCCCTATTCTGGAGGAATAGAGGGTTTCACCAGGAAGAGCTGTCACACCCACACACAACATTGCAAGGAAGAAAGCAAGCCACATAGGTGCCAATGACTGTAGCTATAAGTTATTTATTCTGCAAAATAGAGGTATCTTCTATGGAGTTGAACACTGGAATCACAGCATTATGAACCAAGTTGTGGAAACGTTATGACAGCACACACAGACGCAGGCACACACACGTACACCTACACACGGGTGCTCACACACCTGCACACACACACACACGCACGCACGCACACACGCACAGAGCCTTTGTCCAGGCCCCTACTCTTGCATTATCCAGAGGGAGCCCTCTCTGCATCTGTATTTGCAAAAAAACCTGCAGCGAGGGCTGCATTCAAGACCCCTTCCCTGTTCACAGGGCTTCCAAGGGAACCAGGTTGGTCAGGATTGGGTGCATGGCACAGGCAACACGTGTCTAGAGAGGGCTGCACACACTCCCCAGCACAGTGCTCAGCACATCCTGGACAGGAGTTAGCTCTTGGCAGAACACAGCCCTCGGTAGAGCACTCTCACTGGGGCCTCAGTCTTTGCTGGCGTAGCCGAGCACAGGGTGTCTGGAGGAGGCAGATTTCCACCTTAGGACACAGTCAGAGCTCCCTGCTCGCCATGGTCCATGTTCCAAAGCCGGTAAAATTCTGCAAAATCCACATAGGGCTCCACACGTCCATCTTCATCTGGCTGGAGCGAGTGGGTGGGTCGGGAGCGGAAAAGACCCCCATCTGAACTTGAGCTGCTGCTCTGCGTGTGAGTGTTAGTTGACTGGAGAGTCACAGTTGGGCTTTGGCTACGGAGAGAAAAAGTGAGAGAGAACACAGTATTTTTATCCATCTGATGCTTTGGACAAGAAAAGCACCAGAACAAGTGTGAGCTTTTTTGCGGATCAAGATATTCTTAGCGAGCAGGTAAAAAATTGCAATGTCTTGCTGTATCAGAGCACTAAGAAGTGTTGAGAACTGGCTGGAATGGATATCTGATGCACCTTTAACTGGAAAGCCTTAAGTACTACCAGATGTCTGAGGAAGTGAGTAAAGGAATTATAGAATGGCTAGGGCTGGAAGGGACCTTAAAAGATCATCTAGTTCCAACCCCTCTGCCAGGGGCAGGGACACCTCCCACTAGAATACCTGGGAAGCAGGAAAAAACAATACAAAAATAAAGGGTCATGCACTCTGCTGGCCTCCTCATTCCCAAACAGTTGGAGCTTTATGGGAAGAGTCTGGCAGCACAGAAAACTATTCTTGCATGACCTGTGTTGCAGCTAAAGCTGTTCCAGTGCCCCAGCCTTATTGTTTCTGCAGCTACCAGAACACAATAACCAGAGAGCTGCTTTGCTTCCCAGTGTGTACACACACCACCTGGTGCCAAAGGCTGAGCCTGAACCAGAACCACTAACTAGTAAGATCCCACAAAGTGGATCCAAACAGAAACCAGTTCTAATCTTTATCCTTTTTGTTCTCTCCTGGCCTCCACCTCTGAGGAAGCCAACTCATGCAGCGCAGCCTCTCCAGCAGCCTTACAGATGACCAGCATAGCCTTTCCCCCTTATCAAAATGAAAGGCACCCACACTCCCTCCACGCACAGCACCCAACACACTTGGCACCCAATATCCAAAGAGATGAGCTGCTCGCTGCCAGAGGACCCTCCACAAACAGCAGCAGATGCTGCTCCCCAAGGCGTGTTGTGTTCCCAGAGCTGGCTACAGAGCTGCTCACTTTACTCATTCCCAGCCCTCACACAACCACTCTCCAGCTAACACGTCACGCTGGCTGCCAACACCCCAGTCAGGAAGGCCATGCTGCAGATAAGGGAATGATTGACAGGTAACTGACAGGTGCCTCTCTGCTTTTGAAACACTTCACACAGTGAGAGGTGTAGGGGAAAACTTTGGGTAGGAAGAGATCGAGGTATTTACTTAGTGAGGGTGGGGGTGGCTTCATCCAGAGTTGAGCTGCTGTGGGCACCATTGACCATCTGGCCCTGGGAAGGCATGACAAGAGACAGCGTGACACTTGTCTTGCTTGTGCTTTGGGAGCTGGAATATGGCACGGAGACTGGGTAGACACGGCCTCCTGGGAAGGGAGAAAATGAGAGTTTGAAAATACAGTTTAGGCACGAGTGACTGGGGGTGCATCATGGCAAAGATAGGTGAAAGAAAGGGCCAAAGAACCCAAGAATGTACATTAAACTGCCTTTCTTAGATGCTGTACTGCATTCTGTCAAATTGTGACAGACTCCAGGTTTCAGAAGCCAACAATCCTTTTAACAAGAAAATTTCTTCTACACTGAGTATCTTCTCTCCCAGTGTTAGCTCAGAGCTGGATCGGTCAAGAGATCTGCTCTTCCACCTGACATTTTGTTATTGTTCTCTCCCCAGAATACCTTGTGTTGGTGTCAGTGTGGGCTGGCTCATCTCCCCCAGGGGGTACCCAAAATTCCTCACAAGCAGTGTCATGTCTTCATGCCGGGGACAGAACTTGGACCGTTCTCCACCACTTGCAAAAGTGTCACAGTGGATCCGCTTAACCCGGTCCACTACTGCCTGTGCCACAGCATCCAGTGATGTCTGCTTGGCAAACTCTGTGGCGATCATGGCTGCAATTTCCTGAGCAGAGAATGAAAAACAGAAACAAATAATAATAGTGAAAAAGGGTGTTTAGGAGATTTTGGAGTAAACCTTTCCCTGCCACCTGCTCCAAGAGTTTTTATGGCAACTCATCCGACTGGGATGCTTGCCAGTCTCACCTTCTGGTATGTGTCCTTGTGCCCAGAATCATCCCATTCCCTTTAATGGGCTACTCCTAAGGGACAGGCAGCTGCCTAGAAGAACTGGCTCGGCAAAGCAGCTCCCATATTATTACAGACTGGAATGGGGTGGCACAGGCATTTAACCTGGGCAACACTCACAGGACAGATGAAGAGGAAGGTCTGTACCAAGAGCAGGTGACACTACCAGCTTGAGGCAGTAGCCAAGGGACCATTTCCATGTGAGCAGGCTCACCTGGTTGGCCTGCCCAGGCCCATGAGCTGCCTCCAGCGCTTTGTAAAGCCCTTCAGACATGAGCACCAAGAAGCCAGTCACTCCATCCAGTGAGTGCCCTCCGTGGATTTCAGGCTCTGCTATGATAGGCTTAGACTTAGCAGCACTGGGAAGAGACAGTGTTATTTAGTATTTAATGGTGACACAGCAGGTGGGAATGGAGGCGTCATGAAGAAAAGGGGGGCTCTAAACCATAAATCTGATTTTTTCTCACCTGAGCAGTTCAATGTCAGTATAGCCATATTTGACTTTGTAATCTCCAATGCGCCGAGTGCTTTCCTGCCCACGAATAGTTCCCACTTGTTTTATTTTCCCTGCATCCAAGCCTGCCAGATTGAAAAGCAAAAAAGTTTAATTGGTTTTGGGAAACTTGCTGGACTTCCTCTGGTTACACTGTCAGGAATGAGAAAAGAAATATCCACAGCTAAAGAGAACTGTAAGACAAAACAAGATGCCAAAGAATCATCAGGAGCCCAATGAGGAGAAAAAGGAAGAGCAGTTTGCTGTGTTCCAAGGGACATCTTTTCGTTAGTAGTAATCTGGGGAGAAGAGAGAGAGATACACACAGCCCAACGTGCACTCTGAACATAATGGTTGGCCCAAAGACAAAGTCCACATCCTGGTCCAAAGCCACCAGCAGCAGCAGGCCTGGACACACACACATTTGCTGAAGAGGCAGGGGAACATCTGTGCCTGTCAGCTCCGGACTACGTGATGGGAGAATCATAGAATCATAGAATTGGCTGGGTTGGAAGGGACCTCAGAGATCATCAAGTCCAACCCTTGATCCACTACTGCTGCAGTTACTAAAAGGCAAGAAGGAGGCAAGAAGGATGAAAACATTTGTGAAGGATTCTGCTTTTTCTTCTGCATGTTACTGATTGCTGCTCCTAAACTCCACATGACAATTCCACTAACACAATAGATTGCAGAGGGAGAAAAGGAGAACTAGCTTTGAGACACTGAATTTGCTCAAACTGATATGGGCTACTAAGATAAGGACAATGACCAAACAACTATTTATTTAAATAAACTTAATGGGATACACTTCTGGCAGGGTCTAAGAAGGAAACTCCTCTTGAAGAAGGTTCTAACAGGGACCACCTAGGTGCAGCCACTATTTGATGGAGGACTCAGAGCAGATGAACCACTTACCTGATCTGTTCTGGCAATTCCCCTTCCCTGGCTACACCTAGAGCTAACAGGCAGAAACTGTCATTTTGAGAATTTTTTTTTGTGAGGATGACTGTCCTCAGTACAAGGTGAAGGCAAGGGTCCAACTGAAACTCTCCCTTCTGAGTCAAGCCAAGCCTTACTGCACAGATGGGTCCACACCTACCCCAGCAGTAAGACACAACTCTGCCATCTGCTGCAGACCAAAGCTGACTCATCAACGTGGCCGGGCTCACTTGACAGCTCCTGGCAGGGGGATACATACTGTTGACAGACACAAACACAGGGAGGCTTGCAGCACACCAGGAAGGTTGTGTCTAAATCCCAGCAACTTTCCTGGAGAACTCAACAAACTGCTGGATGAAGACCCACAAAGGCATAAGACTTCTCCCTCCCTTCCCCCAGGGGAGGTGACATAGGCACTGTATCATGACAAAAACCACGTCTTATCACTATGCTTCAACCTATCCCTACAACAACCTTCTTTGCCCCCTCCTCAAAAAAATACTGTGCACTCTGGCTTGTTCTGCAGTGTCTCTCTTCTGCTGGGACTGCCAGCAGGAAAGCCACTGCTGCACCAAATTAAGGGTGATATTTCTAGTAGATGCCCATTCTGCTATGGGCTGAAGCTAAATTTTGCATTTTTGGCAGCAGAAGGTACTCAAAGGGTCTCTTTCCCTGGATTCTTGCATTCAGTCTTCTATTGCATAGCACGTACCCTGACTGCAGGAGTATGGGTAAGAGAAGAGAAGCAGAATAAAACAAGACAGGAGCAGAAAATTACAACAGCTTCACTAGATAAGAATATATTTAGAAGGTGAACCTAATGAAGAATGCTGTGTTAGATCTACCTAAACAAAGGTAGAGAGCATAAGGTTCTCACTTAGAATAATTTTGTACTAGGAATCATACAAGTGGTTCTCTAGACCAAGAAAGAAAACATGTCTAACACTGTTAAGAGAAATCACCTAAAGCAAAATAAATACTGATGTGAGAGCAGTAAATGCTAGAGCTTGGCCTGGCTCTGTCTGAAGCATAGCTGCTTTTTTTTTTTGCAGCAGCTTGGACAAAAGCATATTGAAGCACACCATCCCAAGGGTGCAGCATCACACAGAACTTAACCCAGCATAATTGTGGTTTGCCTCCAAAGGAGCAGGCATATACTGTCCGTCCCGCTTCTACCCTCTGGCTACGTGCTTCTACTCCTGCCTTTCCTGCCTTCCTATCAACCACAGCAATCACACAGCTGCAGGGCAAAACAATGTCTATTTGGCAGCTGGACACAAAGCTAACTCTCAAAACTTGGGAAAAAAAAAAAAAAAAAAAGGATAGTTTTCTGTTGGTTCACTGAGCTGAACTTAGTCACCCTGTAGCCTCACAAAAGCTATAGATACACAGAACAAGAAGGCACTGAAACTGACACTTGAAACTACAGTAACCTCCTTTCTGTGGTCATTTGTAGTTTCTGGCACCTGAAGTTATTCCTGGTGCCCCAGATAAACAGAAACATCTGATGTTTCCAGATAAGAAAGTGAAACCCAACACTCACCCAGCTGGGAGAAGCGAAAGAGTTCATCCTCATTCTCTGTTGTGTGGTCCACATTGAGCTGAGTCACCTGCAGCCCATCCACCGTGGATTTGCACAACAGTGCCCGGTTGGTACCTGCAGTGGGAGCAGCAAGATGAGGCACCAGATAGCTCTGCCTTAAAAGGGAGAACATATCCAAATGGAAAAGGAACAGGAGAGGGGAACAAAGACAGAAAAGAAGAGAAACAAACGCTCATATACTGTCTCATCATGTTCTCCAAAAAGTAGTCTTGCTAGCAGCATGGCAAGCCTGACAGACAGCTTTTCATCCAGGCCTGAGCCAGTACCTCACAGGAGAGCTCTCCCTTTCTCAGGGAACCTGTGCTACTGCCTCTCAACCCCTTCTCCCTCTGTTCTTTGGTCATGCACATCACATCAGCAGGGATAAAGAGACAGGCTGATTTCAAGTGCTCCTGTAACTAATAAGCATATCACTCCCTGGACACAACCTCCCCCACTTTCAAGTTTCTTTTGCTTCTTAGAATTGTGACTGAGCTGCTTACAAAAAATCCTACTCACCCACGTTGGCGATATAGAGCTTGTTGTTGAGAACAACAGCCACAATAGCCATGGCTCCTCCAGAGATCTCCTGCTCTACAACCTTCAATCTCTCTACAATCTTCTGGTACTGAGGAGGCAGCTGGTGATGAGGGACACCCTGGAACCCAAAATGAGTTGGAAGCTTAAACACACGGTCCACAACACAGAAACCACAGCTGAAATCAAAATTCTGTAGGGAGGAGACTGATCTTGGCATGTCTTAGCCTCATGCCACAACTGTGCAAGACATACAGTTATTTGTTCAATCCTAAGAAATGACATGGCTCTGCCAAGGTTCTGGAGACAGCACTTCAGGTCACCTGAAGAACAGAAACCACATCTGCCCAGATGCCATTCAAATTTGAGGCTTTGCCTCTCATCTGCACAATATGGCTTTGTCCTGGAAGAGTCACATGTACAGGCTGGAGTCTTCTCCATGATATGTGCAGTTCCTTACTAAGATAATCAATGACAGGTCTAAGTAGTGCCAGCACTAACAATGGGAACTCTGGGAAGTGGACCAAGATCCTTGCTTCACTTCACACAAGCTTCCAGAAGAGAACCACAGAGAAGTAATTTCCAATTACAGCCTCCCTTGGACCAAACTGACTAATATGCCCAAACCTCATCCAGCAATCTGGAAAGTGAGACCTCCAGCAATCTCTATTCTTAAAGCTACATTACCTCTGGTAGCTGGGACTGCAGGCTGGCCTTCTCTGCCAAGGCATCGTCAATGGACTCCAGGAAACTTCTTTCCACCACATCAAAAGCCTAAAAAAGACCGTAAGTAGAAACTAAGCTCTTATCCACTGCTTACAGACCTTTGAGGCTACCTATACTCACACCTTGGCCCATAAGAATGTATGATCACTAAGTATACAGACATTCAAGGAACACTGCATCACACTCAAATGCAATTATTTCAGTGCAGCTAGTTAACAGCTTGTAAAAGCAATCTGCAGCAACTCAAAACAGGAGACAAACCCAAAAAATAACATTCACAGCAGTGTCAGAGACCTAAATGATTTTGTGTGTCGGTTGTGAGAACTTGCCTATCACTCACAAATCCATCTCCCCTCACCTTAACTTCCCCCTTTCACTCACTGTCATCTCCCTCAAGGGCTGACCTGTTCCTATGTGTCCAGTGAACACTTGCTGCAGCTTCCTGGACAGTTCTCAGTACTGTGCTTGACAAAGCCAGGGGGACAGATGGGTACGAGGCGGGAGTGAAACAAAGCACTACAGCTGCTCAGGCTGAGTGCTACTGAAACCATTGGCAGATGTTTCCAGCCCCCCCAGAAACCAGATGCTGCTTCCCTGGTGGCAAATAGAGGAGGTGGGTAGAGTTATAAGCAGGAGCCTTTCCCAGCCAAAAGTTTCTTTACCTGCAGCAAAACTCGACGCACATCAGCATCACTGTGATCTGCATGCAGCTGGCCCAGCAGCAATTCTGCAGAGAGCCTCTGCCCCACAAAGTTGGTAACTCGGTTGCCATCATAGCCATTGAAGACACCGTAGAGGTAGCAATTGTTCTCACTCCTGCCAAGGAGGGCAGAAGCAAAGAGGTCACAGATGTCAGTGAGAGACATGCAACTAGTTCCTCCAGACACCTCCTGAATGCTCGGGCCCCACCCTCTTCTTCTGAGTCCTGTGTAACAAACTAAATACCACTTTTACCTGCCCTTGTGTCTGCAGGTGTCTTGTGTCCCAGGTGCAACCCACTTACCTGAACTTTAGCCAGTTATCTTCCAAGGGGTGACTCTCTATCCCCTTTCCATCTGCAGTGTAGGTACGGTTTGGAGCTGAGCCCACCCCAGAGAGATGGCAGGATGGTAAGTCATCTGTCCAGCTGGGCTGCTGTTCCTGGGAGACAGAAAGAGGAAAGAGACCATGTAAACCCCAAGCAGCCTCAAGTGAGGATTCTGGAATAATACAGATTACAAGCCCACCCCCAACCTCTTCTCAACCCACCTTTCTTTGCTAACAGGGTAGCACACCACCCCTGCCAACAACTTCATATTCCCTGCTGGAGAACTGGATCACTTACCACTTCCTTTCCCTCTGAAGCGGAGTTCTGGCTGCACCTCTGGCTCTTGCTAACAAGAAACCAGAAGCGACATTTGCACCCGTGTTTTACACTCAATACAGCACAGCACTAGCTCAGCTATTCCACTGGTGAATCAGACACTCACACGGGAGCACAGGGAAGGCTCTGGCTCCCTGCTGGAGTAGCTCACCCAGGACAAGGGGACTGGGGCCTTGCTGCTGCCAGCAATCAGAAGCACCCCTGAGGCCGCCGTCTCCCCGGCACACACTGACAGGACACGGACCCACGGCCCGCAAACGCCATCAGCCCCCTCACCCACCGGGGCACCCCGAAACCCGCAGCACAGCCACAGGGCACCCCCTCCCAGTCCCACAGCGCTGCAGAGCAGAAAGCCATCCCAGGGTGGGGATCGGCGAGCACGCAGGGCCTCTTCCCAACTTGGGACCCCCAGCTCCCAGGCGGCACCGGGGGCGGGAGGGCAGCAATTCGCCTCCCCGCTGAGACGGGACTCTCCCTGCCCCTGCCGGGCCCCCCCCCACGGCCCTGCGAAGGGCGGAGGAGGAAGCCCGGGTACCCCCTCGCACCCACCTGAAGGTGTGCGTGTGCACAGAGTAAGGGGGGGTGTGTGGGGGGGGGGAAGGAAAGTGCCACTCACACTCTGCAGCAGACTCCTCCTCTGCGCCGCCATCTTGGAGCAGGAGCAGCCTCCTCCCCCCTCCTCTCCTCCCGCCTCCCCCCGGCCCCGCCCACCGGAGCGAGGCGCGAGGGCGGCCACGCCCCTGACCCCACCCCCACCCCCCACGCCCCTCCCGGTGCGCGAGAGGAGCGGGGGTGCTCGAGCGCAGGCGCGCGCGTGCACAGCGGCCCCGCACGTTTCCCCCCGACCCTTCATCCCCTCCCGGGTCAGGTGTCCCCTGTGGCGCCGTGACCGTGGGGGTCACCGTGGAATGGTTTGAGTCGGAAGGGACCTCACAGATCATCTAGTTCCAGCCCCCCCTGCATGGGCAGGGACACCTCCTGCCAGACCAGGTTGCTCCAAGCCCCATCCAACCTGGCCTGGAACACTTCCAGGGTGGGGGGGCAGCAACAACTTCCTTGGGCAGCCTGTGCCAGTGTCTCACCACCCTCACAGGAATTTCTAACCTAGATCTACTCTCTTTCCGTATAAAGCCATCCCCCCTTGTCCTATCATTCCATGCCCTGGTAAAAAATCCCTCTCCAGCTTTCCCATAGGCCCCGTTCGGTACTGGTGGGCTGCTAAAAGGTCTCCTCAGAACCTTCTCCAGGCTGAACAACTCCAGCTCCCTCAGTCTGCCTCCACAGGAGAGGTGCTCAGCCCTCTGATCATCTGTGTGGCCCTCCTCTGAACACCTCCATGTCCTTCCTGTGCTGGAGGCTCCAGAACTGGGCACAGTCCTGCAGTTGTGGTTCCAGAGTAGCAGGGGAGAATCACTTCCCTCGACCTGCTTGCCTCTCTTCTTTTGGTGCAGCCCAGGGTATGGTTCACTTTCTGGGCTTCAAGTGCACCTTGCTGGATCATGTTAAATCTTCTCCTCACCCCAAACACGTGGGGTGTTACACCTGGAGGTTGCTCAGCCCTGAGAGCTTTGGGGCCACTTGGAAATGTGGCCTGAGAGATGTGTTGGAACCTTCTGAGGCTCTTAAAATGGAGCATCCTGTGGTGGGAGCCCGCAGGGGTGTCCCAGAGTGATGCTTGCCTGTCAGGCTGGGGGAGAGAATGTGGTCAACTCACCTCCCCAGGGACAGAAATCCCACCAAAGTGAAAGATTTTTTAAATATACCTGTCAACCCCCTTCCTCTTGTCTAGGGGGAATGGAGACATCTCCATTTCTTGAGGCATTTGGTTGTGTGAGAAAGAAGCAACTTTTTTTTTGCCACCAATGCAAAAGATGAGGGGCAGGGTTGTGAGGATGCTGTAGAATGGCATCACCTTGGGCACCAGCGAGCCTCGAGTGAGCCTGGTGATGAAATGTTTTTCTTAGCACTGTATTGTGTTCTGTACAACTAGGGAAGACGAAGCCCAGGGAAGCCCAAGAGACCCTCTCAGCTGCACTGCTGCTCTCCAGGCACCACAAGAGGCCTCTGTGTTTTTCAGCTTGCAGTCTTGTCTCCTGCAGGGGTGATCCACAGCTCTTTCCTGCCCTCTTTTGCAGGCCATAACAAGGATGTGATGGGGTCTGTGCCCTCAGGCCCGCGACACGAAGGTGTCTGGAACACCTGGCAGGTGATTGTCAATACCCACCACAATCTTTGGTAGTCTTGAGTCAGGCACAACAGTAAAATCACTCCTGTGCCTGCCGGAACGATACAGACAAAACCAGAGATCACTCAATTTGATCTTCTTTAAGATCCTCTTGAGGCTGAGGTAGGATGTTTCAGGAGGGACAGTTTCCATTGAATCAGCTCCCCTGGAGCCCGAGAGAAGACACAAAGAATCACAGCCTTCACTTTCTTAACATGATTAAGCCAGCAGAAGAGCCCTCCAGGTGTGTGAGTGGCATCTCTTGAAGTGAGTGATGGCAGGCAGCCAGGCTGCAGCAGCGGGGGGCTTGGGCAAGAGCACCTTTCTCTGTGTCAGTCAAAGCTGAAAAGGCTCCAACGTGAGGGACGTGCGGTTTCAGTCACGCTGCTGAGTAGCTGGGCAGCTGTGGTGAGGGTGGGAGTGTTAAGTAGTCTTGACTTCCAGCAGTGGCTTGATACTCTTTTAATGACATCTATGTGGCAAATATATTAGGTTCGGATGCACTTCAGAAATAAATGCCAGTTAGTTAGCCTTATTCTATGGAATGATGGGTTTTGCTGCAGGGGATCCTGCCAGAGGATGTAATCTCTCTTTCTTGTAAATCTTTCGTCTATTGTTTTGTTATATCTCTTTCTTCCAAATATACAGAGATTACATCCCCTTCGTGCATGGCTCACAAATATTCAGCTGTTCAAGCAGACTTAGGTATACAGCTATAATTGCTTTTTCAATGGTGATATTGGCCAAAGATAGAAGAAAAATAACTAAATTTAGAACCGCAGTCTACAAAACAAGTTTCCGCATGTTTAGCTTTCTGTATAAGCTTGGTCTCACCGATGTCATTTGGACTATTTCTGTGGGTGAAGCTGTGAGTGGGTACAAATAATTATAGGAATGATTCTCAAGTCTGCATTCAAACTAAAAGCAGGATGGACAGATTTAGAACTGGTGAAGATTTGTTTTCTTACCAGAGTTAAGCAGAATTCCTGGTGCTGCAGAAATCTGCATAGAACAGCACTGCCTGTGCCATTAAGAAGCAACAGGCAGGTTTCATTGCTTTAAAGCACGATGTCACCTTTTCAGCACTGCAGCAGGAGCTTATGCTTATTTAATGACATTCAAGGTTGCAGTCACGCACCAGGATGAGCACAGGCAGACCCTGTCCTTGCTGAGAGCACCACTGAAATCAGCAAGGCTTCGGGTGTGCTCTGAGACTGCCAGCACGTATCGCATTGCAGGGCTGGGAATTTAGGTGTCATTTCTGTCTTCTTACATCCTTAAGGGAGTCCTCTGGAGACTAACAGGAGCAGGCTCTGTGTGTGGGTGCGATAGGGCAGAATGTGATCTCAATGCAGAACAACTTTTCTATAGATAAGAGATAGAAAAGCTGCCACTTTCCTTGCTTGTACAATGCCTTGTCACCTCTTTGTGGTTAAAAATGTGCCCTGTTCCTAATGTAAATGTTTGGCTTCAGCTCATAGTCACCATTCTTTGCCATTCTGTTTTTTTCCTGCCTGTCTGGGCAGGAACACAGACCTAGTGCAAAACATTTTTTCTTGGTGCCAGATTCTGTCTGGATATTCCTGTGGTTCTGTCACTGAGCTTCAGCCCTGACCTGAAGTGAGGCCAATTAAATGCTTGGCCTGCAAAAAGTGAACAGTGAGATGCACCAAACGAGGCTGCTTGACTTGCTAAAGGTGTATCTGTCCAGCATTTTTCAGTCCTCCACTGGAAAGTACTGCCAAAGCTGGTGAGCTTCTTAATGAATATCTGCTCTCAGAGACCAACAGATTTATGCAACTCTTGCAAGATCAAATACTGCACCGAGGGAATTTTTGTTGGCTGTATTGATCAAGCTTATTTTAGTCTTTGTTTTATTTATGCTTCTTGCCTTCTGCAAATCCTCTCAGAAATTACCACGCTGTATTCTGAGACAGCTGAAATATCCCCAAAAATGTCACTGAACCTCATCATCCATGCACCAATAAATTAATTATATGACTCAGTGGCTACCAGATCTACCGCTCCCTCTCTCATGTTGAGCTCCTGCATTTTTGTTTCCTCCCTTTCTTTTCCCCTTTCTCTTTGTGTATTTATTGTTTCTCATTGCTGCTTTGTCCCCAGTGCTAGGGATTATCCACAGGGTGTTTCTGGTGCCAAGCTGTATGGCTGGCTTCCTGTTTTCTTCTAATGTTTTCTGTGTAGAAAAGGGAGAAGTGTGGTCACTGCTGGTCTGATGGATAAAAGATCAACAGCATGATTGAATAATGTGCCATGGGGGGAAGGGAGCAGAGGGCAGCTCCAGTGCAGAGCTCTTGGAGGTGCCTGAAAACCCTGCAAGATGAGAAACATGTACAGGATCACTGGCAGAAGCCATCACATCATTTAATCTCTAGCGGTCACATCTGAAATATGTTTTGGGAGATTTAAAAAAAAAATAAATTCTAAATTTCTGCCTTGTTTTGATAGTAATGGAGGCTGGGGCTGGAGAGGAAAGACTTGCACTGCTCCTCTGGCAGACCATTGCAGAAAGGGATGGTGGAGGGGGTGACATTACAAGCCTTCATGCTGGTCCACACCGAGGTCTCCCCAGATGCCTCTACCAGCTTCAGCCTGATGCTTTCCACAGGTGCCCTAATGCTCCTCGGTCTTCTGCAGGCTACTATTTTCAGGCAGGTTGGAATGGTGAAGAAAAAGAGACAGAGCAATAGAGAGAATAAGCACAAAGAAAGGAGAGCTGGAAAGAGTTGGAGAGACAAGGTGGAGTCCTACTGCCAGGCGAAGGGGGAATGGTGAGAAGTGATGAGCTCCCTAAGAGACAGCCAAATACCACTGCAAAACAGAGTACAGAGCTTTGGGCCAGATGGATTTTTGAGAGGGGAATGGCATTGTTTCATTTGTGCCAAAACATGATTTTACTGAATTCTTTGACACACTAAACAAAGTCTCATCTCCTTGAGTCTTGGAGTTACGTGAACATTTTTTTAAAAAAACTTCATAATAGAATTATGTTTCTAGATGTCATGGCTACAGGGAGAAGCTTCGAAACATGACTCATAAAAGCTTCAAATACCAGAAAGCAAAATTAAAGAGATTTAAAATGATTAGAAGAAACAAACAAACTAGTACCGTTGAAGTCTTATTAATCTTAAGTTGTTGTTTTTGGCAACATCTTGTCTCACCAGTTTTTAACTCCACCTGTCGCCAACACAGACATTTGTCTTTCTGTGGGCACATCTCAACAACACTTCCATCACAAAAGCTGGGGCTGTAGGAGGGGACTTTGTCCAAACAAAGATAAATCAAGAAACAGATGGATCTATCAACACTTTTACTTGTGATATGATCTGGAGATACAGCATGTGAGTGCTCAGTTGTGTGCCCAAGAGGGGAGACAGTTTGGAGGAGGACTGGATAGAGCCTGATCACCACCATGTGCTTCTGCTCAACTCCTCAAGCTGCAAATGGGTTGGAAAATGTGACACTCGGGTACTTGGGTGACAGGCTCATTAAAAGGAGATGAGAAGGTAAAGGTTCACCTAAGCATCGTCACAGGATGGGATTTTGAAATTTATTTTTATTGCAGAGCTTGTGTGAGATCCTTTTTAATGGTGTGCTATCAATTATCAATACACTGATGGCAGTGTCCTGAGAGCTCTTTGTTTCCTGGCATTCAGTTGTTTTGAAAATGTGTTCTGTGTGAGACACATGGGCAATGGGCACACACAGACGAGTAGAGGTAAAGACATATGAAGGAATAAACTGACCTTCTTCCTCAAGAGTGGAAATACTGAGGTTTATTTGCATATAGGCTTGCATCCTACATTCCTGTTTGTCCCCTCTTTTGTAAGAGTCCACTTCTAATATGGCATGTCAAGTTTCTTATGTTTTCCTACTCATTAAGCAAGAGATGTATGATTGCATGTGGTGATTACAAACCTAGGCCCAGCAAAACAGTCAACCATTAGCTCCCCTGAAATTTATACCTCACTAAGGGCAGTTCTTTCCTCCATTCAAGACATTGATTGTCACTAAATTTGCCTGCTGGTCATGCAGGAGCACAGGGACCATGCTTTTGTATCAAACTCAGCTAAAACAGCCATCCCCCCACAAAGAAGAAAATCAAAGACAATTTTTTTTTCTTTTTTCCATATATTTTGGTTATTTTGAATGTCATAACTTTATTGAGACACCAGTAGTTACCACCTTCACTTTGTTAACCACAAATATATAGGACATTGTAAACACAGGTGCCGAGGTGGCGGGGTTTGCTGTACTTGGATTTCGGAGCAGACAGGGGTAAGGGACGGAGGAGGAGGAGTAGGAGGGGTGAAGGGACACTCGGGCTTAGACAAGACCACTCAGGGGACCCTGTATGCAGCAGGCCATCCGTGAGTCATCATATATACGTATATATGTATAGCTTTATATTATACATCTTTTTAAATATATATATATAATATATATACTATACACAGGCAGTAATGCGGCACGGGAAGGGGCAGGGCAGCCCAGGTGGTGTTACAGGTGCCACGCAGGCAGCAGGGATGGAAAGTTTGGACTTGCTGCATGAGGTGGCCTCGCTGGGCTCCTTGCCTTGTACCTGCTCTGGGGACTGGAGCTGAGAGTCCTGTGGGAAGCACCCTGCAACGCTGCCTTCCCGGGTCCTCCCAAGTGCTTGTGAGGGTGCAGGGACAAAAATGCCTCCTCCCCTGAGGGAACTGCCAGGAATAACGAGGAGGGGAAGGGTATGTAATGAGGTGACAAACAGTGTGGTAGGGACGTGGGTGAGCCAGAGATGGGGAGACGACAGGAGACTGAAGCAACAGGTAGAACTGCGGCAGAGTTTCATCAGCTCTTTGTCCTTCACAGCCCCTATGTCCACAAAACAGTCCCTTACTTGGGGGCTTCCTAATGTAAAATGACATCAAGGGGCCCATGCTCCTGACAGGGTATGCATAATTCTCTGTAATCCAAACAAATGGGGGGGGGGGGGGGGAGGAGGAGGGGAGGAAAAGAAAGCTGCCTTATCATTTTTCTTATTCAGCCTTTCCTTTGATCTTCTAATTACTGGAGTGGGGCTGACCTCACCTATGCTTAGGATCTAAAAGGGACATGTTTCAGCCAGATGCTCTTGCCTATGATCTCCAGAATCACCAGAAATTGGCAGCACCTATTCAGAAGTGCCTAAGGTAAGGTAAGGTAAGGTAAGGTAAGATAAGATAAGATAAGATAAGATAAGATAAGATAGCCAACCCTTTGGGTAGGTCCATATCTCTCATCAGCTGCAGAACCAGCTAAATGCCATGGAAATAGCTTTTTAAAGAGCTACATGCAAACAAGGAGAGTCCCACCCCCAGCTCTGTTACCACCAACCCTGCACTGCAAAGGCTGAAAGCACAACAACCCAAGGAGAATATGTCTTCTCCAATGAGCAAGAGCAAGGTGTTGCCTGAATATCTACTTTTGTAGCGTTCCCTGCCTTTCTTATAACACAAAGCAATGTGGAAAGGGACAGAGAGATGGGCACTAACCCAGGATGCAGCCACCTGGCTCATGTCTCATTGAAGTTCTGGCTCTGAGGGGGAGGCTCCTACCTCAGGCCCACCAGAGCCTATCAGCTGGTTACATGAGGGAAGCAAGCCAAAGAGGATTAAGAAAAGCTTGCTCATTAGTCACCCCTAAATGGCATTTAGCCATCTACGTAACCCTGCTGAGAGAAGGGGACTGTAAGATGCTCCTGGGCTACACCCCATAACAGGAGCCCCAGGCAGAACCCCCATGAGTGGTCCATACCTCTTCTCATGCACCGAGGCCTTCACTCCCCCACTGAGGAAACATGACGGGTAGTTCCTCACAAAAAGTACAAGATATTTTTGTGCTGAGGACAGGTAATTTATAACCTTCCCCTCCTCTTGGTCCCTACCTCCCCACACCCCCAAAAACACAAAGCATGAAGGATGCACAGATGAGTCTGGGTAAGTGCAACTAGTTTTTCTCTTCCTCCACCTCATCACTCACTGTGTTCTCTCCCCTGTTGGGAGAGACCGACTGGAGGGAGTGCCCCCCACAGCCACAGTCATAACGAACTTTCCTCAATAAAGTAACCCCCTCCCAAGCCTAAATATTAGGCTGAGACCACAGAAAAAGAAGCCTGAGGGGCTTCCCTCCAAAAAATACCCCTCCTATTTACAGTATTGCTTTTGCTCACAGCCACAGAGCAAGGGATGTGTGCCCACTCCCTCCTGGTGCATCCACAGGGCCAGCTGGTCCCCCATCCTCATCAGTGGTCAGCAAGGGGGAAGCAAGCCATGGGTAGGACAAGCCATGGGTAGGACAAGCCATGGGGACAGCTACCAGCAGCACAAGCCTGCTGGTGGGAGCAGGTAGAAACAGTGCCTATATACATCAGGAACAACTGTACCCCTACTCTCTTGGGGCCTGCAGCTCTATGGTTTCTACACCTTCCCCATCATTGTGAGGCAGCTGGAGAGGAGTCATGCTGGGAAGAGAGGAGGGACTGGTAAACTTGATGTCCTCCTGATGGCATGTTCACACAACTGCCTGTGTTTCAACCCTCCTGATTCCTCAGGGTGCTACAGGGAATAGACAGGACACTGAAGAGAAGCACCTATGTATTTTGGATCTGCCCCTGAGGCCAGTGTTGTGTGGAGCAGAGTGGCTGGCTGGGGAATGAAACTTTGCACCACTGCAAGGCATACCCTGCCTCTTGTGCTCTGAGAGATGTCTGTGCTGGGGATGTCAGTCCAGGTGGCTATTGCTGAATTATTTCCCTTTCAGGACTATCTTCAAACACAGACATTACTTCTACCCATGAATAGTGTGCTTCCACAGCTGTGTCTTTATTTGAAGCAAAAACATGAGGAGTGTGGAATGATGTCCATGTGAGCCCTATCTGAGAGTCACTGCTGCCACCTAGATGAGGCTTTAAAGACATCCAGGATCTAAGATGCAGCAGAAGATGCACTAAGGTATAGCCTAAATAAATTACAGCAAGCTTGACTTTCAGAGAGATAAGTCTGGCCCCAGCCAATTCTCTGCACATCAAGACCTCCTCCCCATCTGAGTGAGAGGCAAAGAGAAGCTGTGTGGGGCAGGACCCTTCCCCGCTTGGTTGCATCCTTATACAACAGCCAGACACATGGTGGCTGTGCCAGCAACAGTATTTCTTTAGAAGAAATCCTGCTTCATTCCTGTGTGCTACAAAGATGGTAGCAGCAAGATGCTTTGCACTGTGGTAGCAGAGTAACGGAGGAGGGTTCAGAAGGACCTGAGGAGTGAAACTGGTTTTCTTCTCCTCCTGCCCAGGGCAACATGGCAAAGCTTTCTTCTCTCTCTTGAGCCAGCCCAGCTGGGGATGAGGCCTCTCAGAATCCCCTAGAAGTCCACCTCCTTCATCCTTCCTCCCACAGGTACTGCGTCTGGGAGCCAGGAACTGGGCATGGCTCCCCTCCTGCCTCACCAAAAACTGGTCTGAGAAGAGTGGTGAGCAGGATGTACAGGTGAGGGGAACCACCTCCACCTCATTCCAAGGGGGCTGGGGAAGGAGTGACTCATGGCACTGCCCCTCTGTCCTACCAAGCTTCTTGCTGTAGCCTACAGACATGCCTGTGGTCTTTGATTGTACCTGCAAATCTTCCTCCTCCCTTCTCCTTTTAATCTCTTTGTGCTTCCCATCCCCCAATACCACTTCTCCCCAAACCCTCTAAAAATAAAGCTCCCCTCCCTCACCAGTGTGTGACATAGAAAAGTCCCCCTTTCTCTTCAGGGGGGATGCCCATCCCCCTCCCCTCCAGCATCCCCTCCACACCTGCATGCTGACTCCAAAACTGTTCCCCTCCCTGAGCCACCAGGCCCTCCAGCACAATTAGGATGCTCCCACATCTGCTCCAGCCTTTAGTGACACTGCCTCTTCTACCAAGGTCCCCAATCCCTCTCATTCCTTCCCTCTGCCTCCAGCACCCTCTCCCCTGTCCTGCTGGTGCCACAGCCCCTCTCCTGCCCACCAGCCAGACTCTGCTGCCCTCTGCAGCAAGGCAGGAGGGAGAGGAAAGAAGGGGGAACCTCTTTGTCACAATGCAGTGACAGATTTTGGAAGAATTTGGTACTGGCAGGTAGTTTTTTGGGGTGGAGGAGAAGGAAGAGGTGATGGGGAAACCCTTTTTTTTTTTTTTTTTTTTTTTCACCTTTTTTAAAAACAATAAATAAAAACAGATGACCCAGAAGGTTGGAGCATAGCTGAGAGCCACCTCTTGTGCCACTGCGCACGTGTCTGGTTTGTGCCTCGGCTTTCTGCTGGCAGCGGGAAAGGGGGCAGAGGGGAAAGGGGGAGGGAAAGGGGCATTGGTGGCTCAGTAGTTCTGCGTTTGGTACCCCTGTGTCTCAGTGTCGAAAGCATCTGCTGGAGGGGGCTGCTGGTATGTCCCCACCGCATCTGTAGCATCCTCCTCGTTTGTGTAGGGAGCATAAGGCATGCCGGAGTCCTGGCTTGGGTCCATGTAGTCCTGGGAGAAGAGGGCCGAATCGGCACCCAGCTGGAACCGCTGATACGCCAAGAATGCCTGTCCCACCTTTAAGGGAGGAGGTGGAGGGAAGAGGTGGGAAGCAGAGAGGGGAGGAGAGAAGGGAAGGGGGGGGGGAACGTACCAAGAAAGAGAAACAAACAAAAGTGGGGTTAGTAGTGGTTACGGATTAGTGCGTAAGGCCCGCGTGTCAGACCGCTGGTGAAACACCCCTGAGAGCATGGAAGTTCAGGCTGCCCCATGGAAAGCACGAGCCCCCTGCGTGGGAGGAGAGCCAGGCAGGGATGGCTGCCAGCCCAGATGGCTGTCTGCAGCCTGCCAGGGGCTCCCCGCTATCTCTGGGGTGTGCTGGGCACCTCCTGCTCGTCAGTGGGCTTTCACCGAGGTGGCACAGGTTGCAGAGGCTCAGCTGGCACGTGGTTATCCCATTCAGTCCTTCCTGCCCCTGGGAAAGGCAACCTGCCTCAGCAACAGTGCAGAAAGTTCATCTGCCGGGCTGGATGTATGCAGATGGTTTGTCTGCAGAGGTCAGGAAGGAGAGTGGGATTTGAGGTATCAAGGTAGTGGTCACCCCCTGTAGCCTCTTCACAAGGCAGCATCCACAGGGTGCAGCACAGACCTTGGGAAGGAGCAGCAGGAGGTAAGGGGGCTGCTTCCCAGGCCAGGGGATGGTTAGCAAGTGTACTGCTGCCTCCTGCCTTGGGCACGACAGGCAGGACACCCTTTGGTGGGCATAGAGAACCCAGGCATGGGTGTGAGCATTGCAGACCCCAGCAGGCATGGCTTGTTGTCCCAGAGCATCTCTGATAGAGGTGAGCAGTCTAGCAGGTGGTGGAGGGAGAGGTTTTCGAGGAATGAGGGCTAGGAGGAAATGGAGGAGACAAAGTAGTGAGGGCAGAGGGCGTCTCCTGGCTGAAGTATTAGGTCTGAGCAGTAGTCAGAAGAAAGGCACAGTGCTGTTATGCAACATTAGTTAGGGTACAGTGAAGGAGGGAAGAGAGCAGAGCAGGAGGAGAAGAAACTGCCAGTTCCAACTCCCTAGAGGGACATTCCCTGTTCAGTGGACAACCCCAAACCAGTTCAATGTCCCTGTCTTCCCACCCAGTGCCCCACAGTGACTACACACTCATGGTCAGGGTGTTGGAACAGTCTCTGCTCAGTAACCTCCTCCAGCTGCATCCCTTCTCCCCTTCTCCTGAACTCCCCCATCAGTGAGGGACACTAAGGCAGCAAGGATGGGGAGTTAGGGAACAGGGTATTGTATTCTTCCTGAAAAGTAATGTCTCTGAGTCTCCGGAAAGCCAGAAATGTGAGGAAACCCTGTGAGGAGAGAGATGGGTGTGGGGAGGAGAATCAGTAAGGAAGAGCAAATCAGAGTGTTTGATTGAAATAAAAACCCCAAGGTATTGGCAAAGAGGATGCCTATTTAGCCACTTGCAAGTCCATGCATCAGGGAGGACCACTGCAGTGTTGGCACTTCAAAAAGGGTCCTGAGGGACCCCTTGCAAAAGCCTTGCTTCTTACCACACTTTCTGCTGGAGCTTGCAAGGGGCTTTTGGCAGCACTCATGTGCAGGCCACAACCCTTTGCTGTCCCCTCTTCCTCTCTGACAGCTTGGTGGTCTTATGGCACCCTTCCTGCTTAGCCACCCCGCCCAAAATTAAGGCTGATAGGAAAAGGAGAAGATAAAGCCACAAGGGCTTAATGAACAGAGACTAGCCTAAAATACTTTCCTGCTTGACACTATCCTGTTACTTCAGACAAAAGTCACTCAGGCTTGCTGCCTTCAGAGACGAGAGGAAACCATGGGAGATATTTATATTGCATACTACCATTTTTCTAGGAAACTAGCAATAAGGATCAGCTGGGGAAAGGGCAGTCCTAAGAGACAACACCATCATCTTCCTAAGAGGGGACCCAATGAGACTGCACTGCAGTGGTGGGTGCAGGGAGAGAGCCCTGAGGGACACTGACCACAGCCTCTTGTCACCTCTGATGATACTTCCCGTGATGGGAGCAAAGCAGAGAAGGAGATTCATGTAACCCCCGTCCTGGAGCTCCTTTCTCTGCCAGCCATCTGTGAGGTGAAAATGCTGTTAAATTCCTCCTACACACAGGGAAAATGATGCTTGGGGATTGGCTAAGGTCATATTAGAGGTTTGTCAAGGACGATCGTTACTGGGATAGGGGACCCTCTTTCCCTTTGTGCTTATTAATAATCTAGCACATTCTTCCATGAAAGTTTTTGAGACCTTGTTTACAAAGTTTACCTCCTAATCACCTGCCCCTCCTGCTCTTTCTTCTCAGGAACCATGTGAACTGAGATCTCAGAGGGAATCACCCTTAGCCAGTCACCCTTCATTCCCCACAAGCTAATACAGTGCAGAGGGCACTCAATCCAATGTCATGGCTTCAGTACTCACCCAGGTGAAGATGGAGAAGAACGAGAACGTGATGGCTGCACGGGCTGCATCCCCTCCCTCATTCATTGGGTTGTCCTCTTCTTTTGAAGCTTGCCACTGGTTGGTCAGAAAGCAGAAGCCAACAAACCAGAGGAATGCCCAAAAGGCTGCAATAGACCAACACCAGCATGCCAAAGGGGAAGGGGAGAGATATCAAGAAGGCATTTGTGAATAGAACATAAACACACAACATTTCTCTGAAAACTTCAACTCTACAAGACCCACCAGTGTGTTGCAGACTGAGCCACACTCTGACAGTCTAAGCCCAAGTGACAGGCTTGCTGACGGCTAAATTGTCAAGGTGACAGTATGTGTCTGCAGAAAGTGCCTCAGGAGAGTTTATTTGCTTGTGTTTGGATTCATCATAGGACTTGCATTTGGCCTTGGGAGGGAGTCTGAAGGGCTTCCAGTACAGGAGTGATCACCTGGGCTCTCTGCAACAGCCACTGCTACACAACCCTGTCCTGCAAGGACAAGCGAAGAGCAAGTCCTTCCAAGGGAACTGCAGAAGAGTGGGAAGCTGCCTGGCACAGAGACTGGCTTTGGCTCAGGACAGCACAGGCTAAGGGACTGACACCAAGGAAAAGTGCTTAAAGGATCATTAACATGCTGCACCTCTGGGAAAGGGGTGAAGGCAGGGGGGAGCCCTGATTCCAGATCGGCAGCTGGTGAGGAGGAGTGGGACTCACCCTCATTGCCAGGCTCAGCCAGATACCCTGCAGCAAGGAAAATGGGCATTCCAAATTGGCAGCGAAACAGGGACCTGTCCTTCCCCTTCTCCTGCACACAGGACTGCTAGGCAAAGGGCTAACTGTGAACAAACCTGTGAACCAGAAGTCCTAAACAAGTCTGCACCTGATGCTGCACCTGACCCTGTCCTCACTTCACTGGCGGCCCCTTTGACAAACTGTGGGGAGTAGAGAAGTTTGTATGGCTGGAGTGAGCCAGGAGAGCAAAGCAGGATCACAGCAGGAGAACAAAGCTCCTGCTGGTGCTGGTGCTGACTGGAGTTACACACTCATGGACACAAGCACCATCACACTGTCTGTCACTTCACACTAGTGGGGATAGAGAGATCTGACTGTAAGCTAGAATAAGCCTCAGGGTTGGATGAGGTCCTGCACAGCTGCACAGGGGGAATGCCTGGTAACCTAGGAGGACTGGTTTAGTCAGCCTGCATGAAACCCTCAAGGTCTGGGGGTTTTTATGTAAAAATTTATAGGGTTCAATCACCTGGAGCTGGAGAAAAAAAGAAAGTACCATTTCCAGAGGCATCAACACTTGGCCCTACAGAGCACAGGCATGCAGGGAGGCATGACCTGATGATCCTAAAGGGATCCCTGAGCTATGCTCATGGAGAACAGCAGAGAGGCATCACACAGATTGCTAAGAAGCAGCGAAAGGGAAAGGAGAGAAAGAGAAGGCCTGAGAGGGTAAGGAACCCAAAGATGTCCCTGCTAGCACGGATCTGTGCCTGCAAGGGGGCAGAAGCTCCTTCCTTGGTGGAGGAGAGAGGCGCTGCGGCCAACAGGCCAGGAAACTCACCCGAGACTCCGATGTCCGAGAGCACTGCCTTCTTGCGGTCCTTGACACTGCTGATCTGTGGGAAGTAGGCATCCAGAGCCAGGTATAGAAGGCAGCTGAGGAAGGCGAGGACACCCACGGTAATGCCGTAGTTGCAGGCATTGCGATTGCGGTTGAAAATGCAGTGCTCTTGTGTCTCGTCCAGGCGGTTCACGTACCCTTCATTGACAATGGAGCCAAACACCACGATGGAGAACACCTGGTGAGGAGGGAGGCAGGAGACATCTCAGGGCAAGCTCCCATCTCCCTGGACCAGCACAAAGGAGCAGACCTACGCAGGGACGGACACCCTCCACCTCTCTGATCTGCTGAGCTCCCATCCCACTGCCCTTCCTGGGCTGGAGCCACGGGGAATTTACTGGGGAGGTGGTCTCATTTTATTTCTGAGGATTGACATTAAATAGGACCTTTTTATCCGTCTAAGCTAAATGAATGTAAAGCAGTCACAGTCTGGAGTAAGGGTGGCTTCCTGCAAACACAGAGGGAGGCAAAATGGAGTGTAAATTGGGATACAGTTTTGGTGCGGGTGCCTGTGTAGAAGGGCTCTAAGTAGTGGAAATCCTCTTAGTCTGCACTTGTTCTCCCACCCACTTCTTTCCTTTCTAAGAATTCATTGTTTCTACCACGCATTTGTTCATTAATTTTATCTATCCAGCTACTCCACTCTTTTCCCCATCTGCCCTCCCACAATCCACAGCCCTGCCTGCTCTGCAGCTTCATTCTGCCAGGCACCCGCTCTCCTCATCTCCCCACACATCACACACCTCTTACCAACAGCTTTCCATCAGCCCAGCCCATGACACCACCTCTCCTTCCCACTCACCCGTATGCCGGCACCTCCCAACCTTTCCCATGGACTTCATGGGCCAAATATTTCCCCTCCAGGTCCAACTGGCAAGGCCACCATGAGTCCTCTCTACCCCTCACCGCCACTGATGCTGCATGTTATTTTAAATCAGGTAGAATTAAGGATGAGTCTAGGTAGAAATGCCATAATCCCCAGTTGCAGGTCTAATCTTTGCTCCCGGGCTTAGCCTTTGTCACCTGCCACAAGGCTGTCCCTCTTTGACACAGCAGGTTCACCAAAGCAAAGAGCTATTTTCAGCAGCCCCAGTCCTACATCTCAAATAAACAGCTTCCTCTCGCAGCCAAAGGAGAAAGAGGGGAAGATTAAGGCAGTGTGTACAGATTTTTCTTTGCAGGACATCTTGAGACCCTCAGTAGGAGCAGCCCACCTGCAGGGGCCCCAGGCAGATGGGAAATGGGACCTTGAGGATGGGGTTAACACCTGGGAGGTGTCTGCACCTGGCACCCTTGGAACAGGCAGGAGCCTGGCACCCTTGGAACAGCCACCCAGCACCCCAGGAGAAGGAGTATACAAGAAGATGCGGAAGCCAAATCTCCTGCAGGGAGTGGAGGTAGATCTGAGGGTTTGCTAGGTCAGACCCTGTAACCCAGCCAGCAGAAGGAATAGCAGATAATCCAGAAAGTGGAGAAGCAGCTTTGTGAGTGCAGGGAAAATTAACTGTTGATTAAAGCCAACCCAATACACCACCATCAGTGGGGTTGGATGTCTGAGACCCACTGCACAGACCTCTGCTCTTCATCCTGTGTCATCAAGAAACAAAAGAAAAACCTTACTCATGGTCACTAAAAGCCCTTGGGGAGATACTAAATGCTGACCATGTTTCAGCTGTCAAGCTCTAGCAAGTATCCACTGATATGGATATTTTTGCACCCTAAGGCTCATAATTGGACCACACTTGGGTTGCTGAAAATTGGCATATTTTTGACACAGTAGAGCAAACTAAAAAAGCTGGAAGCTGGAGGGGACTATATGGGTTCTCTGAAAGTTCACAAGAGCTTTTTAAGCTTAGAAGTAAAACAACAGATTTCTCCTGTTCCTCCTTCTTGAAAGTCAAGATGGGTCATACTCTGCAGAAATTGCCTGTGGAAATTAAATAAAAATCCCTTCTGCCTGAACCAAAGGTCTGGTCTTCACAATTTCAGCCTGATTGGTTTGGAAAGCAGCAAAATTGCACACACTTAGAGCCAGGCTCTTTCAGTGGGAAGTCTTGCACACATTCAGCACAAGCTGGGCTGAGAGGTCTGCCCAGGACCATCAGCAGTAACACCCTGAGTGGAGGCTGACAGAGTCCTGAACTGATGTCCCAGTGTGAGGCTGGGACCAGTGCTGACCCTGCCCCCTGAAGTACCAACTTCCATAGATTTGGATTACAAAGCAGGTGCCCAGTTTTCCACAGCATTAGACAGAAAGTGTATCTTCTCTTTGAAAGAGGACAAATAGCCTCAAAAGTGGTCTAGCTTGGTGTTGGCTTTTGGTAAAACATCCATTCCCTGAGGCAGGTCAGCCCTTGCAACAAGCTATACTGAGAGACTTTGCTTGCTCATTTGGGATGGCTGAACTTCTGTAATGGCCTCTCCCTAGAGACACCTCTGTTCACTCTGCTCATATCCTGATACACCTCTTCCCTCTGCTCTTATCTTTGGGTTTGCTGCTGACCTGGAAGAGATGTCATCTGTGAGCAAAAGAAGCACAATTATTCTTTTGCATTTGCTCTTTCATACTTTTTTATGCTGGCACCTCATAAAGACACAGCTCAGTCACAAGACCAGAGGGACCTCTCCATTTCCCTAATTTTCAAGCAGAGGTGGCATTCCTAAATTCCTTGATGCCACAATCTTGATTTCCAAGATGCCACAAGTTCTCTTCTGAGGAGAGAAACCTGTTTTACAGCCTGGGGGAGCCTAAGGTATGATTTACTGGCAAACATCTGATTTAGGATGATCTTAGAGTTCTGGGGGAGATTTCCACTAAGGGTATTCTCACTCATGAGCAGACCATGTCACCACAGACTTGTGTCCTGAAACAGCCTCCCCAAAGTACTCTTTGCCCTTGGGAAAGCCTTCTACAGACCAAAGCACAGTAGCTTAAGGGATGTCTTCTTCTGTCTTTCCTCACCACTGGTATCAGCTCCAGTCCCTGACGCCCCAGAGAGGACAAGATTAGTGTCAATGGAAAGGACTCGTTCCCTTTGCCAGCCTACCAACACCCTCATGGCACAGCAAAATGCTGTGAGGATCCACTGTGCACACAATCCTGGAGATGGACTGGATAACACCAACTGGGCAACAACAGGCAGGCTCAAACCAGGGGCTTCAGACTGACAAGCAGAGCTGGGCAGCAGAAGAGGCCACTGCTGATGCTCCAGGTAGGCAGCATCACCCGTTCCATTCCCATGCTGTCTATACTCACAAGCTGTTGCAACAGGTACACCAAAAAAAATTCTAGAAAAAATATTATGAGATCCCAGATCTTACAGCCCTCAGGAGAAACTGTTGCACACCTAATCCATGGCAGCTACTTCTTGTTGGTATGGGGGCAAGTGGGTGGAAGCTCAGTGACATAGCAATACAACTTAGAGCAAGTATTCTTTATTTCCTTGATTTCATAACCCATGCCCGTGCAAAGATGATCCAGACAGCAGGTACAGTATGAATGCTGCCTGGTTTTGAAACAAAACACCAAATCTGCAGGCATGAAGCATTCACATTCCTATTCCTATACCATCTACAGCACTACTGAAGAAATGCCAGCTACCAGCATCACTGGCACAAGCCTCTTGCCCCTCTGTGCTACCCCTGCTTTTTCCTTCTACTCACTTGGCGTAGCAAATCCTCGCTGCACAAGGCCTTGCCTGCAGCCACTAATAAAGTGAACTTGCATCCAGCTGCAAAGAAGAGGTGAGAAGAAGATGGATAGAGTCTTCTGGCTGAGCATGAGACTTCAGGAAGTGACTTGTCCAAAGGCAGACAGGAGGTGGGTGCAAAGCCCTGCATCCTGATGCCCCCAAACACAGTCCATACTTCCACTCCATAAAGGGAAATCATCAACCACTTTCCTATGCTCAGCAACACAAACCAGGCAGCCACCCCCAGCTTTGGCTGCCACAGTGGCCTCAGTTCTTCAGCAAGGCTAAGTTTATGTCAGCTAACAGGACTTAAAGTAACATGATTTTTAGGTTGAAAGGGTTTCCTTAAGCCTCCAAAAGACACATTAATTGGGTAGATGTGTGGCCTGACTGGAGGTACACATTTAATAAGCAGTAACATACCTGTCTGCACTCAAAAAAGGGGACAGAAAACATCATGTGGAGAAGATCTGACAAACACAGTGTTGGTGCTGAAATGCAGGTTTTCTCAGTGTCTCTGCTCCTTAAACACTGCATCCACACAGGTTGTTGGAATGATAGTCCTAGGCTTCCAGGAGTTTCAAGGCACCAAGCAAAGCCCAGAACCAGTCACTTTGTAAAGCTGATGGAGACAGAGTAGCTCACTGAAAGACACAGAAAATGAATGTATTGCTAAGCAGTGCAGGGACGAGAGATGGGGAGAGGCTGAGAGTTTCCCTGTCCCAGTTTCTTGAGGGTCTGGTCCTGGCTGTTCTGGGAGTGTTAGAACTCACTGCTGAAAAGTGCAGAACAGGCAAAAGGATGCATGCCACCATAAAAGACCTTGTGATTTTTTTTCTCTGTCACTAAACTAGGTGATTGAATTTTTCCAAAGGCAAAAGCAAGAGATGAGCCCTCAGAGGAGAGGTTCTTGGGTCCCTCCCCACCTCCCCACTGCAGGCTCAGCCCTGCAGAAAGCCAGCCAAAACCTCCTGAGTGTCATGTGAGACTTTCCACCATGCCCATCCCCAGCCATTCATCAGATGCCCCTGAGCATCATGTGATGGATGCACGTGTCCAGCCTCCAGCGATGCACTTGGATTTTCCTGCACCTCATCCCAGGACTTTTTTGCATTGTCTCCTGACTTCATCCCTGAGGTCTTTCCACTTGTCATAGCAGGGGTAAGGATGAAGAGGATTTTCATTGAGCCACCTGCTTGGGCTCACTGTTGTGCCCTCTGGTCACAGACTCTGTCTCACTGCACACGGCCTCTCCCTTTTTCATTCTATTATAGAGAGGAAATAGTTTAGTGACTTCATATTCCTTGTGGGGCTTCAAATCAAATTCAACCTGGACAGAGTGAAGCAGAAACCTCTTCTGTGTCTGACCTGGTAATGACCACGAACAAATCCATTTAAAAAGAAAGGAAGAGTAGGGGAGAGTGCAAACAATAAACTGGCAGAGATGATCTGGCTTTCATTTTCATTCAGCCATTTGCAAATGGAGTCTCTGGAAAGCTTTGGAGAGCTCTGCACGGACATGTATTATTATCATCATTAAATCTACTTGTATCTAGTTCATTTTGGAGAAAACATATGCAGCTTTTCATAAGCATGGGACTGGCAGCTTGGAAACAGGCGGCCTCTATTTATTCCCTCCAGCCGGCACCATGCAGGCAGAGAACAACTCCTGCCCACGGTCTCCACGGTGTGTCTGAGCCCTGTGTGGGTGCTGGAGGGGGACAGCCTCCCCTTGACCTTTGTTACCCAATTCCCCTAAGCATGGCAGGGGGTATGAGCACGGACACACCAACACCTCCCTCCCAGCTCAGCCTCCCTGGGCAGCAGCCACGCAGCACCAGCTCCTTAAGTGTGGCTGAGCCGAAGCAGGTGATGGAGGGGAGAAAGGCTCTGCATCCCTAATTCCTGCCACGGGATCTGGGACAGGCACTCCTGGCCAGCTGGCTTTATTTCACACATGGCTTGGCAGCCGACAGGAGAGCCATTAACCCTTCTGCCTCCATCCAGACCTGTGCTTGGGTCAATCTTCCCCCTGGGAGCCAGCAGCCGAGAAGCCTCTGATGAAAGCCAGGGTTGGGTTGAGCAGCCATGCCTGACATCCCAGGGAAGGAGAAAGAGCTTTGTCATGTGAAGATGTTCACTGGTAGAACAAAAGGCTGTGTCCCAGAGAGCAACTTCAGGAAACTGTCCTGTCCCACAGGTCTCACACTCTTCTCATGGTCAAGCAGGATCTTCTGTCCCGCCACCACTAGAGATAGTCCCCATGGCCACATCTCCGTGGTGGGATCCAGAAAGGCCACAGAGATGAGGGGTGGAACACCCCTCCTATGAAGATAGGCTTAGAGAGTTGGGGTTGTTCATTCTGGAGAAGAGAAAACCTGAGAGACCTGATAGAAGCTTTCCAGTGCCTGAAGGGGCTGGAGGAAAGATGGGGAGGGACTTTTTGCAATGGCATGGAGGGATGGGACAAGGGAGAACAGTTTTAAGCTGAAAGAGGGTAGATTTAGATTAGATGTTAGGAATAAATTTTTCATTGTGAGGGTGGTGAGACACTGGCAGAGGTTGCCCAGAGAAGTCGTGAATTCCTCCCCCCTGGAAGCATTCAAGGCCAGGTTGGATGGGGACAAGGGAGAACAGTTTTAAGCTGAAAGAGGGTAGATTTAGATCAGATGTTAGGCATAAACTCTTCATTGTGAGGGTGGTGAGGCACTGGCAGAGGTTGCCCAGAGAAGTCGTGAATTCCTTCTCCCTGGAAGCATTCAAGGCCAGGTTGGATGGGGCTTGGAGCAACCTGGTCTAGTGGGAGGTGTCCCTGCACATGCAGGGGGGCTGTAGCCACATGATCTTTAAGGTCCCTTCCAACCCCAATCATTCTGTGATTTTGTGCTTCCCAGATGGTCCCATAACCAGGTCAGCACTCTGCAAAATGACTTCCCAAAAGTTTCATCTTTTTCTATGAGGAAGAGTTCAGTTTTCTTTCTAGAAACACATCTCTCCCTCTTCAGCTTGGCTGTGCCAGCATCCATGAAGGACCACATCCTCTGTCACCTGCACCTCTCACAGCCACACCAGTCATGTCCTCTCTGCTGCCTTGTCTTGCCACAAATGCTTGCCTTAACTATGTCTCGTCTCCATGAAGTTTCCCCACTATTCACTCATCTGCCTCTCATGTCTTGAAATAGCAGATTATATATTATTATCCTTTTATTTTTGCTCAGATTTCTGACTGCGTTTGGTCCCTATGTGCTATTTCTCATATTTTTATCTTCAAATGTCATTAACAAGAGATTTATTCCTGTTTCAGTATCTTTCCTAGAAACACCATGCTGGAAACAACACACCCTTCTGTACCCAACCCTGAATCACCTCATGGCTTTGCACATCTATTGCTCACCTTCTGATGTGGCCTCTCACTCAATTCCAGTGACAGTGATCCCCAGAAAAAGCCTCTGCAGTCAATCCAAGGAAGGGGATCCTATGAAGAACCATACCTAGGGCCTGACTCATAGCACATGCTTTGAACCACCACGTTTATTTCATCGTGTGCCAACCTATGTTGCAAGCAAGCTGCCAGCAACCATGGTGGTGGGGACAAAATCCCTTGGAGGAGAAGAGGCAGAGAGCACAAGCTATGATCCATGAATATAGGGAACATCTCAGCTAAATTCAGCCAGGATGGAAGGAAGATGGAGGTTGCAGCTGGTTTCAGACTATCCTGGCCATAAGGCTCTGTTTAATTGTACCACAAGCCCACAGGAAGCAAAGTGCAGTGGGGTGTCAAGAGGCAAAGGGTGTTGCAAGTCAGGCAACAGGGTGGTGATGGATCCAGCCAGGACCCACTAGCAAGGCACGTGATGAGGCTCCCTGCCATGCTGGGGCTTGCTCCTGTCCTCCAGCTCTCAGGTGCTATCCTGTTGTGGTGAGGATGCAGATGCAGTTCCTGTCCTTCACTTGCCTTGCCTGCTTAGCCAGAGCTGCCTGGGATGGAGCGTGCCTGCAGAGACAGGGGACAGCTTGAAATGTCTGCCTGCTCCTACCAGTCAGGGGATATGGTGGCAATGGCAGTAGCTGATGGAGGAGGAGATGAAGGGCAGGCAGCACCTCTCCTCACTGAACATACCTCTGGAAGGGTAATGCCCTTGGCATCAGAGGGAGACTTGATGTCTCAATCCATGTGGCAAGTTTTAATGGGCTGCTTTGCCTACATGGCTGAGGTTGGAAATCCTCACCCAAGCTGCCTAGTTGGGGCCCGCTTCCAAAAAGCAAGTTACTTTTGCCTTGTTTGCCTTCTACATTGAGCAGCGCTTCCGTTTCTCTAGCAAGCAGGCTTCCAAGCAGTCGGGAGTGCCTGGAACAACCTGTTTCAATTAGCATTTTACTTATTTATGGAGTCCGTGCTACATCCAACGCCTGAGGGTTGCAAAGGAGCCTCCCTGCTCCCCCACACTGTCTGCGGAGAGCACCGTGGGTCAGGGCACAACAGGATTATGCAGGGATGTGCCCACGCTCGCCTGTTTTATTTCAAGAATGATCCTGGATCCACGTACCATAGCAGAGCTCCAGCTCAATATGGGTCACCTCCACTTGTTCCAGCTGTAGCACCACTAGCTCCAGCTGTTGGCTCCTCTAAGCAGGCTGAAAGCAGGTTTATATGGCAGGGTGGTAAAAAAAACACCCATGCACCCATGTCCTGTCTACAGTGGGGCACCAGCTGCACGATGCAGCACATCTCTGTGTTGCAGACAGCAGGAAGCTGTGGCACAGCGTGGAGGAATGCCTTGAAAGATCAAGACTAAGAGTCAGCCTGCTTGTCTTCTCTTCACCACCACTGAATATAGGGAGGAAGTTTTCTGCCCTTCTCCACAGAGGTGGGAAAGCCTCCAGAAGCTTGCAACAGTGCTTTTGTTGTGTAAGCCTCAGTCCAGCCTGACTGGACAAGTCTCCTCATTGCAAGACCCAAATGCCCTTGGAGGCATCCTCAGCAGAGATGCTCAGGAGGGATTGCTCTTTAGGGCTGCCTCCATGCACTACAAGGTGCTTTTTCACCCAAGCAAGTGTATCTGGGGCAGGCAGCAGCAGAGAAATGGCTCATGCTGCCACTGAGTATCCAAACCTTACACAGGTGCCCTGCAGGACCACCACCACTTACCAGCACCCATGCCAGGCAACTTTTCTGTAGGGAGATGCATATGTATTCAGCTGTGCCTGACCTCTAGAGCACCTAAGAAACCTAAGCTGCCTCACAACACTGTCACAGTGGACAGATAACTCCAGAATTGCTGACCTCTTTCCATAGTTTAGCATCCTCCATGTCAAACCTATCCCATCTCCTCCTCAGCAAGCAGCATCACAAATAACCTTCAGTCACCTCATTTGCTCCTGATTCTGCAGCTCTCCCTAGAGATTTGCTACCACCTCAAGTGGGCTGCAAACTCTATGGGCAGGAAACAGTTTTGCTGCCTGTTGGTAGAAAGCCATAGACATCTCTGTGCCAACATGAAGTCTGCTAAAAAGGCAGCATGAACTGAGCACAAGGTCACTGCCTGGGAAAGCGATCATGAGAATTTCTGCCCTCAGTGAAAGCTCATCACATGAAAGGGGCCACAAAGAGTATCCAGCTTGCCCCAGATTTCTGATGAACCACCCACACCACAAGGAGGATAAAGGCAAATGAGATCTCAGGAGACGGCAGGCAAAGTGGATGCCAAGGTGGGTGAAAGGAAGGACTCCACATTATAGAGACCACAGGGAGGGAGAGCCCTTCACCACCAGAAGTTTGGCTTATAGAGCCTGGCAACAGAAAGGCTAAGTGCGGATGTGATTGCAGACTATAAATATACCCCTGGGGAAAACACCACGGAGGGAAAAGCACCATTAAACTGAAGGGCACAAGAGCACAAAAGCAAATGCATAAAAACCCAGCCACAAACAGATTTATTGTGGAAGGCCCTGACCAGGGGAGCCACTGAGCCCTCTCCCAAAGGGAGTGAGAAGGGAAAAAAACCCATGAATTTTCTTTTTTTCCAGCAAAGTTCAACCAGTTCACAGAACGGGCCATAAAAGGTCTGATGCTTGTGACAGCCTGAGAAAGGACTTCAGTGCCCATGAGGACCCACCCCTCTTGGTTTCAAGTTAAAAAAAAAAACCAAAGGAAACCACAACTAAGTATCCAGGGTGAGCTTGTGACTGCTCATCTTTGCAGAGGGAGAGATGTTTTGGAGGACAGACAAGATCAAACTGCTGCAAAAGCTCCAGAAGGAACTCATATTTTGGGATAGAAGACGTCCACGCACTGCCTTGCACCACAACTGCCAGGCCAGCCTCCCTTGCTAGACTGCTGACCTGGAGCACCTCCAGCTCCTGCAAAAGACTTTAATTTCCACAGGCGAGTGAAATGCTCTGGGTAAATCCTGTCCTGTCCTCTGTCAAGGTCAGACAGGCAGGGGGAAACAATATGGGGTCCCACAGAGATGCCAATCCCCAAAAAGTGCTTCTTGTTTGGGGAGACCTTGTGGCTAAGCTTTGGTGAGCGAGCTGACAGTGTCCAAGATATTTTGAAGCAGAGTTAGTGCCTAATTAAAAAAGAAACATATTTCCTGTTCTCTCTCCCTCACCCGGTGCCTCTGGGAAGCCAAAATCCCGCAGTGCTGGGATGAAGGGGAAAAAAAACAACCACCAGACCGAGAGAAAAAGAGGAAATTCTGCCAGAGAGATTAGCACTGGGCAAGCTTTTGTAGGTCACACCACGTCCATCATCTCCAGGCATGCAGGCTGGCTCTGCTCCATCCGCATCGGAGCGGGGGGCACATATACCCCCTCATTCAGCATGCAGCAGCAGTCCTGGGTATGGTTTGTCTGCTCCCAGCGTGATGTGCTGTACCATAAACAAACCCGGGCAGATGGACGGACGGACAGATTGCCTGCATTAATCATGTCCTCAGCTGTCTCGGGGCTCTCTGGCTGCCCTCCGAGTCACGTCACCCAGAGGGGACATCACCCACCAACCCGGCTGGGAGCACGAGGGCTGCCATCCCACTGCTGGCAGCAAGCTGGGCCACCTTCTCCTTCCCTCCTTGTTCCCCTCGCCTGACACCGCTTTTATTTTACCAAAGCCAGCCTGACGCCTCTTCTCCCAGCCCCGGTGCGCATGTGTCTCCTCTGCTCCCTCTCCTTGCCCTCCCTTCTCCGCTCCCGGCAGAGACCTCAATCTCTCCCGGCTAGCTGGGTGCTGCAGCTCCGGCTCCCTTAATCCCAATGACCTTCTTGTACATACGCACCAACCCCATGGCCAGCCATGGGATCGGCGTCACGGGAAGAGGGAAAGACCTTCCCCCCGGCACCCTGCGCCCTCCCCACCGCTCCAGTTAGACCCACCCCCCCACCCCCCCCCTTACCCAAGCCCCCTTCCCACAAATTTCAGAGGGGGAAACATTACACTGGAGAGAGAGAAGCATTACATTAGCGAGAAGGTTGGAAGCATAAAATACAGAGCAACATCCAGCCCCGTGGAGCCCCACAGTTCTCCCCGGCACGGCCAAAACCCAGTGCCCCTCATGCACCCCAGAGCCACGCCAGGGCTGTAGCACCATCCCCAGCTTCCCCTCTTCCCCCTGCATCCCACTGCCTCCCTGCACCCATCATAAACCCACTGGAGGGAAAGAGGGGGAGAGAAGACCCCCCCCACCACCCTCGAAACAGCAGGTATGGAGACAGGGTCACGGCCCAACTTCTCTTTTACCCCTTCCCTCCCCAGGGAAGAAACCCCAAACCAGAGAGCTCTCACCCCACATGTCCCTATATGTCCCTATATCCATACAGATATATACGCACATATGGCTGTACATCTGTGCCTGCACACATGTATGTAGAAATATACATGGAGATACACATGTAGGGAGATATATAAACCCACAGAGAAATCCATGTATCTGAACATACATGCATAGATACATATATATATGATATAAATACCTATAGGGGGGCATATGCGTATATATCTGTGTACAAATATAGATGTGTGGAGACGTACAAATCGGCATACGCGTATCTATGTATGCGGATACATATACAAGCATATATAAAATAATAATAAACGTATAATGCTTAGCAGCATATAATTATAAAAATATATAATGGTATAGAACATAATGATTTTATATAAATACGTAGCGAGGATGGGGCTGGCGGTGCCCGGAGGGAGCCCCTCGCCCCCCACAGCCCGGCGAGATGCCCCCGCCCCGGTGCCGGTGCCATTGGTGGTGCCGGTGTCGGCGGGGCCTTACCCATGAGACGAGCCGCAGGAGGGTGTGCGGCTGCCGGATGAAGGCTTGCGGGTCGAAGGCTCCGCCGGCTTTCCCCGCACCGAAGGCGCCCCCGTCCATGGCGGCGCGGGGGTGGGCGGGAGGCGGGCGGGGGGCTCGGCGGGCGGTGCCGGGCTGCACCGAGCCGTGCCGGGCTGCACCGAGCCGTGCCGAGCCGAGCCGAGCCGAGCCGCGCTGAGCCCTGCCTGGCAGCCCGCCGGCGGCGGCGACGAGCCGCGCGCTCCCGCCCACGGGGACGCGCCGCGACGGGAGCGAGCACCCACCCCCTTTCCTCCCCCCCCACACCCCTCCGCCGCTACCGCCACATCGTGGGGAGGGGGGAGCGAGGGTGTCCGTGGGGCAGAGTGTGAGGAAGGCGTGGGTGGAGGGGGGGGGTGGGGAGCGGAGGGGGGAAGGGGTGGCAGCCCACTCCTCCCGGGAGAGGGAGGCAGGGGTGCTGCCCCAGTTTGTTCTGGTCGGGCCTAGCAGACGTGTGGGTCGAGCCCTCTGCCTACACGCACCCTCTGCCTCCCCTCCGCATGGGAGTGTTGCAGACACCATAGGGGAATTAAGGCTTTCCCCGCATGGGTGAGACCCGGGTGTCCAAGGGGAGCAGCCAGTGATGCTCCCTGCCAGGCTCCTGCTCCCTGATGAGACCCAAAATGCCACTGCAGCAAAGCCTCGGGCTCTCCTTTCTGACATCCCTCACCCCATAGATGCCCTTTCCCGGGGAGGGGGCTGCAGGGAAAAAGGGCCTTTTGCAAACATGGGGAGTGCAGTCTTTGGGGAGACACCCTGATTGCGGGAGGCAGAGACTGCAAGGTACTCACACGGCATCCCTGAGGCTGTGGCTTCTCCAGTGACCACAGCACTGCCACTGCCACCAGCACAGCCAGGTAGGGATACCTGGGAAGAAGCCATCCAGCCCCAGGGGAAGCTCAAGCTTTTTGGCCTGTGCATTTTGCACAGAGCAGCTGCCTACCAGCTGGCTTCAGCAAAGTCCTCAATAATCTATATTAATATGAGGGAAATTAAAAGCAAGCACTGGAGTTGTAACAAGGTTCTCTAAGCTCAGCAGTGGAAGCCAAAACTGTTCAGAGTCCACTTGTCCAATTCAGACTGAACACAGCTGAAGCTGAAGTTCAAAGGCTTCAGCTACCCTTGCACTGCAACTCCACTGGGCAAACCACAGGATATAGAATCACGAAGTTTTGGGTTGGAAGGGACCTGAAAGACCAAGACCCAGTTCCAACCCCCTGCCATGGGCCCAGACACCCTCCCACTAGACCAAGCTCAGGGAGGGGGAATGCACGACTTCCCTGGGCAACTGGTTCCAGTGTCTCAGCACCCGCACAATGAAGAATTCCCTCCTAACATCTTATCTAAATCTACTCTCAGTTTCAAATTGTTACATTTCCAGCTCCTCATTAAGGAGATACTCAAGCCAGACAGCAGCTTTGGGGACAGTAGCCAGCCAAAGGGTGAGGTGAGCCTTTGGTAAAGTTTCATAGTGCCGGGACATCTTCAGTAGTCTCAGAAAACCAAAAGTTTCCTCACTGAACGCTGAATCCCCATGAACTAAGGGAAATGAATGAAAGAGGGGAGACAAGTGAAGAGGGGAGAGGTTTGATTTTGCTAAATAAATAGATGTCTGAACTGCTTTGGTGTTCTAAATGAACAAGGCTTGGACCCAGCCAAACAAGTCAGCCAGGTACATAGCAAAACCAGTTCCAGTTGCTTCTGCTCTGGACCTAGGTGGAGTGATGGTGCTGCATCAGACAAAGACAAAGCAGGATGACTGGTTGGATGGCTCACATCCTGTTCGCCCCCAGGTCACACCGATGCAGAGTCAGGTTAGTGAGCAAAGGGAGGAGCAGTGGGATACGTAATGTGCTTGACACCCTCTAGCACTGCTTTGTTCCTTCTGAGTTCAAATTCATGCTCTTGACAGAATCTGCAAATCAGCTCTCCAGCTCCAGAACTCAGTGCTGGATCTAGAGGCAAATGTATGCGGGGAGATTAAAAGAGCATTTAAAGCCCACCCTTGGTCACCCATTTGCAGTAGGACCCTAAAAAGCGAACAGCTGTACCTCATCCTTACCTCATCCTTTGTGAGGCATCTTCAGAGGGGCAGATTTGAGGTGTGGGGGGGGGACTGTGCCCCATCACATCCAAATATAGGATCATAAAATGGTTTGAGGTGAAAGAGGCCTTAAATCATCTAGTTCCAATCCTCCTGCCATGGCCAGGAACACCTTCCACCAGATGATGTTGCACAGAGCCCCATCCAACCTGGCCTTGAATTTCCAGGGATGGGGCAGTTCTGTTTTGGGAAGGTAAGCTGCAGCCAACATGGCTGGACCCTCAGCCCTCCATTTCATACTGGTTCCCTTCACACTGACTGCCAGGTTAGGGCAGGCAATGAAACATTCTCCAAACAAAGCACCTCTTGGTCTATATGGGCTTCTTCATGCTGGTTTCCACATGTATCCCCTCCAGCAAAGCTTCCAGTGTTGAATTTTACTTAACCTGCAGGGTCCAGTGTTGGGATGGGGAAGTGAAAGGTCTCCGGGAGCTGATTAAAGTGTGTTTAACACTTGGGTATGCCCTCCATTATTTCATGATAGCTGAGTATCCAGCTTTCCCTTCCTGAATGGCTTAGCTGTGTTATACCTGCGCAGCTGGCAGCAGGATTTGGCTCTGTAGGTTGCCTGAACTGTTTAATTAATGCCTGCAGTAACTCGATAGAACTGTAATGTGCAGCTCTTACATCGTGTGTTACAGGTCAGCATCTGTGTGATGGGAATTTGGATGGCTTCCATACTGTGTCAAGCAAGATCCCTCACAGGGAGGGAGGAGGCAGGGTGGGAGTCATCCCTGTGGGTACTGCATCTCCCTGCCACGTTGTGTCTGTCAAACACATGCTTCTCTGTAAGTCCCAGGAGATCCTGAGGGCAAACTCCATGTGTGGGGAGCATCAGCATGCCCAGATCTGGCATGGCCTTGGGTTTGTGTCTTTGGGTTTGTACTATGGGTAGTTGTGGATTAAGGTCTCTGTTCTTTACAGTAACACAATATTATCCACTTACTCTCAATTTATTCAGCTTCTGGATGTGGTGGGGGTGGATTTCATTACTCAGCAGTTTGTTTCTTTTTCACAGATGACCCTGTGGGACATATCTTATACCATCTCAGCCCTCTGGTGGCTTCACTGGCTTCCTTGCTTTGCTTGTGTCCCGCATCCTCACCCCAGACAGGTGTTATAGGTAGCAGGGTGTGGCCATCAGCAGGGATATCTGGGCTCTTAGGTTTACTAGCCAGCTGGATGCCTGATGCCATGCCAGATATCCAAAGGCTGGGTCCAGCCTGTGTTACCTCAGCTGATGTGACACTCCAACATCTGCTGGAGCATGGGCTGGATGAAGCCTCAGTGTGTGTCCCGTGTCTTCAGCAATGTGAAAAACCAGGTGGGCACCTCGTGAGGAAAAGAGGGTGTCTGTCCATACATCATCTCTTGGTGGTCCTGTGAGGGACTGTGTCTCACAGCATGGCTTTCTTGACACCTCCTCACATGGTGTTTGGCCAGGCCAGACCCACTGGGTAGGCAGCTGGGCAAAGAGGGGAGCTGTGATGCCATTTCCCTCTCCTGCCCCTCAGATGTGGGTCCACTTGTGGTACTTTGAGATGGTCCTGCTTCACCCTCCTCTGTCAGGAGGTGCAGAAATTCTTGATGAGGACCAGACATGTTTCAGGGTATATTTAATCCAGAGCTGTGGATTGCATCAGTTATCCCACAAGGGCATTTGCACAGTTTCCAATCCAGGGAAGTCTGAGGGAGCTTCTTCAGCTCCTTCAGCTGGGTCCTATCCAATTGCCAGGCATCAACAGAGATGAATAATTTATCTCCAGTACCCCAGCTCCTTCCCTATTCAGGTTTCACCTTGGCTCTGCTTTGCCCTGAAGAGATCCAGCATTGGACTGGAAGAGAACTCCTGCACTGGCAAGTAGAAGTGTTAGGGTTTGGACAGTAAACCCAACCCAGAATTGACCTCCAGATGAACCCTGTAATTCTGTATTTTGTAATCAATGGTATTTGTATTACTCTGTACTGTATTTTATAATGAGCTTTGTGTCAGTTTGTAACCCTCCATGACTGTGTGCAATTGACCACCAAAAAACACCTGCTTATGCTCATAAAATGTCCAGACCTTTCAGGGAATCCAGATGTTTTAGGGAAATTCTAATAAAATATCTAGGCGAGATATTCAAGGGAACCTTACTAACTGTGCTCTGGCCCTGGCCAAGCCCTTGTGTAGCTTGGTAGGGGGTGTCCACAAAAAGAAAAATGCAACTAATTCTGACCTGCTAAAATTTGATATTATAAAAGCTGGACCCTCTTGCAGCGAACTTTGGAGACCTCACCTACGAGTGGACATACTGTGTAGGATTTCCCAGTTGCTAGGAAGGGCTCTCCAGATCCTTACTGCAGCTGGGGCTCCCCAGCAACTGCAAACCTGGATGATGCTAAAGAATTGTGGCAGCTGGTGACACATTTTTCTTAATCCTTATCTCTGTGTTTGTGTAGTATTGATTAGATGCATTGCTGTGTTTTGCCATGGCATTTTAGTTTTGTTGAAACCCGTCTTTAGTGGTTATTGCATCATTGAAAACATCAGTGAAGATAAACTAACTTCTTCATTTGGGTGCTTATGTCCTTTTTGCTGACCCTGCCCACTTGCCAAAAAGAAGAGTTTCCTACCTGCGCCGAGGTCATCAACATATTCCAGAAACACAGCTGGTCCTGGAGGGGCTGATCCATCTGCCAGAACAGCAGTAAATGGAGCAAGACAAACAATAGTGTGAACAACAACAGCTCCAGACAGGTTCCACAGCAAGTCTTATTTTCAATTCCTTTTTTACAGCATAACTTTAGCATCCACATTGGCTTTATTGTTTATTATTAATTCAACAGTAGCACACAGAGGCCCTGATTGAGGCTGGAGCTGCACTGTACCAAGCACTGTGGGGATACACAGCAGGATACAGCTCCTGAAGAACACAGAAAGTTATTTGATGTTTTTTTATATTTTGAGATACACGACAAAGTAACGGGTGGCAATGTTAGCAGCAAGATTTATTTTATCTTTCTAATTTAGAAGGGTTTTTTTCTTCCTTGCTTATTCTTTTTTTTCACACTGGTTAACATCTTCTGCAAACTTGCAAACTCGGCAAACTTCAGAGCTATTTAATAAAACCAGGTGAATGCTGTGTTGGGATGCTCTTCCAGGACAGTTACTCACTCCCAGCTTATAGTAACTGCCAGCTTACATTATTTTCATGGAAAGGAAATATCTAGCCTATTCTAGGAGAAGAATGGGAGTGGGACATGCTTTGTGATGATATTTTTAGCTGAACAATGACACCTGAACACCATAGATTTGCATGATGTGATGTCTGGTGCAAAAGGACCTGGGGGTATTGTTTGACAGCTGTCTGAACATGAGCCAGCAGTGTGCCCAGGTGGCCAAGAAGGCCAAGAGCACCCTGGACTTTATCAGGAACAGCGTGGCCAGCAGGACTGGGGCAGTGAATTCTTCTCCTGAACTTGGCACAGCTGAGGCCACACCTTGATCAGTTCTGGGCCCCTCACTTCAAGTGGGACATGGAGGTGATGGAGGGTGTCCAGAGAAGAGCAACAAAGCCGGTGAAGGATCCAGAGCCCCAGCCTCATGAGGAGTGTCCGAGAGAGGCAGCTTAATCTGGAGAAAAGGGGTCTGGGGGAAAGACCTTATTGCTCTCTACAAGTACCTGACAGGAGTTTGTAGCGAGGGAGGGGCTGGCCTCTCGTCCCCAGTAACAAGCAGTAGAATGGGAGGAAATGTCCTCAAGTTGTGCCGGGGGAGGTTTGGATTGGATATCAGGAACAATTCCTTCACTGAAAGGGTTGTCAGGCTCTGGAAGAGGCTGCCCAGGGAGGTGCCAGGGAGTCGCCATCCGTTGAGGTGTTTAAAAGCCGTGTAGATGCGGTGCTGAGGGACTCGTTTTAGGGTGGACTTGGCAGCGGTGGGATAAGGGTTGGACGTGATCTGAAAGGTCTTTTCCAACCAAAACAATTCTATGATAATTTATGTAAGGAGCTGCGTTTTATTACGTTCCTCCCCTCCCCTCGCTTTTTTCAGCGCCAGTACCACCCTGCCCGATCTGCCCTCTCGCTCTGGGCACTTTTTATTTTACACACAACATTTTTTTCCCCGCCCACCTCAGCAGATCGCGGACCGCCACCCCCCACCCTTTTTGGCCCCGCTCCCCGCCTGTAGCGCCGCGCACGCACCGTTCCCACCGCCCCCACCGCCCCCACCTCTCGCGAGACCAGGGCGCGGCGCGCACCTGCGCAGCGCGTCACAGGGGGCGGGGCCGGTATAAAATCTGCGCGCACAGCTGCGCCCGCCTCTTCCGGCCCGGCGCTGGGACAAGATGGTGGGTACTGCGGGCACCGCTCGGGCCCGGTCGCGCCATCCCACGGGTATCAGCGCCATCCCGCCTTCGGCGGCCGCCGTGCCTCGCTCCCCCCGCCACCGAGGCACTACCGGAGGCGACGCGGGGCTTATTTCAGAGCTTGGCTGCGGCAGGCGCCGTAAGCGGGAGAGGCCTTGCCCTGGGGAGGCTGGCTGGGCCTGCTTGGTCCACAAGGGGGATCGGGGCCTGGGGGACTGGCAGCCGCGGGCGGTGGTTTTCCTCGCGTCGGGATTTAGGGTTCCTGTTTTTAGAAGGAGAGGGTTGTTACAGGGGGGGTGCGATAGCGCTGTTGGTGTGACCGGGCACTCGGGCCACCGCGCGTATAAAGGAGCGTGGTCGTGGTGAGGCGTGGGTGTTTTGTGAGGGAGTGGGGAAGTGAGGCCGCGCTAGGGGCTGCGAGCAAACGGAGCAGTCCGTTTAGTGACAAAGTTCACCGCATTTCACCTGTAGGCTCAAATTTCTTGTCTGACTATTAATCCGATGAAGCATTTTGCTGGTAGCTCGCAGCTTTATCTAAGTGTCAGAATTAGGTTGCTCTGGACCCTGCCACGAGGTTCATAGCTCTTCACAAAACCATCCTTACCGAGACCGGTAGGCTTTGTTGGAGGCAACATGTATTCAGTATTTTTTTTTCATCAATCGTGTTAGCACCGTGTTGAGCTGTGCAATATTTTCCTTAAACTTGGGTGTAAGATTGGATGGGTAATTTTTTGTTGAGCTGTGTACTGCTGGGGTAGAACTCAGCCTCATGTGGCTCAGGTTGCAGAGCTGGGAGCTAAAAACATCATAGACTGCATTTCTACCCAGTGTTACTGACTCAAAGATGGATATTAAAATACTGTTTTTCTGCAGTATTGCAGGATTAAATTTTTTTATATAATGCTTATTTTCGCAGTGCTTCCAATACATACTGAAATAATTATAAAGTTACTTGTGTTGTGTAATTTCTAGGGTGCATATAAATTCTGGTGGCGTGCTGAGGCCAAGCTGCAGTTTGCATGGTTCCTTTTGTTAGAGTGGGACTTGGTTAGTTAAAATTAACTTTATTGGGGGGGTGCCTTCAGGACACCCGGGATGGTCAAAGTTGGAGCATGAGCATTACATTCCTATAGCATATGGGGAATTCAGAACCCAGACAGCTGATACTAAGAATTTCTAGAATGCAAAATGCCGTGTGTTCGTAACATTGATGTTTCAAGGCCAGAGAATTGGCCTTGGCTTTTGAGTGGATATAAGTGATACAAGCAAGCACTAAGTGTGTATTTTTCCTCTCTCTAGTCTCACCGCAAGTTCTCAGCTCCCAGACACGGGTCTCTGGGCTTCCTGCCCCGCAAGCGCAGCAGCAGGCACAGGGGCAAGGTGAAGAGCTTTCCCAAAGATGACCCCAGCAAGCCTGTCCATCTCACTGCCTTCTTGGGGTACAAAGCTGGCATGACCCACATTGTCCGTGAAGTCGACAGACCTGGATCCAGTAGGTGTTAATCTTCCTCTTCTTAGAGGGGACAGTTTTCTATATAAGTGGTGAAAGATCACCCGTGTTTTAGTAGCTCTGGAGTTCAGTCCTGGCTTGACTCCACCCCATTCACAGTCCTTAAGTGGGTGGAGTATAACACACCCAGACGCTTCCCACTTCAGAGAGAGTGATTTCCTGCCAGCATAACTTAAATTCTGGCACTGTCCTGTCTGAGATGTGCAGTGACCTGATGGTTTGATCTAGTTGTACTGTGCCAGGCTGCTTTTTATGAGTTCTCAATGGACAGACATAAGTAAAATTGCCTTAAGGCTTTTTTTGCTGGCTTGTTGAGTCCTGAATCTGGTTGTGTTACCACCATCCATTTTATCTGTCAAGCTTTGTACTCCTCACTGACCCAGCCTCAAATTTTTCCAAGGCATTAAATTATGACTTACAGGTGGTCATCTTACCAACCACCATCTTTGCCTGTGAAAAGGTTGAGTGGTATAAACTTTCAGGTGAAGGATTTGTGAGTGAGAAGGAACAGGTGGCATTTAATAGCTGTTCCTGGTGTTAATTGCTGTGCTCTTTCTGTCCTCATGCAGAGGTGAACAAGAAGGAGGTGGTTGAGGCAGTGACCATAGTGGAGACCCCACCCATGGTCATTGTGGGCATCGTGGGCTACGTGCAGACTCCTCGTGGGCTCCGCAGCTTCAAGACCGTGTTTGCTGAGCACATCAGTGATGAGTGCAAGCGTCGCTTCTACAAGAACTGGTAAGAAGAGAGCAGGGATTCTGCTTGTTGATGCAACCTCACAGTTTGGTTTTTTTTTCTGTTGGGTTGTAGATTACACAAGGACAGCTTTTTGAAGAGGCTTTTTAGCTATTAGGGTGTGTCCTTGATGAACTGGCCTAATAATGGGATAGGCTGTAGGAATGGTTCTAGGAGGGTGACGTATTATCTTCCTTGGTGTGTGGGGCTGGTGATCCCTAGTTTTTGCCTGGGATCTCCTGAGCAGGCTACAAGTGATGATAACTTCGACGGGCGGACATAAGGAAAACGCCTCTGGTGTTTGTTGTTGAATGTCGAATCCTGACTGTAGCCCTGTTTTCTCAGGAAAGGGGAAGACACTGTTACTTCTGATTACTGTTTCCAGGCACTGTTGTGATTCAAAGCACCCGCATTTGCCTGATGGAGGCTCCAGCTTGTCTAGAGCTTGCAGCCTGGTAATGAGCTCTGCAGGCTGAGAGGATGTCAGAGCAGAGCAATAAACGATCTCAAGGGTGTTAAAATAACGACTTCACTGTCGGGCTTGGGCTTGTGAGGGGGAAATTGCAGTCCTCTGAAGCAGATAGCAGTCACGTGACAATTGCTTTAAAGATCTGTTTTTTTCTGTTATTGTTTGACATCTCTCTACAGTCTTTTGTCTTCAGTACTGTGATTATTAAATGTGCTTTGGAATTCACGGCAGCTCCGCTCAGCTCTGGCAACTTTGCCTCTGTCTGATGAGCTCCGGGCTCCGCTTGCCAGTGGAAAAGAGTCCTTAGAAGCTGGCAATGAGCCGAATCAAGCTGAGGTGGCAGCTCCTTCCGCTCATCCCCACTTCCCAGGGGACTGATGAAGGGCTTAGCCAAACCTTGTCTGTGCTCTGCTCCTGAAGGCACAAGTCCAAGAAGAAGGCCTTCACCAAATACTGCAAGAAATGGCAAGATGAGGAGGGCAAGAAGCAGTTGGAGAAAGATTTCAACAGCATGAAGAAATACTGCCAGGTTATTAGAGTCATGGCCCACACTCAGGTAAGTGTCTGCAGGACTGAGGTGTAGAGTGGAAACTGCTAAGGGGACAAGCATAAAACTTGATCTGTCACTGTAAGGAAGCTTCTGCCCACGTTACAAGTAGTAGTAGTCTTCATTCTGCATGAAAGTGTGTGCTCAGGATGCTTGAGGAGCAACTACTGGCTAGCCTCTGAAGCAGTGTCTGGTAGAGACTGAACCACAGTAGGAGCTTCATGGAATCAGCCCTCTGTTGATTCCCTGTTGGCCTGGGCTCTCCTGCTTCCAGCTGCAAATGAAAACAAGCTGAACACCTAAGTGCATTTTGTGTGGTCACCATAGCTTCAGGTTGTTTCTATAGGGTCTGCAAACACTCAGGGTTTTAGTGGCTTCTGTTGCTGAGCTGGAGGAGGGGTACTGCTGAGTGGTGTGGTGGTGTCTCCCTTAGCAGAGCACACTAATGGACTTGTCTGGGAGATGCAGATAAATCTCAGTTGGCTGTAAGTGCAGTAAGATGTCTTGTTATCACATGACTAATTTCACTAGAATTTGTATCTTGTACTGGACAGCAAAGGTAGGATTGCAGCTGCTGTTAATATTCATAGAAGTCCCTCTGTGCTAAAAGCAGTAGAAATAACTAACTGTGACCCTACCCAAAAGTGTCCAGTGTAGTAGTAACAGTATCTCCTAGTCCTGTGCTGCAGGACTAGATTGGTTTGGGTTGGAAGGGACCTTAAAGATCATCCAGTTTCAACCCCCCTGCCATGGGCAGGGACATCTCCACTAAACCAGGTTGCTCCAAGCCCCATCCAACCTGACCTTCAACACTTCCAGGGAGGGGGCAGCCACAACTCCTCTAGGCAACCTGTTCATCTGCCTCGCAGCCCTTGTGATAGGTTTGTTCCTTATGCCCAGTGTAAATCTCTTGCAGCTTGAAACCATTGCCCCTTGTTATCTCCTGTCCTGAATGGAGTTCAGCTGGTGGCTGTGGGGTCAAAAGCACTGTTTTATTCTTTTTTTTTATTGGTGGCGTAGCCTTTCTCATTAGCATAGGGCCTTTTACTTCAGTATGTGGAATTTTTATAATTTGGAAAAAAAATCTGTTTGAAAAAAAGCCAGGTTAGACCAGGACTAAAAGGATGCTGGTGTAGTTAGTAGGTCCATCATGGAAGAGCAGGAGCTAATTCTCATATTTTTTCTTTCCTAGATGCGTTTGCTTCCCCTGAGACAGAAGAAGTCTCACCTGATGGAGATCCAGGTGAATGGTGGTACTGTTGCTGAGAAGGTGGATTGGGCCCGGGAGAAGCTGGAACAGCAGGTGCCTGTGTCATCTGTTTTTGGCCAGGATGAGATGATAGATGTTATTGGAGTCACCAAGGGCAAGGGATATAAAGGTAAGCACGTGGAAGTTCTTCTCTTTGTGCTCAGGGGACAGGTCCTGGCCTTGAGTTTCCACAAGGCTGTGGGCCAAGAGCTGAGAAGGTAAAAACCATAAGTGCTGTCACGGTTCAATGATGAGACCATGGAATGAGCGCTGGGCACGGCGCCTGACATCCGTGAGGAGTCATTCCATGCTGCCTTCCTTCTGAGAACACAACCTAGGGATAGCTGGGGAGGGAGTGTGAGCCGTGCTGGGGCAGGATGTTTCACCAGGAAATGTAGTTAATTCCTGGGATGCTGGATCTGGGCTTCCCTTTTGTTGCCTGGGGACAGCAGCTTGGAAGGTGGCTTCAACTCCAGTTGAATGATTGGTGACCCCTCAGCTTGACACTTTGGGTTTTTTTTTTTCTTCTTTCAGGTGTTACCAGCCGCTGGCACACCAAAAAGCTGCCCCGCAAGACTCACAGGGGTCTGCGCAAAGTGGCCTGTATTGGTGCCTGGCACCCTGCCCGCGTGGCTTTCTCTGTGGCCCGGGCTGGCCAGAAGGGCTATCACCATCGGACTGAAATCAATAAAAAGGTTTGTGTCTTGGAACTGCTGGGGAGAAACAGGAGTTGGCCCAGATCACCTGCTGTGTGACATTAAATAGAGTGGAGAGTCTTGCTTTACATGTTTCACTCAACGTCATCTCAGGAACAGTAACCATAGTTCATTGTGTTGTTAACCATAGAATTCATGTATGGGCCCCATGTTTTCAAAACACAAGAGATGTTTTTCTCCAGCTCTGCAGAATTCTTTGAATTTGGACTGATAAAAGGCCCTCTTTCCTAACTTCTACTAAGTAGCAATTCTTGATGTTTTTAGATCTACAAGATTGGCCAGGGTTACCAAATCAAGGATGGAAAGCTGATCAAAAACAATGCATCAACTGATTATGACTTGTCTGACAAGAGTATTAATCCTCTGGTAAGTTCTTGCAGCTCTGTGAAGAGAATCAGTTTGTGAGCTGTAATCTTCAAATGGGTCTGGTATGAGTTGAATGAGAAAATCTTGAAGAAAAACTTAAATGCTGTGGGAGGTGGTGTTGCTTAGTCATTCTCAGTGTTGACTTGTATAACTTGGTAATTGCATTTGATGTGTGGCAATAGTATAGAGAGATGTTAAAACTTGGAGGTGATTCTTGTAAATAAGGAATAACTTAACAGGGAGACCAGGTTTTGCTGTGTTGTTGGTCTCATTTTAACAGTGGTAAGTGAATTGCTGTATCAGGAAACTTGGACAGTGAAATATAATGCTGGAGAATGTGGGAATGGCCAAGACCCAGAAGTGTTTTGAGAACCTCAGCGCAGGCAGATTACTGGTCCTGCTTTATATAGACTGCTGATCTCTCCTTTCTCAGGGAGGCTTTGTCCACTATGGTGAGGTGACCAATGACTTCATCATGCTGAAAGGCTGTGTTGTTGGGACCAAGAAGAGGGTCCTGACCCTGCGCAAGGTGAGTAGAGCAGCTTGCTGCCACACGGGCTGGGACAGCTTGGGTTGGCTGCATTGTCTCTGGCACAGGTGTTGTTGCCTGCTGCCGAGGGGATTCATGTAGGCAGATAGAAAGAAAAGCCAAGACTGTTAGCTTATTGGAGAGTTTCTTGCACATGTAAGCTGCTGAAGTCTGAGGTCAGAGTGGCTTAGGAGGTGTGATCTGTGGGAGGTGATAAGAAGTAGCCAGCATACTGGCAGGTTTGTAAGTGTGCTGCTGTGTGCTCATCTGGCATCTCTCTTGTAGTCCCTGCTTGTGCAGACCAAGCGCCGGGCCCTGGAGAAGATTGACTTGAAGTTCATTGACACAACCTCCAAATTCGGTCATGGCCGCTTCCAGACAGCTGAAGAGAAGAAGGCTTTCATGGTAAGGGTGTATTTGTATTGCTTACCTATTGCCTTTCAGCTAACAGCTGTTGGTAGCTTGACCTAGGGACTACCCCAAGGTCAGCATTTATACAGTGTGTAGGTTTAGTCACAGAATATTTACGTTGGAAGAGATGTCCAAGGTCATCCAGTCCAGCCTTTGACCAATGCCATAATTAACTACTAAACCATGTCCTTAAGGACCAGGTCCAAACGCCTTTTAAATGCCACCAGGGATGTCAACTCCACCACTGTCCTGGGCAGGACATTCCAATGCCTGACTGCCCTCTTGGTGTAAAAATGTTTCCTAACATCCAGCCTAAACCTCCCCCCCACGGCTTAGTCGAGATGGTTCACTTTGCCAGCTTGGTTATAACCACAGTGGGGGGGTTGGTGGTGCACAGTTTGGGCACAAGTCATTCAGTGATCAGGTGTGGAACAAGCAGTGAGCAGTGTCTGGGACTCGTGGGGAGTGGCTCTCTTCTGAGAGAAGCTCTGGATGGTGCCTGCGGTGGCAAGTTGTCACTCCCTGGAGAAAGCAGTCTGGAAATCTTGGGTGTGAGGTCCTTGTCTCGAGTCAGAGCAGTTCTGCTGCTAAGAGGCTGTTCCGGAGCTTCCCCACAAGGTGGCACCAGCGTTTCTTACCTTGCATCTGAAGTCACCCACTGTGAGCCGTGTGGCTCGGCTGAGTTCAGCTTTCCCTGAAACCTGGAGATGTGGGGATGTGCAACAGGCTGCAGCATCATCAGTGCTTTTCTGTGTTATTTTCTGTATGCCTCGAGGAGAAGAACTTAGTGCTGTAGTTGCAAAGTGATGTGGTCTTCATGCCACTGTTCACAGTCTGTTCTTTGTTTCAGGGACCACTCAAGAAAGACCGTATTGCAAAAGAGGAGGCAGCTTAATGTGTGGAACAATCTTGTGTCCTGTGGCCTGTGTGCTCTCAGACCAAAAAATAAATATTTTAAAGAAATCAACTCTGCCTCTTGTTTTATACGTACCTGCCTCAAGCTCAGTACTCGTGCTGCAGGTGCTCTTTCACAGCGGAGAGTCAGAGCAAGTAAAGCTCAATTTCATCAGCATATCCAGCTCAGCAGAGCTCCTGTAGTGGCAGAAGGAGCTGTTGCTGGTTTTGCAGAGCAAAGATGCTGGGGCCAGAGGAAGGCTCCACGCAGATGTGGTTGTGTGAAATCAAGAAGCATCAGGAGTAATTTTAAATTCTCAAGTGACGATTCCGTGTCAGTCCTCTGCTGGGTGGCTGGAGAGGGCCTTTGCATCAAACAGGTTTCAGAACTAATGAAACTGCTTCAGACAGACAAAACACTGAAAATCACTTAAATTTTGTGATTGGGGCTCTCTGTTGCCATGGAAACCTCCCGGTTTCCACATGACACGGGGGATGTGACCTGCGCGATGTTCTGCAGAGCTGCAGATTGCAGCAGGGGGCAGAGGGAGTGACTCCTGCTTCCCACCCTCCGGGGAGGAGGGGGCGGTACCGGTGTTGCATTACTGCGTGGTCCAAAATACCCCCTCGGCTCCTGGGGTAAGGGGTTTGGGTGATGTTCCCGGCAGAGCCAGGAGCTGAGGGGCCCTCTGCGTGTGCTTGTGCGTGGGACCGGCTCGGCAGGGCCTGTCCCCTCCGAAGCTCTGTGGGAGCTGAGCCCTCATACCAAGAAAGGCAGTGGCAGCCCCGGGGTGATTGGCTCCAGCCCCAGCAGTGAGATCACTCGGGCTTGGGGTTGCAGCCTGACAGAAGGCTCCGTGTTAATTTGGAGAACTGCACTGGTGTAGCCTACGCTGACCATAATTGGAGAAGTGGCAGAGATTGAGGCAATAACCCTCCAGATCGAGGGACTGGCAGGTGCTGCTCTGAGAGGGACCCAATTTCATGCCATTGGCTCCTAATTGAAATGCAGAATGTTTCCAGTGGTGATGTGTAAGGGCCTTTTTAAGAGTTAAAAGGTGGCAAAAAGGAGGAAAAACATTTACCTTGTTTCCCTAGAAACCAGACTCCATGACTGCACAAGCTGGCTGGCTCCCTGGCAGCCTCCTTTAACACATGAACCTGCTGTCTCATTTCAGCCAAGTGTAACAAGAGAGGTCTCACCCACTAATTTTATTTTTTATTCCCCACCACCCCCCCTCTCTGAGTCTCAAATCAGCAGGTAGATGCAGAAGAGCCCTGAACTGGTATTCCCCCAGTACTGGGAAGTGGAACTTCAAACCTTGGTCACTTTGGAGGCCAGGGTTTTAAGAGCAGCTCTTAAAACAAATTTCCTGCTCATTAGGGAGCCCTGGGTGGTCTTTATGCTGGGCTCCAAGATAGGCAGATAGGCATTTTAAACCTCATGTGTATACGAGTTGGCTGGCAAGTATCCAGCTCTAAGGCAGCTCTGTGCCACTGCTGCTCCCATCAAGCCACTCAAGGTGTGTCAGGGAGAACTGGGATTATTGGGGTAATTGTTGAGGTTGTGGGGGATGATCACCTGTGACAAGCTATGTGCCACCTTGATGAAATTCTGTAAAAGCACCTAATTTTACAAAATTCAGTCTTGTGGTGAAGGCTTCATTGAAGGCTGTGAAGCTGGTGAATGTGTTTTCAAGTGGCAATGGTACTGGTGGGAATTCTCAGTTAAATTAGCACCTAATTAGAAGGAAGAAGCCTGAAGAAATGCTGTCCTTGTTGAAGACACTTGCTGTATGTCTATCAGGAGCAGCTGCTTCAGCTTGGGACCCAGGTTTAGATTATTTATTCTCAAAGTGATGGTTGCTGGCTGGCAACATGCTGGATAGGGGTTGAGGAACCACAAGAGCAGTTTTAAATGCTTTTTTATCCTGAGAACATGAGGAAAATCCACGTCAGGAGGTGGCGCTCCTCCCTCTGTAGATGATGTGTGGGACACTTGTCCCCAAGGGCTTGCTGGTGGGGCTGGTCTGGAGGAAAACCCTGCTTAGCTGAGGTCAAGCCACCGAGGTGTTCCTCTTGGCCCCTCCAAGGGTTCCCTGAAGTCCCATGATGCTGCCTGGGCACTTAGCTGGAGAGCTCCCGAGATCCAGGTTTTGGAGGTCCCTGCCAAGCTGTTGAAGCAGGGGAGGAAGCCAGGGGACAGGGAGCTGGGTTTGGCAGACCTGGCTCCCAATGCCTTGGTCTGCCTGGTAGCCCTTGTTTCCCCTGGTCTTCCAGCTCCTGCAGGCCATCCATTCTCTGCTTTGGGGACAATCCTCAGTGCAATAGGCAGCATAGTGCAGCAGCTCTTGCGTCGGTAAAGCAGCTCCCAAGAACCTAGAAACTGGGTTTGTTGTGGCTTATGTGGGTTTTTAAAATCACTTTCTCTTAACATTGAGCTTTTTCTTTTTGCACAGTCATCTCACCCCCTGCAGTGCCGCTGAGGCATTGCTTGGGTGCATCTTCCCTGCTCCAAAATGGCCAACAACATCCCTGTCCATTCAGAAAAGATCCCGTGTCCTGGATGGTGCTCAGACCAACCCGAGAGCCACAGGAGGGATAGCCCTGACCCCTCCAAAATAGCTCTGGGCACCGTGGGAACCTGCCCTGTCCCAGCTGGTGCTGGGATGGCCGCGGCTGGGAAGCAGGGCTGGGATTCACCCCCAGCACCCAGTGCTCCCCAGCTGCCAGTGGCAAAGGAGCTGGGACCCGGTGCTCCCTTGGGAGAGTGTGGGGAGTGCAGTTTTCCAGCCTTCTCAGGGCACATCTGGCTCCAGCGTTGCCTCTTGCCCTCTCCAGAGATGAAACGAGGCACAGCTGTGGACGCTGGAGCGGAGATGTTAGAAGCCCATGAAGACGCCTGGGGTGGGGGGTGGGGAAAAAAACCTGTGGGTTCAAGTTGGAGGTCTTGGCTCCTGCAATCAGCTTCACAAGTGGCCCAGCTGACACCCCTGCCTCCCACCCCGGCCCCTGCCTTTGATCCCAGTGACAGGCAGAAAGCTTCAGCTATGTTTGACGGTGCTGACGAAGTTGCCCCGGGGGAGCCACAGCCGGGTTCACACGCTGCGCGGTGGCTTTTCTGCTGGAGCAGCTCCACTTTTTGGAGTGCTGCATGTGTTTGATTTGCAGCCACCTCCCCCCCCTCCACCGCCTAAGGACTGCTTTCATACCTGAACAACTCTGGCTTCTCATCAAGCCTTGGAAGTGCCTGTGGGACCCGGTGGGGGGATGGATGTGAGGGGAAGATGGGTCGCTGGAGAGGTCAGGCCCTCCCGGTGAGAGGTGAAGGGGTGCTGGGCAACCTTGGTCTGGGACCACAGCCCCACAGCCAAAGCCAAAGCCCTTCCAAACCCATGGCCACCACAACCTCCACGCCATTGGGTGTCAGTGGTCCCAGTTCAGCACTGCTCCCTGGTCAGGAATGGGTCTTACAGGAACTCACATGGCTTTTGGGAAATCCTCTCACTCCTCATTCCCAGCCTGGTGTTGGGGAACCATGTGTTTCTGTGGCAATCACCAGCCACAGCAGAGAAGACTGTATTTATCTCCTACTGCTTCCCAACTTCCCCAAAATGTGGTGTGGGGCTGCCCTCCCTTCCCAGTGGGGATGGCCACCATCCCAAGGTCTCCAGGGCTACCAGCTGCCTCTTGAGAGGCAGCTGATCCTTGGCAAGGATCAGACTCCTGCCAGTCCCAAAGCACCCCGATACCAGGTGGCATGTGTGGCACCAAATTCAAAAGCAAGGACGGGAGCCACATGTCCAGGTTCAGTATGGTGGCCTAAGTGACACAAGGACAACTCTCCAAGGCTGACCACCAGCCTCAGGCATCACTTCACACCCAGCCACCATATTACAGGGCTTTAGAGATATATATATTTTCCCTTCTTTCTTGACATGAGTGGTGGTGGAGACTGAATCAAACTGGTGCTGGCTGTTCCTATTGTGTGTGGCTGGTGGGAGAGGTTCCCTCCCAGGCTCATCCTTCCGTGGAGACAATTTCCCTCCCCAGCTTTATGGCTAGAGCTGTCTGCCTTGTGTTCCGCTCCTATCTGTCACTGTGTTCGAGGGCTGGATGGAAACCAAAGTTCATTTTTCCCCTTGGGAATCAGCCAGCAACTGGGGCCCCGGTGGGGCCGGGTCGGTGAGGAGCTCTTGATGGCAGGAGGTATTTATAATCTTTGTTTGGTTCCAGCAAGGCTGGACGCCCACTCCCGCTTCCCTCCATACAATAAGATCAAACAGCTCTGGGACATTTCCTTGCTCCTCGCAGATGAAATCCCTGCATCTCTCGCCCCACTCCGCCCTGCCCGGGGCTGCAGCCTCTTCCTTCTCTCAAAGACTTGGGGAGTCGCTGCTGCTGTTTCTTTCACCTTAAAATGGGGGATTTCCTTGTTTTTCCCACTGCCCTCAACTTCCAGAGGCTGTGGGTGAGAGGTGATGGGGCACTGGGACTGCAGCACCTTCCCCACCTCAGCTTTATCCCCTCTCCTATTTCTGAGAGACCTCACTGAGGACCCACACAGGGTCTGAGGGCTCCCATGCAGGGCATGCACGCTGTGCCCATGGGTGTCACCACTGCCAGGGATGAGAAAGTAGAAATGCACCTGCTCCTGGTAAGGGGTTGGTGTCCAGCAGGATTTAATTTCTCTGTCCCCCACTTCTCTCCTCTTCCTCAGCCCCTGGCCCCCGTGATGAGCAGGGATAAGGAGAGGCTGAGGTCCCAGAAGCACAATACAGCTGAGATGGCTGGGTTCTCTGTGTCACTAGTGATGTGGAGACAGGTGACAACCTTGCTGCTGTTCACCCTATTCCAGCTGAGGGCTTTGGCTGTGCTGCCCCACTGGGGGTCTGTGCAGACCCTTTCTCCAAGGCCATTTTTCTCTGGGGATCTCTCTCAAGGGCTTGCTGGTGGGAGACCACCACCACCACTGCCAGGGCTGCAGGATGGACAGTGTACAGCAACCCTCAGGAGGTGACACCCAACACCAGCAAAGGACAACCATCCCTCAGATTTTGTTTGGGATGGAGTAGAAGCATCCAAGCACTGTCCACCTGCAAGAAAAAGTGTGGTGGGCAAATGCCCATCCACCTTCAGCCTCCTACCCACCACCCTGAGAGGGGCTTCCCAGGAGGGCAGCAGCAGCAGTTGGTGGGAGCTGTGGCTGGCCACATCCACATCCCAAGCTGGGCTGTGCTGTCCTCTCCTCCCAAGCAGGTTCCCACTCCCTTCTCCCAGCAGGTGCCTTCCCCAGGTGTCCCTGGTGCCGGGGGGGGGGGCTGGCTGCAGGCAGGGGCTTGCGGCTGCTTTTCATGTCCCCCCTCCCTGCCCGGCTCAGGCTCCCTCTATCAGCAGGTGCCTGTGATCTTGGGGGTAATTATGAGTGTCAGATTCAGGGCAGCCAAGAGGGGGTTTTGGAGGGGGGGGAGGTGGCAGGGAGCAGCAGGGGAACAGTGAGGGGCCAGGGAAGGATGGAACAGGGTGGGTGCTGGTGGGATTTTGGTGCTGTTTCACCAACGTCTTGCCCTGCTCTCTGTCCAGGTGCCATGGCCCATGCAGTTGGGTGCTGGCCCCGTTTTAGGGTCTGCAGATTCTCTCCCACAGCCATACGGAGTCCTTGTGGAGACTGGGATCATCCAGCTCCATTAATCTCATCTCGTACTCATCCTGGCCCCATGCACCCATGCAGCTCTCACCCAGCACCAGCCAGGGATGGGGAGGGAGTGGGACAATACAAAACCTGCACACCCAAAGCATTTCCCTTCCCTTGAGGACATGTCTAACCCCCTCCACCACATGCTGCTTCGCTTCTTGTGCCCCAGCTTGAGCCAGGCTGTGCTTGGAGAGCCAAAATGCTCACATCCTCCCCCCTAACTCCCAGCTTTTGGCATTCCTTCTTCAACTTGAGCCTTCTTCCCCATGGGAAACTCCTGGTAAGGCCCGCCCATGCCTCCCAGCTCCTCCTTGCCCCGGGGCGCTGAGCTGGGTCTCCGTGGGGCAGGGGCACGGGGTGAGGGATAGGAGTTCAGACAACGGAGGAAACAGAGGAGACGGTGGTGAGGCAAGGACCGAGGTGTGAAGCCAGGCAGGTAGCAGGGCTGTGACTCAGACATTCAAGAGAAAGCACCCCGGTGCCCCAGCTGCCAGGACAGCCATTCCAGCAGGGAAAACACACAAGCCACTGGCCCAGCTGCTCACCAGTGTTCTGATCCAGTAGCTGTGCTCTCCTGACCCAGGGCTGCTGGGGTGCAGGAATCCTGAGCTTCTAATTTTAGCTCATTTCGTTTTCATGGGGCAAAGGACCTCTTTCTCTTCGAGACCTGAGAAATGTGTGTACCCCATGTTTTTTCCTCCCCTCCGGCCAGCTTCATGTCAGAATCTGGTAGGGTCCAACCATGAACACCCCTTCTCCTTGAAGGCAACCTTCACTCTTCCTCTCCTTTCTCTCCAAAGAGTTAAATCTCTCTCTTTAATTCAACACTTTTCCCCTCCCTCCTGCCCCCGGGATAATGTTTAACCGAGCCCATTGCTAATTAAATATCAATGACCTCAGGCAGGTTTTGTTATCGTCTGGAAACACCTGATGCATGTGTCACCAGCAAGAGTTTTTCTGGTCTCAAGTACACCGGCAACCCTTGAACTTGCCTTGGCTTTTCCCTTCCCACCCTGCCACCAGCCTCCCCTTCCCCATGGGCACCAGTGCTGCCAGTGGGGGCTTTGCTGTTTCTGAGCTTCACAGGGGACAAACGCAGTGGGAAGGAAGGGTGTATTCCTCCTCTCCTTTCCCAAAGCGTGGCCATTGCCGTCCACCATCTCAACTTGATGGACTGATTCTGAACCTGTTCTTTCCCACCTTGTATGAGTGTGGGGATAGCCTGGCTTAGAATTTGCCTTTCCAAAAATATCTCCCGGGCTTTCCCAGTGGAGAGGTGAAGCCTCACAAAGAGGAGAACACCCGGTTCCCACTTCCCCTGTCCTCAAGGGCAGATCTGGGGCAACACCACTGGACTGAGCAGGCTGGAGCTGAAACCCTTAGAGGCAGCTATGGAAAGCAGGATAGAGAAAAAGGGGGCAAAAAAGAAAGGTATTGAGAAAGAGAAAGCTGGGAGGGAGCTGAAGATATTCTGGGAGGGCATTATCAGAGACAAGATGGATTTTTACAGGGGCAGAGCCCCATCCTAGATGGGTTTGGGACAACTGGCACCCTGAGCTGGGTGTGTGGAAGTGGGGGGGACCTCTCAGGAATCATGTGGCAGCCAGGGTTTCCTGCTAGCTCTACCAGCCTCCCAAAAAGCCTCTGAGTCTCACTGCTCAAGGAGGTTTCTCAGCCCTGCAAAAATTCTCAGGACTGGTTTTCTTTGCAGCAAAGAGCAGAGACTTCGCTGACATCATTTTCACACTCCATGGTATAAATAGCCAACCTGAAAAACAAAGGAAAACTCCCCACGAAGACCATGTAAGGCAGAACTACAGTTGCACCATTTATTTATTCGCTCACCGTAGCTATTTCCTGCTTCTGTTGGTCAGAGACCTCCTGTGTTGGCCAAAAGTCAACTTTAACTCCCCTGTCAGGAACTTACAGATCAGCAGCACTGCTGGAAACAGGGGGATTACAACCCCCTGGCCCCACCAGGGCAGACTTATACCTATGGTTGGCCTTGGTGCCACCAGTTTCTCCAAGGTCCTGTGTAACTTCTGGGTGTCTACAGGGTCAGCAGTCATCTATAGGTCTACAGGGTAGTGGTCATTTTCCTGTAGAGCAGCAAGGTCTGGGCTAAGGATGGAGGGGTTGGTATGGTTGGAGACAGTGCTGCAAGGCTGAATGTTTGCTCAGTGTTGCAGAACTTCTTCGTGTTCCTCTGCCTCCATGACATCTCTTCCATTCCACCACCTCCAAGATACCCACAGCTCCAGCTGGAAGCAGTTGCCCCATTAAAGCAAGGCCTGGTGGCATGGTTTCCAGGTGGAAACCCAGATGGTGCCACCCAGAGCCAGTTTTTGCTGCCCCCCCAAGCCGCAGGTCACTGCTGTGTGAGGTGAAGGCAGTGCTTGGTTAGAGGTGAGAAAGCACCTGCAATGGGGAGCACAGCACAGGCATCCATGAGCACCTGGACTTAGCTTGTCTGACAAGTCAGGGTGAGGTTAGAGACGTCTTCTTCGGGCTCCAGATGTGCTCCTGCTCTGCAGCTTTTTCTCAGCACTTGTTGCTGCCTCCCAATCTGCCAGTGGATTGGTCCTTGCCTGAGTTTCCCAGCTCAGTTCAGGCAACCTTAGGGCCTTCTTCCCCTGCCTCAGCTGTGCTGCCTGGCTTTGCACCAAGAGAAGGGAGTGATGCTTCCCTCCATGGCTCCACCAGTGCACTGGGATTCTGGCAGCTCCTTGGCAGGGGGAGGTGGCAAGCAGCCAGGGTTGGGATCTCCTACAGAAGGACAGCTAGATCCAGGAGGGAATTTTGGACTACAGATGGGGGTTCCCTGAATTTCAAATCTTCATTTGAGATGCTAAGAAGCCCCAGCTCTCCCTTAGGAATGCCCGGGGCAGACGGATGGACATTCAGGTCCAGGGGTACTGCTGCACAGGAGCGTGTCTGCAGACATTACATCTCTTGATCCTGCCTGAAAGCTAGATCTGCCTTCTCCTCTCCTCACAGATGAAGCTGGATAGAAATTGCCTTTGTCTGCTCCCTGAAAATGCTCTGTGCCCTGGGAAATGGAGCTGGGTTGGCAAGGGAGAGCACAGCATGGCCTCTGCTGCTCTGCTGGCCACTGGTGGGCATGGAAGTCTTCCTAGAGATGGCGTCAGAGCTGCTTTGCCTGGCCTCAAGGGCCAAGGTGTGGGGATAGATGGAACTGCTGGCAGGCATTGAATCACCCAGGATTTTCCCTTTCTTTCTGCCCATTCTCCTGCCTGAAATCCTCTCTTTGCATCAGTGGCCCCAGGAGATGGGCAAGAGGGGGGTGCCAAAGGTTGTCGTGAGCCAGGCAGGGCCCCAGCTCAGTCTGGCTCCGGGGAGGGTCCTGTCCAGCAGACTGTCTCCTTGGTCATTGTTATCAGAGTAATTCTCCAGCAGTTCGAATCCTGTTTTTGTGCTGGTGTTGCCTGGCTCTACGGGAGTGAGGGGGGAGAGAGAAACACAGGAAACGGCAGCGACGGAAGCAGAATCATCTCCTGGAGGGAGCGAAGAGCTGCTGACGCCACCGAGGGGGAACAAAGACAGAGATTCAGAGAGGCTTCTGCACGGGCTTGTGCTGGAGACAGCCTGGACAAGTTGTCTCAGTCCCAGCTTAGGGCACAGCTCCAGCCTCTCCAGCGTGCTGCTTCTCCATCTCCCCCAGCCTGAGCCCCCTGTGATGAGCTCTGGGGTGCAAGGAGACTTTGGAGGGGGGGCAGGGTGGGAAGAGAAGGAAGCGGTCAGCCAACACCAATGCTTTTGGGAAGGAGAAACTCTACGGAGGGCTACCCAGGGGGTTGTCCTCTAGCCCAGCTCCAGATGCTGGAGCTTTGGCTAGTGCAGCAGAGTGAGGGCAACCGTGGGAACAGAGCAGTGTGCAGTGGTGGCGTGGGTGCCAGCCTGGACTCTGTCTCAAAGCTCACCCCTCCACCACCCCGAAATGCCGGGGGGGCTGTCCTCATGCCCCAAGTGCACAACGGGGCCTCTGTCCCATGGGCACGAATGGAAACTTTGAGTAAAAAGTCCAGAGGGCCTGGCCGCCAGTCTCACCCGAGGCCGGGAGGAGCGTGCAAGCTCCTGTCCATGTCCTTGTCCATCCTGTCCATGTCCCCATCCACTGTGCCCTTATTGTCTTGAGGAAACCCCTATGCACTTTCTCTCTTGAAGATGTGGGTCAGTAGAGCCACAGCCCAAGTGCAAAGGGCTCTTCTGGGTGGCTCTGGGTCAGGAAACCTGCTCTCCTGGCACGAGACAGAACCCTTGAGTCTCCCAGCCATGGTCCTGTAGGATGCAGCTGTCCTTACCAAGCTTGGCTGAAGAGCTTGCTAAAAACCCTCTTCTTGTGCAAAGCAGTGAAGAGCAATGACAGCGGTTGCAGCCTTTTGCTCAGCACACTTGTGCGAACGAAGTCCAGTCCCTGTATCCCTCCTTACAATAAAATGATGTGTACCCCAGCTGCCTGCAAATGAAGACACTCTTTTTTGGTGTTACTCAGACCCTTCTGTGGCTGGGGAGGAAAGGTCTGCCCCAGCCCCATAAGATGCAGATCCTCTTGGTCCATAATACCATCCTCAGGTCAAATACACTGCCTGCTCCAGAGCCAGGGGGATGGTCTTTCAGAGATGCTGAGTTTCAATGCTGCTGCAGTGCACTGCTGACAACTGGGAGAGTACCAGGTACCATGGAGCCACACAGGATGGCCCTTCTGCAAGGAAGCTCACAGCATCCCTACCCTGCTGCCTGTGGCAAGAGTGGCACAGTCAGGATGCTGCTGCCACCAGGAGCACTGCTATTCCCAGGGTCTGCCTTTGTGAGCAGACTTTGTGACTGGAACACGAGCACCAAAATGTCACCGGCCCCTTATCTGCAACACATCCAGGTCCTTTTTGGTACCCACTCAGCCTCCAAAAATAACTCCAGCAGAGGGAAAGAATACATCCCCAAAATAGCACCGCCACTCAGGCTCGCCAGAGCTGGAGCTGACACCTGGTCAAGTGCCCATCGCAGCTTTGCAGGGAGATTTCAAGTCTATTTTCCTGCACTTTCCCAAGCTTAAAATAGCACCTACGACCTCATCGGAGCTTTGCAACCTCTGCCCAAGGCAACAGCAGCTGCCACCTGGCTGCTTCGAGCCAGCCCTGGACACTACCAGTGGGTGATCACCCTGCATGGGTCCCTGGTGGAACCCCTCTGCCCACGCTGCCCACACCAGGGCAGGGAGGTGTGAAGCCACAGAGCACAGCAAGGACCAGGTGAGTCACCCTCAGGGATGCAGGCAGGGATGCAGGAGGAGCAGGCCAGCTGGTTGGCTCTCCTGAAAAGGAATGCTGCTGAGGAGGAGGAAGCTGGGAGGAAGGAAGGCCTTGTTTGTCTGTTCCCAGAGCGGCACAGGAACTGCTATATGTGGAGTTACCTGACCTCACTTATATTTCCGGATGCTCTTCACCAGCTTCACCCCCCTTCATCATTTGAGCTTCCCCACCTTCCCAGCTCCTGCAGCCCTGCTCTTTGCCATGTTGCTGCTGCTGCCTCTCCTCTGAGCTACCCCAGCAGCAGCAGCTGGCTTCCTCTGGGCTGAAAGTCCTCTTCCGCCTCCTTAGGCTCCAAATTTATCCACACCTGCTCCTTCTCCTGGATGGATCATATTTGGTCCCTGCACATAGGTCCAGGAGCCCATCTCTGCATGGCCACAGGGCTCTGCCAGTTCAGGAAGGCAGGGAAAACCATGGCAGGTGGGATGATTTGTGAGCTTCTAATTACAGAGGATGCTGCAGGTGTGGGGTGGCATATTGGATGCTCTGTGGGACCCAGTTTGGAAACTGAGGACTCGGGAAGCAGGAAATTTGGGCTCTGCATGTATCACTGACACATGTTGGTCTTTTACAGCACATTCAAACCCTACATATCTCAGTTTGCACCCTGTGCATCCCCCTGCCTCACCCAGTGTCACACAACTAGACTGGTTGGCATCAGTGAAGGACAAGTAAATAGGACCCTGATGCAAAAGTTTCATGTCCTTTGTAGACTATTGCTTCCTGTCTTCCCCCTGCCTTTAGAAGATCTAGGCAAAGATGTTTATACAGAACACAAAAGGTTTAAGGATGTGTGTTGAATACTGAGGGATGGACCCCAGCATGAGAGAAATGCTGATCTGGGAGCAGGATCCAGCACTGCTGCTCTTCATACTGAACAGCATTTTCTAGGGCAGGTGGTGGAAGGGATGAGGATGCCGAGGACAGGAGGGCTGGGAATCACAAAACTAACATGTTCCCAGGGAGTAGGAGTGGGAATGGAGGCACATTCTGCTGAAGAATACACCTGGGGATGTCACACATGTCCAGAAGGAGGGCTGGGAAGGGGGACATGGAAGGATATGTTGAGGAAGGGGAGAGGAGTAATGATGTTTGTTGAATGGAGGTTGGGGCAGGGATATTTTTGGGATCAGGGAAGGCTTCTCTTTCAGGGACTATACTGGCGAAGGGCGTAGATGCTGAGGGTACCTTTAAGTACCTCCTCAAAACAGGCTTGAGGGATAGAGAGCAATGGAAATGGATTGCTGAGGTACACCAAGGGAAGATGAGAAGGTAGGGAGTGGCAAACCTCACCACCCTGTGTAAAGCTTTGTTTTCTTCCAGGGAGGAACCGTTCAACTGGAGACTCTCCAGTTCTCTGCAGCCTCATAGCACTCCATTTAACTCATGGGAAAATTAGGGGCTGAGACCCTTCCAGCCTGGAGGAGGAGGAGGAAGGAGAAGGGGGTCAAAGCAGCAAAAACAACACACTCAAGGAAGCTAATTTCAAGATTGGGAAGTATTTTTTGAAATAACAGGTTATTTCTCAATTTAGGAAATGAACTAAGCACCCACTGGCCCAGAAAGGACCATGTCAAGATCTCATATCTCTGAATTCAACAACTCATTGAGCGAGCTGAGGTCACCACTAATTGCAGAGTACAGGAACTCAGGGAGAGGAAGAGGGGACCGGATGCTTGGCCAAAATACCTTAAGAAGTGATGTTAAGGATATCCCCTCTCCTCCAGAGCCAAGATGTGACAGCAGCCCCCTGGGGCTCCATGAAGAGTGATGGTGAGGGGGTCGCTTGCAGCAGGTGTTCTCAGGAGGGGTTGCCCCACAGCTCTTCCCACCTCCTCTATTTCTCCTGGCCTTCCTCTGCCAGTAGTATTTGTTTCTTCCTGCCACCCATTTTTCATTTTAAACCAAGAATCAGCGTTTGAAACCTTCCAAGCCCACACAAACAGGATACACGTGGGTCAGGACTGAGTGAGCAGCAGCATAGTGGCAGAGGGGTGAGATGGCTGACCCAAGGGAGGCCATGGGGACAATGTGATGGGCTTTGGAAGGTCTAGAAGAGCCAACAGGCTGGTGTTGGGTCAGCAGGAGAAGCAAGAGGCCAGGCTGAACATCACACCAGGCCTTAGCTGTCTTTGAGGGATCTTACATGCACATCATCCTGTCCAATTCCACTGCCCATCTGTGTGGGAGTTTCCCATCACTCAGGTCAGCTGTGAACCCTGGCAGTGCTTTCCCAGGGAGGTGCAGGGGAACCCTGTGAGGTGGTGCAGACCCTCAGGATCCTCCTGCTCATCGGTCAGACAAATGTGAATTTTAAATTCTTCAGTAGAGTCCTGTGAACTGCTGATGTTTTTCCAAAGAGGGGTGATGTGGTCATGAGTGGTGATATGGCAGAACATGAGGAGAGATGCACAGCTCTCCTGGTTCCCAGGAAAGGAAGCCACCATCTGTTACCAGAAAGAGGAATACCAATGGAAGAGCAACTTAATTAAATATCTAATTAAGACAGGTGACAGGATGCAAATTTCCCTCCTGGAGAGGCTTTTGGAGACACTTCAAGCTAGGATGCTCCTGACCTTGTCCTTTTAGCTAAGGCCAAGTCCCAGACTGGGAAGAGTAGCTTCAGGTCCCCAGCCACCTTCTCTGCTCCCCAGTGCTGGATCCCACTGGCTGCCATCCCCCCTGCTGGGGAAGGGCTGATGGTTCCCACAGCTGCTTGTGGCTCTGCAGGAGCTGGGCTCTTCTCATCTCCCAGTGCTCTCACCCCCTCTAAGTTCCCTCTCCTCTGCAGTGTTTGCATTTACAGCCCTCCCCTCTGCTGGGATGGAGATGTGATGCTTGCAAGCCAAGACGTTGATTGCAGCTCTCAGTGTCCAAGTGGGATGTGTCTACAGACCTGGGTGGTCATCAGCACACAGAGGTGGTGGGAACCAGTGGCCAGATCATGTCCTTGAAACAAAGCACCTTTCATCTAGGACTGAGAGATCCCGCAGCAGCAGGCCAGGCCACGCACAAACCCACTTTCCCTTGCAGGGCAACATCACCTGCAGGTCCAGTTTACTCAGGCTGTGCTTGATTCCAGTGTGTTTCATTCTTTCCCTCTACCTATCCCCTTTTTCCCCTGAAGAAAAGTCTCTGAATTTTTTTATTGTGGCTTTGTTGGTTTGTTGTTGTTATTGTTGTTGGTTTTGTTTGTTTGTTTGTGTGTGTGTGTGGTTTGTTTGTTTGTTTGTTTGTTTTTGTCAAGTGGCATTGTCTGTCTGATCCCTAGTTCCTAGCCATGGAAAACAAGGCATGCATCTTACTGGAGACAGGACAGAGGACTCTTGGAGTTAATCGTTTTCTCCATTGTCTTTCAAATGTGTGCTGAGATGTCTGTGTCTGGGGAACCCATTGTGCTGCCTTCCTGCTTGTTTTTCCAACAGTCTCCAGTGAATAAAAGCAATGCAGGGTTTGTAATACACTTTCCATGACCTCTAATCTTGCTGTACGATCTATCTTAACTGCCAGGTTGAGTACAGTATTCATTAAAATCCATTCCACCTCCATCTCACCTACTTCTCCAAAACCCAGTCCCAAGATTTCCCTAGTGGACTCCAACTTCTCTTGTCTGGACCACCATCACCTCTGCCCTCAACCATAGCCCCTTCTTTCTTTTTCCTGCTCTCCTAAGTGCTCTCTTTTCCCACTTTCCCCTGGGTGCTTGGACTTGGAGGTGTTGGCACAGGGGCACGCTGGGCACCAGGAGTTGATTGGTGCTATTGAATGCGTACCTGTACCTTCAAAATCATCCTACCTGGCAGTGTCCAGACACACTTGTGGAAGCAGTAACTCAACCACCTATGCTGGAAGCACAAAAGGAGACAAAGCAATGGCTGGAGGGTACCTCAGGGCAGACAAAGCCCTGGGTTTTCCTTCCCACCCTGGCTATGAGCTCACTTTGCCGCGTGGGCTTGATGAGATTCCCAGATGCCGAGGTACACAATGTGGTAGGGAAACCCTTGTTCTACTGTGGTTATTCTGCACAGCTCCTCTGGGAATGTTTGCCCTTCTTGCTACTTTCCTGCCACAGCGGAAGCCCTCAGGTGTCCCTCAGCTAGGACGGCCACCTGGGCTTTGAGATGAGTCACCCTCTCTTCCCGTGCTCTCCTCAGCCTTCCCCTTGGCAAGGACAGGCCACAAACAGCAGGAATGAATCAGAGGCTCGGATAGCTGAGGGATCAGCACCCCACCTCTGGTCATCCATGTATGTTTGTCCCAGATGCAGCACCATAGAGGACTGGGCACTGCCCACGGCTGTGTGGCACAAGCTGGTGGCCTCAGGGCACAGAGAAATCTCCAAGTCATCTCACTGGAATCTGTACTCACATGTCCCTGCCTAAAGGAACTGCATTTTCCTTGTAGTCTTGTCCAGCACCAAGACGATTTTCCCAGATCCTGATCTGGACAGAGCGACTTTCCCTCTCCCACTCCAAGAATTTGTGCCCAGGCCAAGGGTAAAACACCAGCTCCATGCTTTGGCTTTCTTACAACACCATGAAGCTTTTTCTCCTCGTTTTTTTCTCTCATTTGCTTCTTCACACCAATGGGTAGGCCCTGGCCTGGATGTCTGTGCCTGCCTCGAAGAATTGGCAGGTTATCCCTCTTGAACTGCCAGAGCAAATGGCCAGTCTCCCCCCTGCTGGCAAGGGGGTGCAGGCAGGAAGGTGTGGAGCTGGGGCACCACCACAAACCATATCAGCCACCACAGCTAAGCTGCTTGTCAGTCACATCTGCTGAGGAGGCAACCAGCAAGCCTAATCATGCTCTGGGATTCTCAAGTGCTGTGCAGCTGAGCCTCTCAAAATTTGGCAAGAGGCTGAGTCTCACTGGAACCAAACATTTGCAATTTTTCTGTCTTCTTCCCATCTCCCAGAGAACTCCCACTGAGCTCATGACGTGCTTGTCCCTCACTATGGGAAAAAGCTTGGACTGGTCAGTGAAGGTGTCACATACACAGCAACATGGGCTGGGGAGAAGGTTTGGCAAGCAAGATTTTCTTGTTGTCATGCAGAGCAGGGGAAAAGGGAATCAGATGAAGCTGTCAGAATGGTTGTCTTTAAATTTAGGAAGGGCAGCTGGAAATCAGCCTCTTCTAGAGATGGTTCATGTAGTCACAAAAGAAACTTGTGGTTTGGTAGCACTGCTCCTCTGGGCCTTTCTTCCCAGAGCTCTGCTCTTTTCAAACCACACTTGTGGAGGCAGGAGGCAGACTCAGGTCCTTGAAGCATTAAGAATGTGGCCTCACTAAGCAAAGCCTGCAGGATCATGTACAGAGGTCCTACAGCTGGGCAACATCAGAGGTATTGGTCCTTGGCTGTTGTCCTTGGCCTGTGTACATCACCAAGTTTAAGTTTCCACATGCACTCTGAATTGCTTGGGGTACCCTGCTACCTGGCTGTGGTGCAGGTCCATGCTTGGTACCATGAGTGTGAAAACGGCTGATCACCATTATGGTAAAGCACTGGAGAGACTCAAAGTTCCTCAGTGGTGAGCTGTGAAACCTGCAGGGGCCAGCAGAGAGAGGGCAGTGGTAGCTGGAAAGACTACCACCAAGCAACCGAGCAGGAGGGTTGGAGAGCCAGGAGGAACTCAATTCTCCTGACAGAGTGCACAGCCCAGATTGGAGACAGCCTGATGGTGTCAGGTGTTCAGGTGCTCCCCGCTCCCTTCCAGGCAGGTAGTGCAGCAGTGAAATGTTATCCAAATATCCGACCACTTTTATCAGCCTTGGCTCTGCCGCCCATAATCTTGCTCCCCTTTTCCGAATTGCTCCTCAGGTTACAGCTCCTGATTGGAATCGATGGGGCGTCACGCAAGGGAACCAGAGAACACAAGCCCAGAGGTGGGAAAAGAGAAGTGTCCATGGCCAGGCTGCTCCTGTGTGAGCTGACCAGAGGGGGTGGCAGGTACAGGTACATGTGCCCAGGTGGATGGATGCAGGGGTAGCTGTGGCCCTTGTCCCTCCTTGTTCTGGCTGCTCTTCGTCCCGGTAAGCTGCCCCAGACTCATGTTATCTCTGATGAAAGGCAAACAGAAAGGGGAAAGTGAGAAGGAATTCCTCATCTGAGAGGGCTCTTATCACTTTTCCGCTTCCCTCCCCCCGGAGAGATAGGGCAGCTCAATGCTCTGTTGTTCCTCAGGGGGCCTCTGCTACCCTAACCCCGACTGCATGGGGATGTGACAAGGGCTCATTGCCCCACAGTGCTCCCTGCCCCACAGCTCACTAGGCACCCTAAGCACGTGCTCCAGGCCATAGAATCATAGAATAATTTGGGTTGAAAGGGACCTCTAAAGGTCACCTAATCCAACCCCCCTGCAGTAAGTAGGGACACCCTCAACTAGATCAGAACACGCCAATGTGCAAGCACTGCTTGCACCTCCATCCTCACCTCTGAGCCCATCACAGCACCTCTGGGCTTTGCATCCATTCCCAAACACACTGGAGATCCTTCAGCGAATAAAGAACAGTTTGCTTTGCTTTGGGGCTACCAAGGTTTCATGCCAGTCCCAGCACATGCTCAGCTGTGTAGCCAGCATGGGCCGTGCATGGTGGCCCCAGCCACGTGATGGTGATATAACTCACCACAATCTTGATCAGCGTCACGTAATTAAGGCTGAGATATAAAACCCAGGCTCTTATCAGCCCCTCTGTGAGTCTCAGCACGCTTACACAGTGGCCGAAGTCAATTAAATCTCCAGCAGAACCAGAGCAGGTTGAGCTTGATGGCTGAGGATGGGAGGAGGTAGCCACAGGTGGTTGGATGCCCCTGTAGCAGCGAAGCCATGAAGGGCAGGCAGAAGAGCTGAAATAGCCTGTGCCACCACATGTGGGGGAGGCAGAGATGGCACAGCCCTGTGCCCCATGCTGGTGGCAGCAGGAAGAAACTGCTGGTCAATAATATTGTGGAATCTCAAGGCTCCTTCCACCCATTCATGTAAGAAGAGCACTTGGGAAAGATTTTATGCAGCATGCCAGCTGCCAGAAATGGCGAAGCTATTGATCATCAGGTTACAGAGCTACGGCGTAAAATCATGTGAATCCAAAGAGTGAACAGATGGCCAGCCTGAGCAGGGATGAAATTATTTTGTTGCAGAACTGACAAGCAGCTTGATTCAGTGTTAGCGCAAGAACTGGATTTGATTTGGCAGAGAAGACAGGGTGCTTGCAAGGCTTGGTAGTGCCACATTTATTCAGCTCTCAGATTTTTATTCATCCTGAGATTGTTTCACTCGAGTTGGAGATGCACTCACACACAACTCAGCTCTGGCTTGATGGAGTTGCCCAAATATTGCTATCCAGTTTCATTTTAGATGCAGTAGCATATCCTGCCTCGCCTCCAGCTGCTACTCCAGATGGGTGTTGGTCTACAGTAAGTCCCGTGAAAGATCCAGCAGGCCCCTCCATGTGTCTCAGATAGCCTAAAACATCTCAAGAGGCTCTAAACAACTCTGTTTTGTCAACAGGGTCCCAGGATTATGGATATATTGAAGAAAATAGTTTTGCACCTCACTCCTTTTTGTGATATTGTTTGGAGATTTTTGGTAGCCTAGACAGATCTCTGAAGAAGTGGTTGTAAGGCACTTTAATTAAAAGGATTTGTTCAGCAGGTTGGAGGACAAAAATCTTTGTAGACCTAAAGGCAAAGAAAGTGCAAATATTTCCACTCTCTGTTCTCAGGTTGGAGATTGCAAGGACCTTTCTCTCAGTAACTGAGTTCTCTCACAAAAGCACATCTCTGAAGGTCTTGAGAACTTAGAATTGCCTGTGACTGACATGCTGATTCAAAATAAAATTGACCAGAAATCATAACTGGAGTCTGAAGAAGAATTTGGTCAAAGACAGGAACTCTGACCCAAATAGCAACAGCCACCAAAGCTCCTTGCAGAGTCAAACCCAGTGAAGGCAGAGGGATATGTGCAGCTCAGAGCAGTCCAGTCTCAAATCTGTCTCATTTTGGTACCTCTAAAGCAGGGTGTCTGGGAAAGTCCCCTTATATTTTTCGTTGAAGAGGAACTGGTGCCAACGTAAAGAAGCCTGGCAGAAAATGAGGGCAGGTTCAAGCAGGTTCAGCCAGGGGAAATCGGGCTCTGGAGGCTTTTACCAGATTGGTGCAATCAGTGCTGCACAGCCTGCTCTCCCAGGGTCTTCTGCAGGCAGCGTGCTTTGGTGGACCTCTTTTTGCAGGCAGTTTGGAAAAGTAGCTTTACCTTCACACCCGTAGTTCCTGCCTGGCAGAAGGAGAAGGAGAAAGAGAAGAAGGAGAAGGAGAAGGAGAAGGAGAAGGAGAAGGAGAAGGAGAAGGAGAAGGAGAAGGAGAAGGAGAAGGAGAAGGAGAAGGAGAAGGAGAAGGAGAAGGAGAAGGAGAAGGAGAAGGCTTGGAGGTGATAGTTTGGGAAGCAGATTCCAAAACCGAGGAATCTCCTGGAGATGTGCAGACATATCCAGGGGCACAATAATGTTCCACAGGGTCTGGGGCAAAACACAGGCCTGTGATCTTTCCTAAATGAGGATGTCTCACAAAATAATGGGCCAGGCCCTTCTCAATTCATACCTGGGAGCAACCTGCTCTCACTTTTCTTTCTACCCTCTTGCCATGCCCTCCCTCCAGCTCATCCTGGGCATGTTACATGGACTACAATTAAATGCATCTCTAATTTATCTCCATTCTGCTCTCACTGGAGAATGACTGTCCTGGGGTGATCCCTCGAATAATGGGAAAAGAACTGCTTTTGGAAATTAAAAAATACTTCTTATAGAACCCCCAAAACAAAATGCCCTGAGATTAACAAGGAGGCTAAAAACCCCTGGTGAATGCAAATTTGCGTGGATTAGCAGCTGTTCCAATGCAAGATGATCACCTAATGGCAAATGCTTCCAAAACATTGACTAAAGCCTTAGAGAACTATGAATAGATTAGGAAAAAATGCTGGCAATTGCTTTAACTTTGTGAGTGGTTTCATGGTTATTCTCTCAGGCAGGAATTGGTGGAGGCAGAATCCTACCCTGGGCTGGTAAAAGCCTTACTACAGAAACCAGGGTGGGACTCATGGCCCAGACATCTGATCGTGAAATTGGAGGAATATTTGTTAGCAAAATTCCAGTGTGTTTTCCAGAGAGAGGGGATGAGGGGAAAAGAAATGACTGCCAGAATGTCTCTGACCCCTCTTCTTTTTGACGCCTCACTAAGAAGCACAAAAAGACCCAATGATAACAGGCTATGGAGAGAAGGTCTTGCTCAACAGGCATAAAAATCCCCAGCACCGTGAATGCAGCACCTTGTTGGGATGGCAAAGGCGTTGGGATCCCGTGTGGAGGACATTCCTTCATTATGTCACACACCACAAGGTCAGACAGACTAAATCACAGCATTTGTCTGAGGACTGAAACGTGTAAGGGGAGACTAGGTGATGTCTGCTGTAGGTGTGGTGCTAAAGCCATTAGAGCCCTGGGAGCGCAGCTCTCAAGACGGGAAGAAAAGTGCAGCCAGTTATGGGAAAAGCAGATTGCCCAGGGAAGCCGTGAGCTTTCTGGTGTCAGACATTTTCCAGCAAGGGTCCAGGTACTGCCCACATGAATGCTTATCCCTGTGGAAACTGGTCGGTTCGTCACTGCATATAGACCCGAAAACCTCCTCTGAGCAAGAGGCAATCCAGACCTCTTCTGATGTCCTCACGCCCTTCCATCCCCTCTATCCCCTCTGCCCTCTGCCCCTGCTTCTCTTCCCCATGCTCAGTTGTTCCAGCAGCAGCCTCCACGTTCACTGCTGTCTGCGTGCCTGGCTTGGGTGACCTTTCCCTGGGACAATGGATGCTATTGAACCCAGCAGGCATAGCCGGCGATGACACGGAGCTGCAGACGCAGCAGTCCCCTTGCTGCAAAGAGGGTCCTGCCCAGCACAGCTGGGAGAGGGGGAGGCTGTCCTGGGAAAAAGGCTGCAGCCACCAGGCTGCCTTTCATTGCACTCGGTGGCTCATGCGTCACACGGATATGGCTCTGCGGTTAGATACGCTTCTTAGCCGATTTAGACCCACTGCGAGGTGCCAGAGCCTCAGAGATGGAAATGAAAGTTCCTAGCATGACTTCAGGAGCTTACAGTAGTGGCAAATACCTTCCCATGTGCCCACATGCCTTAACACCCGTGCTAGGGAAAAAAAAAAAATTAATCTCAAATATTTTTGAAGAGACGGTTCCTTTGATTCACTGAGTCCTTTGTGGTCTTACCAACATTGCTAAGAAGCAGCAACCTCCTGCCACCATGAAGGGATAGTCATCTTTTAGGGGGCAGAGTTTTATGGTCATGGAACTAGAAGGCAAGAACCGATTTCTCCACTAAAGCCCACTACTGGCCCTCTCTGCAGGGCTTGGGATGTCTGTTTCCCCACATCTGCCATGGCCTAACAATTCCTCCCTGTCTCACCAGGGAAAATAAATGAGTCAGTGCACACACAGAAATTGCAAGATGGAAATTGATATCTGAATGCTGTGATGATGATGAATATTACTATTGTTGCTATTATTGCTAGCGCCAGACAGGGCTAAAGGATCTGTTCTGTATAACTCAGGCTCCCTCCCCCCAGCCCCTTCCATCTCGCCTGCAGTTTCACAGAAACATCAGTCCAAGTTTGGCGTTTTCACCCAGCACCTTCGCCTGGCAAAATCAAAGGTCTTTATGATTCAGAGCCCACTGCTGCATCCCTGTTTATTGCTATAGCAGAGAGACACCCTGTTGCCACCATCTCCTGATGAGTCCAGTTCCTCTGCAGAAGGAGGCCAGGGTCACCCCAGTGATGGGATGCAGTGAAGGTGCAAATGAGTGGGAAGCCTGCTCCTTCAGTGTGCTGACTTTCCCACAAAAACAGAGGGAAAGAGTCTTCTAGGCCCACCATGAACTAAGATGCAATCCCTCAATCCAGAAGAACCAGGGAACCAAATACACGGTATTAATTTACTTAAGCTTTTAGACTAGTAATTTTCATTAGCACTAAAGGCAAAAAAAATTGTCTTTGTAAATGTAGTGTGAGGCGGGAACCTCAGGGCCAGTCTTGAATAATGAAACATTAGAAAAATACACTGATTAGTTCCAGTATCAGCAGGTTTTAAAAGTTGTTCACCACCCCTGTTTAAGCTGGCGATTGGAGTGGCCCTGCACTAGCCCTGGTTTTGGATAGAAACTCTCCCACAAGAAGGGAGCAGCCTCTCTCCCATTCCAATGATTTCTCTCAAGCCATGCAGACAAGTGACTCTCCAAAACACCACCAAACCATCCTGTCTGGAGCCAGCAAACACTGCTGTACACAATGCCCAAAAGCTTTGGTTCCTTCACCGGCCACTGCCCTGTTATTTGCTGGTGCTGGTGGGGGTTGCTGTGTGTCAGGTAGAACAAATCCCAATTATGAAGCCCCACCACTCCCTCCCCCTCTTCCTGTCATCCTTGGTGGAGGTGGGAACGTGTGCATGAGTGTCCCTGCACACACATGGGGTGTTTGTGTCTGTGTGTGTGTGTTTAAAGTTCCATATCAACCATCCCTCTCCCTGTAGGCCACTCCAGCTTGAGTTCCCACACGTGTCCTTGGGAATGTGCCTCCCTCAGAGCGGATAAGAGATACCCAGGATTTGCTTTGCCCACTGGGATGGTTTCCCTGCATAGGCAGGGAGAGAAGGGGGGATGGTTAATTCAGGGTTTCATTAACCTAACAGTTGATTGCAACAGAAACTTGTCCTATATAGGAACTGTGTCAGGAAATAGGCTGAGGAGGAGGGGGAGAAGACAGTGGGTTAGTGCTCTGGGCCTGTCAAACTCCAGGTGGGCAAGGAAAAGGCAAAGCTGTGATGTGATGCGTGGCCACCTCATGTTAGAAACACAGATGATCCCACAGGCACAGATCTGGGGACACATGCAGGTCCATAGAGGACCTCTGGGCCATTTCCGCTGCATCCATTCCCATGCAAGAATTTATACAGCAAAAACCTCCCTGCACACACTCATGTGACTTTCTGGAGATGTGTGGATTTTCCCTTGCTGGAAGCAGAGCCATAGTTACATACATCCCACACAGCTGTAGGGATATTTCCCGGTGTGGAGAGGGAGTCTTGGAGTGAGTGGTTTCAGGATTGGTTTCCACTGGTCTAAGCTGCTGCTGCCAGCAAAAGGGCTGGTGCCTCCATCCTGGCCATGCCTTCTCCAGCTTCCAACACCAGCGTGAGAGAGGAGATGACAGGGTGGCAATCTGGAGCTGATCCAGGCCAAAAATGATCCCATTAAAATGAACAAACGAGGGAAAAAAAAAAAGAGGGAATGCACAGCTGGAGTGAGAGGGGAGAAGGCAGGAGAGCCTCCTTCTCCAGAAACTTTTTTCCAAGCATCTCGCGCCAATTTTGAAACCACACCCTCAGTCACAGACAGAGCTGTAAATATCGGGAACAGAGTCTGTTCCCAAGCAGAGCCACATCGTGTGGACATCCGTCCTCCCCCAAAACACCCACTTGGCTGCCCTGCATGGCCGGGCTGGGGGAGGAGGGCAGGGTTTTACTCAGGACCTCCTGGAAAGACCCAGACGCAGTTCTGGGAACACAAGAGCTGCAGAGGTGGAAGGAACAACCAGGGAAGGATGGAAGGAAGGAGCTGTTATCACTGGAGAGGGCTTTGTGCAATGAACCAGCACTGCTGAGATTTCTGTGGTCTCAGTAGCCCTGCAGACCCCACCAGATGATGGGAGGGGGTTGGGGGAAGGAGAAAGAAGGGCCAGACAGATTGACAAGCACCATTCCTCTGGCTGTGTTTTCTTGAGATAAGTCTGATCTATTCTCAGTCACTCTGGATCAGCAGCAGGAGCTGGCCTTTACGTCTGACTTGACCTTCTATTGTGACACTGGAGGAGATTAAGGCAGTAATCAAACAACTTCTGAACTTTGAGGTATACCCGGTGTGGGGTTGGGGTGGTGTGGGGAAGTCCAAACTCACCAGCAACTCCAAAACAGCCAGTCTGGTATCTCCTGTCCTGGGATGTTGGGACACCTGGAGGTGTCTAACTCACTGCTTATGCATCCAGTGACTGCTGATCACAAAATCCCATAGAACACCTCTTGAAGAAAGAGCCAACCACCTAGGTCAAGGGCTTGGTGTCAAATCCAAGTTTCTGTGGCACACAAGGATATCGGGATCATCCTGCACACTTTTATTTTCTGCTTAGTTAAGAACAAGTCCAGATTCAGGACATAAATAATTTCAGGGTGAGGAGAATGAGCAGAAGAATGGCAGAAAGATTGCAGAGCTTTGAGACACAGCACAGAGACCAGAATCCATGTTTCAAGTATCTCTGTCTTGCTGTTTCTGTGTAAAGGACAAAGATCTTGTTGCATCTTGGAGCATATGAACTTTCTCAAGCCAGGGAGTGGTGGTTGTCTGTGATATGTATGCAATGAACTTGCAAATATCTTGGCAAGTTTTGCAGCAGGTAAAGGGGGTGTGTACTTCTTCATCGCTTCTGTACTTCGAGGGCCGTTTCTGCTGTCAACACAGGACCTTCCTTCAAAAAAGAGGGCAGGGGAAGAAAAGCAACACATTCAGGGAATCCCTTCAGAGGGAACATGAAGAAGACAAAACGTTTTGCATTTTTCAGTCACATTTTCCTCAAATGTGTGAAGAGGAGACTGTATTCCCTGGCTGTGCATGAGGCCGATGGATGCACACACTGTATTAGACAATCCCAACGTGGTGACAAAGGTTCTCTGCCAGCATTGGCAGTGCTGCCCACAGCACAGTGTGCCTGTGTGGCTTCCCATCTGGGAAGCACAAGGCTGCAGGGAGCCCCTGGGCACCATTTGCCCTACGTGAGGTCAGGAGAGCTGCCCTGGAGGGACACATGGCCAATACACAGGGAAGGGATATAGTCCTTGTGTGCAGAACATAAAGACCTGCAGGCTAGGCTTGACTTCAGGTTCAGTAAGAACTTGAGAGGGATGGTGTTTATGTAAAAAAAAAAAAAAGGTTTGTTTTTTTTTAACAGCAAAAACCATCCTTGGATCCTGGCTGGGTCCAAGGGCTTGCAAGGCTTGAGGGAATATCTGTACCACACTCCTCTCCTTTATCAGGACTTTTCCATTCTCCGAGGTATCTCAACCCTCCCTCTGCCCAAGATAATGGAGAGGCAGCTGAAATGGCATTTTAAACTCTTGGCTCCCTCTACCAACAATTGGACAAAGCAAAGAGGCAGGATGGGAGAAACTGGCTCTCTGGAAACTTCTGTTAGATGGAGAGGGGTCACACCTCCTTCAATAGAGATTGGAGTCGGGGGTCATTTTACATCTGCTTTTAATGAAGAATGGTGGGAAGGGAAATTTAGCTCCGATGAGCTAATTAAATATATATATAATTTCCACTCTGTTAGCGAGGAAAAAAAAAAGCCTTGGAGCAGCTGCTAGGTCATTGTTTGTGAATTTAAAAATAAAAGTTTCTTGGCATAGATTTCAGAGAGATGGAGGCAGTATTTTGCGTTGTCATTCCAGAGTGAAAGGGAGAGCGAATGAAAGAAGCACGAGGCCAGGCAAGGATAGTTCAGCTTGCTACGTGTTGCTCAGGTGTGTCTTGGCTTTCAAGCATCTTTTCCCTCTGGCTAGTTTAGGTAATCAACATCCTGCCTGGATGCTGAGCCTCACCAGGTACAGATTTACAGTCCCCACACCCTGAGGAGCTGGAAATGTCCTGCCATAGGGGTGGCTAATGCTTAGCAGTAGCCTGAGCACATCAGTGGAGCTTCATGGACCCAACCAGGCACACTTGGGACCACCGCCCCTCTGTCCATGGGCTCCATTTAAGCTCAGGTCTAGGTACCTGCTTCTGGCTGTGCTATGTTGTGGGTGTACCTTGTGCCTGCCCTTGTTCTCTGCTCTCCTGGTTTCCAGACTGGTTGTCTGAGGTGGACTCCAGACCTTAGCTGATTGTAGTTTTTCCTCAGGTTGTGGCTTCGACCTACACTGCAGCCTTGTCTACTGCCACTCCTGACCAGACCTTGCCTCATCTAAGACTGTGACTGGAATTAGTCACAATCCTCACCTTGGGGGTGCTGATCACCTGTGGGACCACATTGGAGTTGTGCTTGGCCCTGGGCAGGTCCCCTGTGTGGGGCAGCACCACTCCTGCTTCTTCTTACTCTCTGTTTTTGGGCTGAGCAGGACCTGGTCCCATGCCTTGTCCTCTGGTGAAGGCCATAGACCTTGTACCCACTGCTTCCCCAGCAACTCTAGGGCACTACACCATCCTTTTTTCTGTCCATGCAGCTCTCCAGCACTGTTGCCACCTACCACTACCTGGCTTCTCTGGAGTGGCTGCCTGGGACCCTGCCCCATATCTGCCTGCCTCTGGGACCCCTTTTTCATCTCTGTGCCTCTGAAGAAGATTCATGCCCCTGCCTTGCTTCCAAGTTATGATCTCAGCCTGCCTTCAAGCTCACTGTCCCTGTACTGGGACCCTGCCCTCATTCTGTGCCACACATCCCTGCCCCAGGTGTGTTACCCAACCAACAGCAGCCAGGGTATTTCACAAGGAGCCATCCAACCTTGATGGCTGTCAAGACTTTGATTGCAGTTCTGAGCTTTATCTGTCCTGGGAAAACTCACCTGGGCCTTGCACCCAGACATCCTCATGGTGCAGGAGCTTCATTTACCCCCAGTTATGCTGCAGACATACCCATGCCTGGTCCTGTCTCCTGATGTCTTGGCTTTTTGATCAGTTTCTCTGGTTGGGAACCACGCTGTAGTCACCTTATCTTCAGTCCCATCTCTGTCTCTGCTTAGGTACTAAGGGACTGTACCTGGATCTACAGGGTCACCACCTGGGCTGAGGGCACTCCTGGCTCCTGACTTGTCCTCTCTTGTGGAGCAGCCCTGTTCTTGCTGCTCCCTCACACACATGACAAGCCAGAGGATAGTAGGAGGCCTCATCTCCAGTGGCCTTGAGGCTATTTTTTCCCTTCCCACCCTGCTGCATCCATTAGCCTGATGTTTTCTGGCAGCAGCTGCACATGGAACAGGAGACCTGAACTTTTCCATTCCCCAGCCACTGGCTCTGCCAATTCGTCCGAGCTGGGAACAGGCATTAAATTGTCTCCACCAACAAGTGGCTCCTGGCTCTCCCTTTCACTTCTTGAGCCCCGTGTGTCATTCACCCTGGCTAAGAGGGAAGGAGGGCATTCCCTCTGCTTCAACAGGTCCAGCCCCTCTCAGTTTCTCTGCCTGTTCACATGATGTTGGCCAGGGCTGTGGCCATGGCAGCTCTCCCCTTCCCTATGAGCACTTAGTGCTGCTCCTTCCCCCCATCTTGTCCCACCTACAATCCCATCATGCTTGGCCTGATATCCTTGGCACATGTGAGCATCATTCCAAAAAACTTGTCCCTGAATGCTTGGCAAAAGGGGAATTTTTAATAGTCATTAAAAAAAAAAAAAAAAAAAAAAAAGACTCATAATTCTGCCTGCCCTCCCTTCCCTAGGTTGCACAGCCAGGGAAAGATAGAGAAGTGTGGGAGAGCCTGGCTGGCCTCAAAGCCCTTCTCCACCTGCTCATGGACTCAGCTACCAAGCCAGGGAGGGTTGGACAAGGCTCTCAGGAAACACTGTTCAAAGCTGAAGGAGGCCAGGAGGAATTTTTCTTGCTTTTGAGGCAGACCCCCAGCCCATCTGCCTGGATCCTCTCATCAGAAAGGACCTTTGCACTTCCAGCCACCCCACAGATGTGCTGAAAAGCTCAAGTTTGCTCCTGGTGTCCATCCTCATGCAGAAAACACTGCTGACCCACACTTCCCTTTCCATCTACATGGAGTAGTGTGGTCAATACTCACAGTTTAGTTTTTTTTTTCCTCTCCAGGAGCAAGACAGAAAGGCTTCCTGTGCTTGTCAAGAGGTGTTGGCTCCCTTCTCACTGTGGTTCTGGAAAGGTCTTTTTGTCTAAGGAGGAAAACGAATGAATAGATTCCCCTGACACCCAACCTTATCAGGCATGAACCCAAGGGAGTCCCTTGTTTAAACATCAGGAGTACATTGCTGGATAGCACACCCACCCCCCCCTCTTGGAGCGCTTTTTTTTTTTTTTTTTTTTTTTTTTTTTTTGGGGGTTGCTCTTTTTTCTGCCTCTGTTTGCTCTTTCTGAGCTGCTTGCTTCTTGGCAGATCTGCCTTGGGAAAGGGGGAGGACAGTGAGGGTCCTACAAGCTTGGGCTTCTAGGCTGTAGCAGCAGAGGGGCAGCACTGCTCCTCCAAGGACTTGCTGTGGCAAAGCTGGAGGCCGGGATGCAGTGAGCAGGTGGAAATGTGTGGACAGAGCACTTGGAGCATTTGAGAGCCAGGATACAAGGAGACCAAAGTGGAAGAGAAAGTTCCCTCTCTCTTGAACTTATGTTTCCTTCTCCTCCTTGCATATCTAAGCCGGTGAGGCAAAAAACGGTGTGTTCTCCTCCTCCCTGCTCTACAAAAATAGAGACTAGAGTCAAACTTGGAATTCCCCTCTGTGTCATCACTGGGGAGACAGGGTCCTGGTGGTGATCTCACCGCATCAGAAACCTTTCAGTGCACAAGGCTAGCGAGCAACGAAGAGGGAGGCTGGGGAGGAGGAGGGGAGTCATGGCAGGAAACCAAGAACACATCAGACACTCTAAATTTAGATCTTTTTATTCAGCTCGGACAATATTCCTTGATTTCTCATTGTTTCAGAGAGGGCAGAGGGCAGGGGATCTATTGAAAGGCTTTGTCCTGAGAGATGCCACTTTGTCTGGGTATACGGGGGTGGAGGAGTCATGGATTGGGTTGGTTCAGCATGGGCAAGGTGTCTTTGTCCTGGTGATCCAAATGATCTCAGGGTGAGGTGGTGGGTGAAGGTCTCTGAGCATCCCTGGTACCTGTGAGACAGAGCTCAGGGCCCTGCAAACCCCTTGCCCCCACAGCCAAGGTGGCAATAAAGACCAGCACAAGGGCCCCTTGGCCAGCACCCATGACCACCAAGCGGCACCTTTGCTTTGGGGCCCGTCCCTGTGCCAGCGGGGTGTCAGACACAGGGTGTGTAGGATAAATACACACCCACTCTATACATCTTGCTGCCTTTCCGGCATCGCAGCTCAAAGTCTATTTTTAAACTCCCTCCTTTATTACACAGGCCAGCAGATAGCAACAGCCTGCCTCCCACCATGCCAGGGGTGCTGATCTCCTGCACACCTCAGGGAACTGGGTGCCCTCCTCCTCCCTGCCTGGGGATAAGGTGCAGGGGGGGATATGGATGTGAAACCAGTTGTCTTCCCCTTCACAGGCTCAGACCACAGTGGGTGCAGGCAATCTGGGGTGTCCAGCTGCATTTGTGCTGTTGCAAACCAGCTGCTGGCTGTGCTGGCACAGGGTGCTGTGAGATACTTCTCCCCACTGGACCAGCGGGACGCCAGTTTTGCTCAAGGTCCAGAGCTTACAGGAGGTAAATTATCTGAGAGCTGGGTGCAGCATCACTAAATCCACTGCCTGCTGGTGTCGGCACAGCTGAATTGGCAGGGGTGGGAGGACCAACTCTTGCAGGTACCACTCACAGAGCTTTCCACCTCAAATGATGCCCTGACCCCCAGCCAAGCCATATTTGGAGAGGGTTTTGCTCTGCAGCAACAGCAGGTGGTGGTGGTGGGGAACTGCTGCTTGCTTTTGGTTTTCGACCCTCATCTTCATTTCACATCATGAGTCATGTTATGTTCTGAGCTGAGTAACTGCTGGGGCTATTTTTACTCCAGCTTGGCGAGCTTCCTTCTCGCTGCTGCCACTGCTACCGCCACTCGCTGCAGACCCAGGGGCAAAGGATGGGGAGATGGTGAGTGGCAGAGGCCGTGGGCAGAGGAAGCAGTGTTTGGGGTGGTGTCAGTGGAAAGGGGGAACCTCTGCCCACCTAATCAATTTGGAAACAAAAATAGTATATGCCTCTTGAAAAACAACAGATGACCTGTGACGTGTGGTGTATTTACACACACACATACACATATATTTATTATGCTGGGAGAGGGAAAAGGGGGAAGGGAGAGAAATTCCTTTTGAGTGCTATTCACCAGTCTGGAAAAATAAAGAAGGAAAGCAGAACATTTTTTCCTTTCATCAAAACAGGAAAGAGAGGGGGAATGGGGTGGGGAGCAGATCCATAGACATAATGGATGGTTGCCAGAGTAAGGAAATTGTTCTCTTCTACCCTAAACTTGAAGGGGGTAGGGGGGCAGAAATATATGATAGCATGAGCAGAGGAGGCTGCATCCCCTCCTCCCCACCTGGTGTAGGGAAGTGTATGCATGCAGGAAAGCACTGGGAAATCTGTCCCCCCAGCTTTGCCTTCTGTTTTTGAATCCTGCTTGAGCATCCTCAGGAATGTGAAATGCCTTTGCCTCCTCCTTCACCCCAAAGCGTGGAGCAGTGAGCTGCGGCCAGCATGAGCCCTCTCCATTTGACATCATGAGGGGCCTTGCTCTCCCCTCTGCATGTATCTGCGTGCTCATCCTCCTCCCCCATCTTCTTCTCTCTGCCAGGTTTCTGCCAGTAATGAATGAGATGACGGAGGTGGTGAGGGGCAGGGGGAATCCCTCTGCCTGGAAGAGACAGGCAGAGGAGGGGTTCCCAGGGGAAGCTTGGCAGGTCCAATTGACAGCCTGCTTGCCAGGTGACACCTTCCCTTTCCCCTGGAGACAGTTGCCCTGCACAAGCTTTACACATCCTTGGAAATCATTTTCTTTGCCAGTGCCAGAGGCATGAAGGCAAATTGTGCAAGCCCTGGGCAACCCAAGACTCTGACTTTCTCTGGCACTAGATATAAACACCAGGCTCCTTGCCTGTCTCTGTCTCCTTCCTTCATTGTCTCTTCTCCTTTTCTGCTTTTTTCCTCCATTAGACCAAATTCAGCCATTAGGAATTTAGAGCAACACCCACAGTGGCAGCCTCTGAGCCAGATAGTGAAAACAGTAGCTTAGGCTACAAACTATGGCTCCGTTCTGATTGCTTGGGTTTTGATAAAGCTTGTATAACCAGTGATGTAGCATAAAAGTGATGCACCCACTGAATGAGCTTCATGTTGTAAACTATGCATAAAACTTACTCTAGGTGTTCAATTTCAGTGTCACTGTTGCTCCCCTCCATTGACAGCACCACAGAGTAGGCGTAGGGCTTGCTCATTTTTCTCCTGAACTTAGAGACCAGAGAGAGGGAGCAACACCTTAGTTAGATACCTTGAGTGGGCGGGCTGACTACATATTGGCTGTCAACACCTCCTAATTTCTTTCCATTGATTGTTTTTCAAAATAGGACTCATCATGGAGAGGCTGAGACATCTCAGCTGTTCAGACTGAGTCTTGCTTTCCATTGAAAGCCCTGTTTTTCTTCCTGTTGTTTCACAATTCTCTCTCCCCTCTAAAACAAAAACAAAAAACCTAACCAACCAAAAAAAAAAAAAAAAAAAAAAAAAATCATCCCTCACATTGTGCATCTGTGGATGATGGATAGATCATTTTTTCCAGCAACACGCGGGGAGAGCAGCCGTGCAGCAAGGAACTGCCTATTGTCCTCAGACACGTGTTGCCCTCCTCCCTAGTGATAAGAAAATAACCAAGGAGATGAGTTCAGCTGTTTGCAGGCTAGAAACCTGTAGTGGTGGTGAAAGTGTTTTAATAAGAAACCCTGCCACAGGCTCTTATGAAATATCTGTTTTTGTTGTGGTTTTTCTGTGGGGCCATTGCCAATTATCACAGTTGTGACTTGACCTTACCAAGTCACGATGCTCTCAATGGTTAGACTTGATGATCTTAAAGGTCTTTTCCAACCTAAATCACCATATGATGTTATGGTTCAGCTCCTTCAATGTATCCTCAAAATATCTTCCTACATTATGCAATGGTGGTTTTGAATTCTTGCTCTGTGGCAGGCCTCACATCCACCCTACAGGCCAAGTGAGCTGTCCCCATTAGATTTAGGGGGTTTGGGGATAAGTTGAAAGCTAATTTCACAAAAGCAAAAGAATCAAAGGAGCACCCACCCAGCTCAGGGCTCAGCAGTTTCAAGTGCACGCACCCCTATTGAACTCAGCACCAATGAGACTGGCCCAACCTGCATCTAAAAGACCTCACTCGAGAAAAATCTGCCCCTGTCTTAGAAGCAGAAAACGTAAGGAAAAGCAACTGAAACCTGAGTGGCTCGAGTATCATTTTGCTCTATTTCCAGGCAGGGTCATAGGTAGATGATTAGACAAATTCCAAACATCCTCTTCCTTGCTGTCTGGAGGTTCAACAGGGATTAGCTTTTTGTTTCTGATGTTAAGCTTTTAAAAACTGTCCAGCATCATCCACATGAAAATAAATAGCTCTATTTCTATTCCATCTCACATGTAATTTAGACGGATATTAAAAAAAAAAAAGCAAACACACACCACACATAGACACCCCCCACCCAGAGTCATGCCCTGCAGCAGATCTTGTTACTACCAAGCAAGGAATTTTCAGTAGTCTTATTAGCTTACTGATGAGTTCTTCTCTCTGGTGGTGGCATCTCTCTCTTGTGAGAAGTTTAATCAAGCCTCCTACATGCAGGCTGTTCTGTCCTGGCCAGGCAGCCACCGTGGTGTGGGGGATACCCTACACAGCTTGAACAAGGTGGTGTGGAGGTGGTGGAGCCACACCAGGTTACTTGAGGGCAGAGATCTTCAAAGGGCACCTGAGCTTCCATTTACCCCTTATGAACTTTAAGCACATAATGGGGCCATGGACATTCAGGACCTAGCTGCCCTCAGCTCCCTTTACATAGATAGAATGACTTTCAGGAGCTGCCTTGGCTGTCCCAAATCCTTGTCTTTCCCTCCACTGACCACCAATAAGCCTAGGCCTTCTGCATTCCTTTGACAGGCTATATCTGGAGTCACGTCAGATGGACATGACATTTAAAATCTTTTTTTGTTTTGGTTTTTTTTTTGAGCTGTCTGCAGATTTCAGAAGGAGTTTTAGCACCCAGGCAGACATTAGAGTAGTAACTCCACCCTTCTGGAGTGCTGAATTTGAATTATCATCATGTGAAATGGCTGCTATACTACTGGCAGTCCAGGAGGGAGAATGAAGGGAATTCTAAGAGTGTCGTGAGGAATTTGGGGTGGGACAGGGCTAACATGGCTGGAGCATCTAAGGTAAAGTCCTGTTAAGTTCTCTGGTGGTGGAAACAAGCAAAGGTATGCATTGCATCTCCACTTCCTCCCACTTGAGCTCCAAAATGGGACCGGGGCACTTCAGACTAGGTTTGAGGGACTCCCAGGACACTCCTTATCTCATGCACCTCAGATGACCTGGGCTTTGGAGCTGGCATGGCTCTGATGAACTACTCACTGGGTAGTGGGGAAGTCTGCCTGCTCTTCTTCTGTGTCAAAGTGTGGTGATCTCTTGGGATCCAAGAGCATCTTGGCACGCTGCCCTAAAGTAGAACCTTACATCTGTTGTTTGAGTTACCCATCTCTGTGATGGGAGGAGCAGAGGAACCATGCTCTTCTAAGAAAGCTGTGGAGGACCCCCAGTCCTCTTCGTATCCCTGTGCTTCCTGACCAATGTCCACGGAGACAAAAGTCAGGTTTAGCAGTGTAGGTAGCCAGGCTGGGAGGTGTTGTTGGGTGCCTACTACAGAACATCATTTGATGGGCTTCCTGCTGCTTGGTCCTGGTAGCTGCTACTCATATCCAGACACTTAGGATGGTGCACCCATGAATGCTGGTGAGAGACCGTGTGTTTTAGAGCAGGTTGGCTGCATGAGACTCAGAGGCACTTAGTCTAAGGGAGCATGTGTGATGCTGTGAGATGAGGCCACTGGTGTGCTGGTGGGTGTATGTATGTGAGAAAGGAAAAAAGAGGGGGAGAGTGAAGGAGAACACATGGATGCCCAGGGATGTGTGAATGAGACAAAAATTGCACGTAGCTGTGCATGCGAGAGGCTCAAATAGAAGTGTGTGTGTAGCATAGGAAAAGAAGGGAAGATGCTTGGGATTCAGAGCAAACGCCTGCCGAGTGCCTGTGGTGCATGACGGTGCAGGAATGTATCGGTGGATACGAGCCTGCACAAAGATGGTGCAGAAACCCCCCCTGGTCGTGCCTGGAGTATGCTTTGCAAGTGTGCAACTCCACACCAGGAGATCACTTGTACTTACATGAGAGGGTGTGTGTACAGGTGTTTTTTCAGTAGGATATGACTCTTTCTTGAACTCACCTGTTAGCATCCTTCCCCTCCCCATCTCTCTCTTTTGCACACCCCCACCCCCACCCCTGCAAATATCTGCTTGCTTAATTTTCCTTCAGATGTTTATTATATTGTGGGGATAATCATACAGCAAAATACCTCCCGGTGCCACGAGCAACAACAGATTGTCTTGTAGCAACATTTAAATTCATCTGGCTTTTTTTTTTTTTTTTTTTTTTCTTCTGCTGCACACAAAGAGATGTAAGATATTAACACCATCTCTCTCCCTGGAGCTAGTGGTGTAGCAGGGCAGGGAAGAAGGCAAGTGGAGCTAAGAGAAATGGGCTCCTGACTGCAACAGTGAGAACCTGGGGCCAAAAAAATAACAAACTACTGTGCCGGGAACTCCTCTCTTCTTATCTCTTGCCGAGGAGGAAGGAATTTCTGTCCCCATTCCTCACAGATACTAAAGCCACATTATACGGGTTATTACAGCATTAGTCATTTTTAATTAATTTATCATTTAAATTAACACACTTTTTATTTTGTCAGCAATGGACTGCTACTCCCTCACTAGATTTTTCGCCTTGATACCCAGCCAAGAGGAGGATGGCAAGTTATGCTCCACCCATCTCCTCTCCTTTATAAAAGGAGCAGCCCCGAGTGCCAGTTTAGTCTCTCTTGCAGCTCGCAGACTAAAATAAAGACTCATCGGCTCTCTCACCTCCCCTTCAATTTCACCTTTTCTGCTTTTTTTTGCCAGTTTTGTTTTTTTTTTTTTCCTTTCTTGTTGCAACAGAGCGCGGGAGGCAGCGGTGGCTCCGCTCTGAGGCTCGTCAAGGCTCAGTGCACGCACGCACATACACACACGCAACCCAGAGCGAAAACATTTGCTCTCACCTGTCTCCAAACCCAAAGCAAACCTCACGTCCAAGCAAGCTGCCAACACTTCAAGAGAGGAGGCACCCAAGCCACGAATCTAATGGGAAGGGAAGAAATTCAATGTACAGTAGCAACTTTTCGCTAAAAAAAAGCAACCAGGCATAAGGAAGAAAAGGAGCGTTTTAAGAAAATGACACCTTAAGGAAGAGGATTTTTCTTTTTTTTAATTCGTACCAAAGTTTGGAAAAGTTTTTTAATTGTTATTTTGTGCATCTTTTCCTAAGAACACTGAGTTATTGCTGCCCGCATGTAAAATCTTTTACATACATATATTTGAAGAGGAAGACAATCAAGAAGAAAAATAGCATGTGGACCACCTAGCAAAAGGCAATACCGAAGCATCCCTTGGGGCGAGAGGGACGCAGACTCTGGATGCGGATAATTTTGAGGGACTGCATTTTTTTTCCCACCGGGCTTATGAGATAGCAGAGAGGCAGGCGACTCACCGAGCAGTACCTCTGCCTCCCCTCACCACCACCACCACCACCACCTCTTCCAAGGTCTTCTGCAAGTCTCCCACCCGCAGCCCGGCTCGGAGGGAGAATGGGAACCCGCGGAGCAGCCCTCGATGCCTGAGGCCGGGCGGCCGCGGGGTTGTCTGCGGGAAGCGCTTCCCCTCTCCCGGGGCTCGCCGTCCATGTGCCCGCAGCCGGCGGGGCCTGAAGTCGGGATGAATTTCGGCGTGGTCTTCGCGTTCATCCTCTCCCTGCCCCTAGCCCGCCTGGAGGTGAGTTGCCTTGGCCGGCACCGGGCGGTGCTGCCGAGCTGCCAGTCCCGGAGGGCGGCGAGGGAGGGTGGCGGAGAGTCGGGGCGGAGGGGGGGGGGGTGGTTTAGACCGGCGGCGGAGGCTGCCGCCCCGCAGGTGCGGAGAGGTGAAGCCTGGAGGTGGTGGTGGAGGGGGTGTGCGGAGAAGCGGAGCTGCACGGCAGGGGCGAGAAGCCCGGGTCGGGCGGCGGCTTTCCTGGCCCTTTTCTGAGGGAAGGGCTCGGCAGGGGCGCTAATGGCGGCCGCCCCCGGCCCTGAGGGGGAGCGACCGCTGGGGGCCGCTTTCCCGCCTCGGGGCGGGGTCGCTCCCCCCTGTCAGGACGGGCGCCGCCGGGAAAGGCTTCGCTTGCCGATAAACCCACCCTCGTGTGCATCCCGGGCTGGAAGGGAAGGGGAGACCAGGCTAAAGCAGTCCCTGGTTGATGGATGGAGCCGGGCTGCTGCTGAGGAGCACCCCCGGGAGCCCGCAGCCTCCTGCCCCACCGGCAGCTCTGCCCCCGTTGGGTGTCACCCCCGGGGCGCAGTGCCAGACGGCTGGTCCACCAAACCACCCGCCTTCCCTGGTTATTTTGGCGTGCTAGGAGGCAGGGACCCAGGCCCGCTTGCCACCACCTCCAGAATTACGCACTGCATGAAACCCACCCTGGCATCACCGAGGGGCCGATGGAGGAAGGGCAAGGGGGCTCCGAAAGGGGTGAGGGAGGGGGGCAGTGCCTCTAGAGACACCATCACCAGGGCAGCACGGCTGTTCAGCGGGGTATCCGCCTGTCTGGGGCCATGGGGAAGAGGCAGGAGATGAGTGTCTCTGCTGTGCTTGCACAGTCACGCAAGCATCTTGTCCTGTAGCCCTCCCGCACACTCTGCTCAAGAGGAAGACAAGCACAGGGCGGGGTCCAGGTGGTGGATTTGGCTTGGTGATCGTACACCCCAACCCTCTTTGGTTTCCCCAGGTGGAAATCGAAGCCTCACCCTAAGGCATGGTGAAGGAAGAGGAGCCCCAAGACCCCAAATCCTTTGACCTCTGCTGCCATGTCTGATAGTATGATGGTGTGCAGATTGAGGGGAACAGGAAGCCCCTAACATTTACATACAGGGCTCAGTTCCCCCTTCAGTTCTACTTAAGGTGGCAAAACTGTGGTTTGGATCTTCAGCTTGCAGGTTGTGAGGGGCAGGAAATATCCTTCCACCAGAACTTTTCTCCCTTTGCATCATTTCTTTCTCTTCCTTATTTTCTGTCAGGTCATCTTATGGGCAGCAGAGAAGGGGTTGGGTACAAAGCATCACATCACCTCCTTACAGTCCCATTTTGCCTTTGCCCAAGCCGCAAAGGGAAGCAGTTAGAGCTGTGGGCTACCCAGTGGTTAAGTTTGTTTTGGGCAGAGGATGGTATTTCCTTTGTGGGTGGCTCAGATCCCTTTCTCCCGTGCAACGTGAAACATCACCTATGGTTGGTGCTGGGGAAGGGTGAAGATGCAGTGTCTGATCCCAGAGGGCTGTTCTTCTGCACTTCCATCACATTAAAAGAGTGCTCAGCTTTATGACAGCCTAGTAGTGTTAGGGTTTGGGAACTCTGGCTCAAGGTTTCTTGGGAGGAATAATGATATTTGTCATTTTATGATGAGAAAACCAAGAAGGTTTATGCTTGGGTAGATGCTTTTGCCTACAGATAGTCTCCACATCGACTTTGAAGCCATTGTGTTACACCTCTGCCCCAGGCACATACAACTTGACTCTTACCAGGCAGCTGAACCATAGTCATCCTCTTAATGGGTCTTGCACCTCATCCCCAGCCTTGCCTGAGAGAAAGTGTGTGGGGAACAGTAGCTCCCTCTGATCAGCAGAGGCCTGAGCCGGGACATGAAGCATCCTGAGTCCTTCTCCCTCTTCAATCACACCCATCTGGAGCTGGAGGGCCCTGGAACTCTTCCAGCGGGCGGGAGTATGAGCCTCAGTGGGAAGGTATTTGCCAGTTGGGACGGGAGGATGCTAAACCAATTTGCATTTGCCCCGCGGGCTGTAATAGTTGCCTTGCAACATTTAGAGAGGATGGGCTGAGCCCGGTGTGGTTGTGCTGGGGTGAAGCCCCACTGGCAGGGCTTTCTGGAATTCCCGAGGAATGGGGTGCGGCCGGGCGCTTGCTTATAACCTGGGCCCAGCTCCCCATCACGTCTTCTTGGTGCAAGACTCCCGGGCTCTTCCCGTGTCTTCCTAGCATGAGGCTGTGACAAGGACAAAAGCGGTGGGGGCCGGGATGGATGACACGTCTGGGGTGAGCTCGTGGAAGGAGCCAGGCGAATCGTCCCTGCCTCCCTCTTCCCATCAGCTGATGCGCAGCGGCAGGAGAGAATGACAGCGGCTCCTGCGGTGTTTCCAGTGCCGCCGGTACACAGCCAGCCCCGGGGGTGGAAATGCCTCCAAGCCCTCGCAGGGGAGGTGTAGGGGGAGTGCGGAGGAGCAAGGTGGGGCAGTGGTGGAGTCCCCCTTGAAACGGGGAAAGGGTGGGTTTGTCTGGCTGTATTTTAGGAACGTGGGCTAGATCAAACGTTAAGGTTGATTCTTTTAAGAGAGGAAAACATAAGCCTCAGTCCCACGTGGAGGGGAGTTTGTGTGAGGAGGGTTGTGCCTACTGCTGGGACAGGCGTGCCTGGTCCTCTGGCAGGTGGGTTTTGCGGTCCCCTTGTAGCTGGGAGTGGTTCTGGAAGGGTGGAAGCCCTATGTCAGGGGAGCAAGAGTCTCGGGTTTGGATGGCCAGTGGCAGGATGACTGCCAGTCTTGCTCTCTGCCAGGGAATGCAGTGGAGTCTCCCCTCAGGGTCCTCGCATCAGCTTCAGAGGGAGTTGAAAAATGCTGTTTGTTTGGGGTTTTTTGCCTGGCTGATCACTGGAGGCTCCGCTGCCAAGATCTCATGCTGTGGTCAGGGTGGATGTGATGGGGAAAGTCTTCCTCATCAGGGCAGAGGAACAGATAACAGGGTGCTTCCCTGCCCTGGGATGGTACTGCTGCTACCCTTCTGTCCTTCTGTGTGCAGTTAGACGTGGGTGTGTAGACACACCACCCAAAAAAAAGAGGACTGGAGGAGTTCTCACCTTGGGAGTGTCCTTGACTGGTTTCTTTGAGCCCTGAGGGTCTGCCTTCCCTTCCAGTTGCACAATCCTTGCTGCCTCCTCTGTATCTTTGGTGCTACCGAGTCAGATACACCTTCGGGCACGACTCCTAAACCCTTGCCAGTGAATAGCCAAGGGGAATGACTGGAGCACAGCCCTTAGTATTCCCTGTGCCACCTCAGCGGCAGCAGCTGATTGCAAGGGGATTTTTCTGCAACCCTGGTGCTCAAATCATACACTGGTGGAAAGCTCCAGGGGCAGTGGATGGTGAGGTTAACTATGAGGCTGATTTTGGGAGAGTATGTGTGTGGGGACAGGGGAATTTTCTGTTTGCAGGACATTGCTGCACGTGTTCCCAAGTGCTCTCCTGCCTTGTGTAAGGTGTGCCCTGGTTCTCACCCTAAAAGTGCCAGCAGCCAGGAGAAGGGGAGGGGACATCCCTAAAGGGGGGTGGGCGAGATTGGCAGAGTGGGGGCTATCCCTGTGGCTTGGGGGAGAGCCAGGCACTGGAGGCTGAGGGAGGGAGGGTAGAACAAACTTACTTTCTTCTAGGAATTCTGGGCCTCGCAGGAATATGAGGCCAGGCCTTGGGGCACTTGACAGTCAGCCAGGAGTCCATTGAGACTAAAGTCTTCTTTGATCTGCCGAGCAGTTAAAAAAGGAGATTGTTAACCTATGTTAGACAAATAGCTCCAGAAGAGCCACTAAGCAGGAACCAGACCAGCTGCTTGATCTGGTCTGTTGAGGATCCCACCTCCTGCAATGCTCCTCCACCTCCCCATGGGATCAGGTGGAGGTAGCTGAGGGACCTCTGCTTCCCTGTGTCCCATCCCCACCAAGTGCCCTTAGCCCAGGTGTGTGCAGTGCCCCAATTTCATGGACATTTAGACATAGATCTGGGATGGGAGACCCAGATGCATGGCTGTTTCCAGGCACAGACCTCAAAGGCAGCAAGGCCAACCCATGCAGCTCAGATCTGTGTATCTGCTCTCTGGCCAACCTTGGACATAGTTCTGCAGCACTAGAGGAAAGCAAGGAGCTTCACAGGCTTGTGGTTGTCACTGGCAGAGCTGCCCCGCTAAACCCCAAGGAGGAGGACAAGATTATGAGCCATGTGGGCTGGTGATACACAGTAGCCATGCTGATAGTATCTGCAGCAAGAAAAAAATTGGCACCTAAAACTGCTGCTGTGAGCAGGGAATGGAGCTTATTCCTGCAGGCAGTCCCCAGCAATCCAGCTCCTGAGGGCCTGCGTTTGCAATCCCTGGTTTATATCTGTTCCCCCTGCTCAGTTAGCAAGGTGACACCTCCCAGCTTGCCTCCAAAGTCACCCAGTCTCGTAACACTTGCCCACGCTCTCCCCCAGCAAGTGCCAGAGTTTAAAATAAAGTTCCATTTCCTACACGTATTAAGTGTCAGGAAGGACCAGGGGCATCCGTGCACGGCAGCATTCGTACACGAATGCATTTGTCTGACAGGTGCATACATTAAAAAGCCTGCAATTTCAGAGCCGCCCAGCACTGAGCCCTGGCTGCAAGTACTAGGAATTGCAAATGATCCCTTTCCCAGTAAACGCCGTGTGTGGCACAAGGCAGGGAAGTGCTGCAGAGCCTCTCTGGCAGGGGCTGTTGGCCCCGCTCTTCCTCACGCGGCAGGAGTTGTCAGAAGGCATCTTCATTTCGCAGCTATCCAGTGATCCCTGAATTACACAAGTCTCTCTCTCGCTGTGCATTCATCACTGATGCTGCTTCCCTCTCCCTCGGAGACTGAGGAAGCAGCGCCTGGGGATGTAAAATCTGCTTTTGGCTGCAGGCGGACAGCCAGATCCGTGGTGAGATGTGACAGGGACAGGGACAGAGCAGGGCAGAGAGGCTCGATCTGACATGAGCTCTCTGGTGGATCAGGCTGTGGACGTTTAAGACACTAGCGCTGGCTGCTCTGTAGCTATCCCAGGAGGTTCCTGCCCCGTGACTTGTGCTGCAGCATCCTTCAAGCCACTGCGTCCTAGTTTAAGTTATGGTATTAGAGGGCGGGTTAGCAGGGCTGGGGAGGGAGGGCTCCTACTGCCACCTTAGTAGAGGCAAAGGGCTGGTGGCCAAGGGACAGGCACGTGTGGTGATGTCAGGGTGCCAGGCTCAAGCAGCCATGCAAAAGTGGCTGCAGGCTTGGGCTGAAGCCCTCGAGGTTTAACAGCCAGCATTTAACCACCTGCCTTGAGGTTTTCCTTGACTCTGAGTGGAAGGGAAATGTTCTGTGCTGAAGGCGGGCAGGGAGGGAAAAGCTTTACCCTAGAAGGACCACACACATGCCACCAACTGCCCATAAAAACCCACACAAAAAATCCCAGCGTTTCACAGGGGCACGAGCCAAGTTCTCCTCTCAGTTACAGGAGCATGTGTAGGGCCGTGGCTCAGAGGGCATCCAGCACCCGGCTGAAAGAGCGGCTTTTCCGCATGAGTAGCCCGGAATGAAGAGAGCTGGGAGCTAAGCAAACACTTTGGCCAGTACTTTCCTCCCTCTCTTTCTCTGGTCTTTCGGAAGTATGTTTTAATCAGTGCTTGCTTTCCCACACTGCTCCTTTGTAGTCTTGTTAAGTGCTGTCACCGGGGCCCATTCAAGCCTGGTGCCAGACTAAAATTCCCAAGAGATTGATGGCGTTGCACCTGCCTGCACAAACCCTGAATCTGGCCTATCGCCTGATGTCTATGAGGCTGCTTACTTAAGGTTTTTTGGCACTGGCATGCAATGACATCCAAACTCCCATGTGTGTCTTCATCCAAATCAGCTCCTCAGCCCACCACCTCGAACAGCCTTTCATGTCCTCCCTCTGCATCATTTGCGGTTTCACTGCGGGCTCAGGCTGGAGCAGCCTCAGCTGTGAAGGTCAATCTTCCTCTCCAACCCCCACCTTTTTTTTTTTTTTTTTTTTTTTTTTTTTTTAAGGGTATGCAAATTATGGATATTATTGGGCCTCTGTGGTTTGAAAATACACGCGCATGCACACGCACATGCACACGATATCTCACAAAGCCCGTGAGGGTGTTTCATAACAGAGGGAAATATTGGGAAGGTTTTATCTGATAGCATAAGGGAAGTCTGTTAAAACGCCTTTACTGCAGGCTGCAGGAATGAGAGGCCACCTGGAGAAGTCATATAGCACCGGTGAAGGAAGCCTTGCTCTGGCTGCATAGTGTCAGAGGCTCTGTTGCACAGCCCAGGCATTTTTTTGCTTTTTCAGTCTCCTGACTGCTTTGTGAGAAGCAGCAAGAGGGACTCTCTCCCTTTTGCTCAGGTTTCAGCCTCATACCTTCTTGAGGGCATCTTTGCCTTTCTCTGGTTCCTTCACTGATTCCTCCATTATTCTTCAATTCCTCCCCAGTTCCCCACCACGACACAGTCAGTATCTGCAAATCACCTCTCTAATGTTTGTTTCTCCCCTTCTTTTCTTTTTTTGTCATTTGACAGGGGGACCCCATACCTGAAGACATTTATGAGATTTTGGGTGGCAGCTCTGTGCGCTCCATCAGCGACCTCCAGCGTGCCCTGCGGATAGACTCCGTAGGTAAATCTCCTCTTCACCAAACACTCCTCTATTTTTTCATAACTCTTTGCCAGGGAGGGAGGGGATATTCTGTTTTCCAGCAGGCAGACTATCAACAGACTTCACAATAAGTCACACGGGCAAGGCAAAGGGCAATGGGCATGAGTTGCTCCTGGGGAGATTGCATTTGAACACAAGAGGAAATTTTTTCACCGTGAGGACAGTCAGACATTGGAATGGTCTCCCAGGGAAGGTGGTGGATTACCCCACTTCGGAAAGTTTTAAGTCTCAGCTCAATGGGGTACTGACACATACCATATAAGCAATAATATTAGAAGGGTTGGACCAGATGATCTTCGAGGTCCCTTCCTACCTGACATTCTATGATTCTGTGAATAAATCCAGGATACAGTCAGTAGCCAAGACCTGGCTATTTACACACATAGCCCTTTTGAAACCTGTGCAAGCTAGGCAACTAGATGTTTTTGTAGATCTCCTCCTAACTGCCTCAGACATTGATTCCAACATGAATTCCATTGGCTTCCAAGAATGGTAGGAGATGAGCAAGGTGAGTGCAAGGAACTGTGGTCAGCATGTTTCACCTTGCAAGATGCACAGGCAGCAGGGCTTGAATCATCCAAGGATCAGCCTAGGAGGTGGAGAAATAGGAGGTGGAAATTAGGTGATAGAGCTGGAAAGGGCTGAGTGAGTTCTCAGGTTTAGCATCCACAAAAGGCCACGTGCTCTGAGAAGCTTCTCAGGATAAAAGCGTCAGAGCACGTGCCTGTGGGTGAGATATGGGACAGGGGCTAAATCAGGGTAGCATCACTTCACCTCCTGCCCGTAGATAAGAGCTCCGGGGGCTGCAGGGCCTCGGGGTCACTTGGCCAGGGCTGAGAAGGGAGAGCAGCAGAAGCAGGGAAGCGTGGAGGGGTCGGCACGTGTGGGAACTGGAGCACGCGCCACGGCGGCTGGGCTGGCCCAGGAATTTATTTATAAACGGTCTCTTCAGAGCAAATTCCTTTCTATTCTAACCCTGCTCCCGCCCGTCGTCCCCTGGCCCTCCCAGCTCGCCTTCTCTCTCGTGTTTTGTCTGTTTGGAGCTTTGTAATCCTTGCCGAGACACTATCTACGGGGGAACAGAATTTCCTGCTTTTGTTTCCTATGCCAGTCCAACCACTGGCGCAGTCTCAAAAGCATTCCCGCTGCCTTTCAAAACGGCCCTGGAGGGGCAGGGGAGGGGGGGAAGGAGAGGGGGAGGGCACCAGCTGCGTTCAGCTATTGTTTGCCTTAGAAAGAGGCAACCAGGCTCCCCACCACTGCCACGGCCTCTCCCTGCCCTCACCAGTCCCCTCCTCTTCATCCACAAGCCACACAATGGGGCAACTTCCAAAATTAGCCCTGCTGGATTGATTGTCCCAGGCTGGTCCCCCTGCCCGCACCAACCATATGACATGGGGTGTAGAAGGAGAACCTGGGGGAGGGAGGGACCCAGTTTTCAATAGGAGATTTGTTTAGAGCCAACAGTTTTTGCTTCTTTTTTTTTTTTTTTTTTTTTTTTTTTTTTTTTTTCCTTCCCCTCTCTCTCTCTCTTCTCCTTAACTCAACCTCTGTACAAAAGTCAGCTCCCACCCTTGTTTGATAAAATGCCAGGTGGCACAGGATGGTGGGGTGGTGAGAAAAAGTGGCTGAGAAGATGCGTGCAGCCTGCCACGTCCTGGTGTCTAAGGAACAGATACATCTCCATCACAATAACTAAATGCCCTCATGGTTGACAAACAAATTGGGCTTCTCTTGTTGGATTGAAAAGCCCAGGGGTATTGGGCTTTTAGTCACTAGGTTTCACTTCAGGTCCCAGATGGGAAAGGCTGGTCAGGGAAATGGGAAACAGTGCTAGGAAGCCATCTCTTTGTTGCACCCTGTGGCTCTTATCTGTTCCCAGGTAGTGACTGAGGGGCATCACCATTCACTTATCCCATTGGCATATTAGCAAATAAGTGTATTAGCAAGATAATCTCAAAGCATCTGGAGCTATTTCCTGAGCTGTCCATGCACCCTGTAAGTGTCCCAGCAGCTGCAAACCACTGACTGCACAGAGAGCCATGAGTAGGCAGCTCCAGGAGGCAGATGAGCTGAGACACTGCTCTCCAGATAGAAACTCTTAGACACTATGGAGATCATAGACCCAACAACAGAGGTGTGTTGAGCTGGGGACATCTCCCTGAGCTGTGGCTGCCCACAGAGCAGGCATGCCCCTCTAAGTCAGTATTCAGACACCTTCTGCAGCCCTTAGAGAACTAAATGCCCTTCTAGAGCATGATCCACCAGAAATCACTTTGGGTGTCTGCTTCAGGGCAAGATGAATGGTGTCCTAGAACTGATCGTGTCTGTCCAGCAGCTTCAGAGGGTCACTGTCTGACCACCTCATGCGGAGACGTTTACCACTCAGGTGCACGATTCCTGGCTTGTGAATGCAGCCTCTGTGCATCCATCCCAACTCCTTCAGCATTTGGTTCAGAGCTGAGGGGAGAGCGAAGTCTCTGCTCCCCCTTATAAGAGGGCTGCACTAGGGCAGGGCTGAGGAAGAGGAATGGGACATGATAGGTGTGGGAAGTCTGCTCCAACACACATCTGATAAACAGAGATCTTCCACTGGCCCCAAATTGTCTTTAAGAAAATTGCTCCCTTGATGCTGACGTCCATTCAGCTTCCTTCAGCTGTTAAAGCAGGTCAGAGAAGGAAAGAGCTGTGGCTGGGTGGGAGCTATCTCCAAGCGTAGCCATTGTCTGGAGCTCAGGAGGGGCTGCGTGTTGGAGTGCTCCATGGGGATTATGGGCATTTCTCTATTCAGCACTTCCTATGGGAAAAAGCAATGGGTTGGGAGGGAACTGTTCAGGGCTGGCCTGAATGCTATCGTTCTTCCTCTCCCATCGCTAACTGAACGACCTCCAGATCCTGCAACTTACCTTACAGTAGTATAGAAGAAAATCAGTTTAAACTCCTTTTTTCTGTTCTTCTGTTATAAAACTTACTCTAACCTAGAACAGCTGCAGTGGGCTGGGAGACAGAAAAAAAACACCCCACCTCCTGCCCATCATCACATACTCTCCCAGTCCCACGCCACCCCTGCAAAGCAATTCATGTATCATACTTTCTGCTGATCCCATCTAGTTTTTGATCCTTCTTGCTCTATCTTGATCTCAGGTTGGTGATCTGAATCCCTCTGCCTATTCCTCTCAGATACCAACATGCCCTGCCATAGGCCTTGTCATTCTTGAGATTGAGTTTTCCTCTCCCAGGGCTGACCGGGACCCTTCTTTCTTGATACATTTGTTGCTTTGAGCTGCCTAGCCTGAGCCAAGAGCAAACCTGGAGTGTCTGTGTCCAAGCTATGACCTCTCTGGTAGATTTACACCTAGAGTGATGTGCTGGGGCTGTGGCTTATCTCGTGTCTCTGCAGTTCACTCGATGAGCAGAACATAAGTGCCTGACATCTTCTCCTGTCTTTACTCAGTGCTATTAGGTTCTGTCTTTCTCTTTGCAGAGGAGGATACCTCAAACCTGAACCTGAATGCAACTCAGCCCGGTCAAAACCCCGTGGCCCTGTCTAGAGAGCGACGAAGCCTGGGTGAGTCAAGGGTTTTGCACCTTGTGGTTGTTGTGGCACTCACCTGAGAAGCTGTGGCTGGGTGTAGATGTGTGTCTGAGACCTGGTGGGGAGGCAGGTAGAGGTTATAGTGCTCATGGATGTGAAGACACATGAGAAGGAGGGCCTTTGCCTCCTGTAGGAGCTGGGTGTTACACGCCAGGAGGGCAGGAGAGAGAGTCTGGAGCTCTGCGAGCTGGTCTGCTTTAAATCCCCCTGGTACTGATTTGCTCTAAAGAAATGTCACCTCCTGCCTGGGTCTGCCACTGCGGTGAGAAGCATCATTTCACTGGGAGGTCCCTCACAGGGGGCAGCTCTGTCCAGGGAAGGAGCTAGAGGGGTGAGAAGAGGAGAAAGAACATCTGTGTATGTATGAGAGAATGCGTGGGGTCTTTCTTTTGGGTAGAGGTGCCCGTGAGCGGGTTGGTAACAGCTGCAAAGCCCGTTTCATCCCACCTTCTTCTCTTGGCCCTCCGCAGATGCTCTGGCAGCAGCAGAGCCAGCTGTCCTCGCAGAGTGCAAGACACGGGTGGTAGTCTTTGAAATCTCCCGCAACATGGTGGACAGCACCAACGCCAACTTCGTGGTGTGGCCGCCCTGCGTGGAGGTGCAGCGCTGCTCCGGCTGTTGCAACAACCGCAACGTGCAGTGTCGCCCCACGCAGATCCGTGTCCGGCACGTCCAGGTAAGGGAGATGCCTCCCCCTGCTCCCTCTTCCCACGTCCCACCTCCATCCCTAACCCCCCAAAAATCCAAGCCACAGAGAGTCTCAGGTGCAAGGCTCACACAATGTGACCCCCTCTGCAGTCAACTTCTTCAGCATTAGCCACGCAGCACTGCAGCCTCTGGCAGGGGGGTGACATCCCTCCTGAGCTGGGTGACATCCATCTGTGCCAGCTGCTTGGAGGGCTGGTGCTGTCCAGCAGCTGGGGATTGTCACTGTAGCAGAGCTACAGGGCACAGTCCCCAGCTGCAGCTCAGCTCTGTGGCTCTTTCTGTGGCTGCCTTGTCTGCTGTGTTAGAAGGAAGAGGAAACAGCTCGTTTTTGTCACAGGGATGGTTTTTGATGGAAAAAAGGGGAAAGTTTGCAGTGTCAGTGCCCTGCCTGCTCCCTGCTACTTCAGCTCCTTCCCAAGACACAGCTCCTGGAGCAGCTCCTCCTCTTTCTCAGCCCCATGGTTACCTCCTGACCCACTCCAGCAGAAAGCAGACACCTTATGGCTATCTGCTTGCTCTGATCCTGCCCTCCTCACAGCTACCAGTGATCTCTTCACAGCTTCCTCCCACAGTTTGTTTAAAAATAATACTCGGCCTTTACTAATCCTCTGCCTGAGCTGTAAGAGACTCCCCCAGGCAGGCGGCAGAGGTTGGCTAGGAGAGGTTGTATTCAAACAGCCCTTTTCATCAGGAAATTCCTTTCTCAGAAAAGCCAGGCTGAATGAGGGAAAAATGGGGGGGGGGAGCAGGAGTTGTTTTTGTGGAAAAAACAAGTGAGGGGTCAAAAGCCAGCCTGAAAAAGTGACCTGGAAATGGTTTCTTTGAGGACAGAGGTCTCTCTATTGTTTGGCTGGAAGTGTTTGTCTAGCGAGCAGCGTGTGGTCTGAAGCGTGTGGAGTGGGCTTTCAAGGAAAGATAAACAGCCTGGCTGCTTTGGCTCTGGCTGAGGGATGCTGCTGGGGGCAGTGGGTTTAGAGGAATTCAATCCCAGACGCGCGGCAGAGCAAGTATTTATAGCTTGTGGAGCACTTCAGGGGCCGCGGTCGCGTTAGATAAGCTGAGTGGGGTCAGGCCCGGCCGCCTCTGGAATGGGAGGACCCCCCTAGAAAGCTCGTGCCCTGTGGTGGGATGTGGAACAGTAGTGAGTCTTCCCTCTGAGTCAGCACTGGTGGAGAGTCCGAGGGAATTTCCAATGCACCGCCTTTCCCGTGAAACACAGAGCTGAGGGCTTCAGCCCTGAGAGTTATTAAAGGGCTTGAGACAAATTCAGACAGGCCTCAGCAGAGCTGGTGAAGCTGCGTTTGCTTGCATCAGGCCTGAGTTTTTCTCCTTTTACCCTTCCTGGAGGCTCTTGTGGGAATTAATTCTGGTTGCCTCTAGGTCTCTGTCATCGCAGGAAGCAGGCTAGTGTGTTCTGCACATCCCATGTTTCTTCTGCCTGGGATCGACCAGTCATCCTGCTTAAGCAGCAGGGATAATTAGGAACAGGGGAAATAACCAGTCACATCCCAGCTTGCCTGGTCTAGGTCTGCTCTGCTGGTGTCTGCAGAATTAGCTCCCATACACACCACCTCCGAATTTTAACCGTGCTCTATAAGCTGCCTCCTGACCCTTGAGGAAGAAAGCCAGTCCTGAAGTGTGCTGACACTGATTGTTTTTGCAGAGTGGAATCTGCAGCCGTGTTCACCTTTTTCTTGCCTCCCTCTTCCAAATAGGTGAACAAGATCGAATTTGTCCAGAGGAAGCCAAAATTCAAGAAAGTCGTTGTGCCTTTGGAGGACCACGTGCAGTGTCGGTGCGAAGCGGTGTCCCGTCCACCCCCCCCCAGGAACATCCGGCCAGGGACACGTGAACAGAGACGTAAGGATCCTGGCGATGGTGGAGGGGAGGGTGGTGTGAGAAGAAGGGCTGAGGAGAGAGGAAAGAGCCCTCCCCTGGCTTCAATCTGCTTATCTCCAGTGAAACCCCGGGGCCTCCATGGTTTACCCCAGCTGAGGGACCTTTCTCGGGATGTCTGCCTGCCAGCAGGCAGGGGCTGAAACCGAGATGAATGAAGGAGGGGAAGGTGAGAGGTGAGAGGAAGGGCATCGTGGGAAAGGGGAGAGGGCAGACGCTGTGGAGGACAAGGGACAGAAGAACAAGAAAAGGAGGCCTTGTGACCCTCCCCTTGCAGGGCTCTTTGTTGATAGTGTGTGGAGAAAGATATTTCACCATGACCCAGCTGAACAGACACTCTCCCCTCTGTTTTGGCAGGCTCGTCACCGTCGCTCACCACAGCCGCTGTCTCACAGAGGCAGCGAGTACGCCGGCCGCCGGCGCAGAAGAGGAAACATAAGAAGTACAAGCATGTCAACGATAAGAAAGTGCTGAAAGAAATCCTCATAGCATAGAAGTGCTGGCAGGGGAGAGAGAGCACAAGGCAGGTAACAGCAAGCTGCTTTTCCAGTCGGGAGAAATGATCTCCCAGGACAGAGTTCTGCCCCAGCACCTTGGACTCTTCCCACAGCACAGCTCTTTCAGTGAAGTGGCTAATGTGGAGCTTGGCTGTGATAAAGCCAGGGATGAAAAAAGGGGACTAGGCTGGGACCCAGTGTGTACATCCTATTTATGGCTTTTCATAGAGGTGGGAGGATCATGCTGCAAGCATATTTGCTCTCAGGCCCTGCCGTCTCTTTTCTCTGCCTCCCTTGCAGGCAGAGAGTGAGCCTGACTTATCTCTACACCTAAATCCCCTCGGGGTCCATGTAATTCATCTCTTCTGTGGAGCAACTCGTGTTCTCCTTTCTCTATTGATTTTCTGTTGAAAGCAGAGAATTAATGTTGCTCTGGGGATCTCTTTTCCTTTTATTTCATTAGTTGAGTTGGCAGAAAGACTGAAAAGAAAAGTGGCAACACTTCTGGTTCATCCCTCTCCTCGCGGGAAGCCTGTGTGCACAAAAAAAAGTCATACCAGGGGAAAGGAGAAATGGAATCTCTGGCAAGAGATCTGGACTTTGCCTGTCCAGGGTCAGATTCTTCTCTCCCTGACTTGTGTAAACGGGAGTAATTCCCTCATCACCAGAAGAATTTCACTGGTACAAAGGAAAAGAGAATAAACCCTGGTTCCCCCAGAGAAAGGGAAAGGTGCAGAAGAGAGTAGCCAGGGCATGGACCTGGGGAGGCTGAGTGTAGAGAGAGGCAGAAAAGCCTAACAGGGAAAGCCCTGGCCTGTAACTCACCAGTCTCAACTTCTGTGGTGGCCCCTTAAATGAGCCTGAGCCAACCACTTCACAGTCACTTCCCCTCTCCTTGGAAGAGGGGGATGATGAGCTTCCACGGCAAAGCATTTCAGGCGCTGGGGAAGAAGGGCACCAGGCAGTGTCTTGGGATTGGCATTCCCACGCTTAGCACTACAAGGGTTCTGATTATCCCAGGATCCTCCTGGCCAGCCCAAGGTTCCCAGGGTAGAAATGATACAAAGCCGTGCAAATCTCAGCTCTGGTTCAAGCTGTCCAGAGGAAAAAATAGAGAAGGTCAAAAGTCCTCCTGAGCTTCTGATCTGGCACTTTGACACAAACATTTCCAGAAGAGAAAATAGGGGAAGAGGGGAATTGCAGGAGCAGAGGCTTACATATTCTAATGCTGTGCCTGTTTTTGTTTCTCTTCCAGGTTTATTTAATATATTTGCTGTATTGCCCCCATGGGGTCCTTGGAGTGATAACTTTTCCTCTTTGTCAGTCTGCCTCGACGTCTGATTCAGACGGCATTTGGTGCTTCCCTTTCCATCAATGGACCTTCTCCCACCATAAGCCTCTCCCTTCTCTCATCTATTAGCATACTTTTCAAGTTTTACACACACAAAGAAAAAGGACAAACATGACCTATATATATATATATATGAGAAAAGAACAAAATACAAGTAAATCCATGAACCCTGGACAGCTACAACTTGCAACGAGGACAGGAAAATGCCTTCCCTGCTCCAGAGGACAGGATGGAAAATGTGAAGAGGAAAGTGGGTCCAATTTCTTTCAAGGGGAGGAGAAAAACAAATGGACAGAGGGCAAAAGGGGAGTATTTTCCCTTCCCCTTGTGTTTCTGGTGAGGCTGGGGGGCCCAGCTGAGATCAATACTTGCACTGGACCTACATTTTGAAAACAGGCCTATCTCAGATTGCGAGCAGCAACCCATGATGGAAAATGCACTAAGGACTTTTATCACCCTACCTGGACAGATCTATATTTTTAACATGCGTGCGTATATTTTATTTTAAAGAAGAAAAACCAAAACCACTAAGATATACAACATCTCGGGGAACAGAAAAAAACAAAAGAAAACAAAACAAAAAACAAATAAGCCAAATGCATTCCCCCCCTCCCTTTCCCCTCCTGCTCCTGGTGCTGACTGGAAGGTGTCTGGATCGTGGGGAAGGAGCAGACGGTGTCAGGATCTTCTCCACACCCCCGGCCCCTGCCAAGGGGAGCCATCTTTGCACATGCTGGTGGAGAATTCAACTTTCCAGGCTTGGACTCAGATTATTTTTAAAATTTGCTCTGTATGTGTGTGCGTGTATATCTGTGTGTATATATATATATATACATACGTGTGCGTGGGTGTGTGTGTATGTGTATTTATACATACATATATAAAATATATATATATATCTGTTCTTAAATGGATTTCATTCCCCAGTGGCAGGAAGCTCAGAGGCACGTGCATGCATCAGCTTTGTTGGGCTGGCAGAAAAATCCCACTGTTACTGCAACGTGCCTGCGAGGTCTGGGACAGGGCAGGCAGAGACATCATCTGTTCTCTCTCTGTCTTGTTGCCCTTTTCTCTCACTCTCCACCAACCCCCCAGCACAACTTCCTTGCAGGAGGCAAAGTGGCACCACAACAAGACCAGCAACAGCCAAACTTAGAAGAATGACTTAATCTCAGTGAGCTGTCCTTGCCTGCTCTGTGGTCCTGAAAGCAGAATCATGTCATTCCCCTGAGGTTTTTAACCCCTTCACGATGTCCTGCACACCATGCCTTCACTTCTCTCTCCCTGCCAAGTTCACAACATCTCCCATCTTTTTTCCTCACTTTTTCTCTATCAAATTTCGGATTTTTTGTCCCTTAGATGTTTTAAACCCATGTAGCACAGAAGCTGATCAGAGATGTGAGCAGCTCTGCGTAGGTATAGAGAAAGAAATGAGGAATGGTCTTTGCAGTTGGAAGCAGCTTTCTGAGACAGAAACAAGCCCTTCTAAATGAGGACTCAGAGAACAACTGGAGGGGCAGCTGTAGAGTCCCTCCCAGGCCACTGGTCTGCTCTGGAGGAGAGAGGAGGGGACTCTGCAGGCAGGGGCTACTTCTGCACACCCAGTACTCAGTCCCTGCTAACAGAAACATTACACATGACAGAATTTCCAGCATCACCTCAGATTCCTGCTCTCAGATCACGCTGTGCTGGGTGCTGTGAAGTTGCACATGAAGAAAATGCCTTCTCAGAGTTAGTGGGGCAGACCTCCTTTTCCCCTCCTGCCTCCAGGCCACTTCTCTACACTCACCTCTGTTGTGGGAAAAAGCCCCTGAAGGACCAGAGAGAATGAGGCAAAGCTGTAACCTTGGAGCTGTAATAAGCTGTGGAGAGACCCAGCCCTTGCCTCCTGCAAGCCCAAAGCACTTCTCATACCACTGCTGAGGCTCCCTCCTGCCAAAGCCAAGCCCTCAAGTCTTAAAACACTTTTGTTTTCCTGTTCCAAAATCTGTTTCTTTTGGTTTGTAAAGATGGTGAGGTTTTATTGTATTTTAAATTTGTTTTGCTTTTTTTTTTTAAAGAAATGTAAGATTAATTTATACCCAGTACTGTATTTAAAGTTGTAAAAAAAAAAAAAAAAAAAAAAAAAAAAGAAAAAAAGAAGAAAAAGAAAAAAAAGAAAAAATGGAAACCAAACCTCTCAAATGACATTTCCTCTTTCTTTCGTGAGCTGAATTCCAAACAAGCCCAGTGCAGGGCAGAGTGGGATTTCCAGGGCCTCTGGTGTCATTTTCAGGACACTTACCCTGAAATTGCAGAGAGAAGCAACCAAAGCTGGGAAAGTCCTGTAAGACTTACGCACAGCCCTGCCCACGGCTGGTGGCCCTGTGCTCCTCCTTCCCACCTGTTGCTCAGCACTCAGGCTGGTTTGAAATTATTTGGGCACTGGGGATTTCATCTCAACCATGTCCCCTGCTCCTTAGCTGCTCTGTTGGGACACCTGGCTTAGAATTTCCCAGGGCTTTCATCTGATCTCCGGATTCCTCTGCTTTGAAGGGCTTGGGACAGTCAGCACTGTTTACACTCCCCAAAGCTGTACAAACAGTCGGCCCCTTCCCTCCTTAGTCACACCGTCTAGACAACAGCAGTCCTTCCCTCGGTCGGAAAGGCCAGTGAGCTTCCCTTTCCTCTGAGCCAGGGAGATACCACATATCTGCCACTCGGGTGCCAGCCTGTGAGGAGGGAAGGCAGTTGCTGCCCTGTGTCTCGAATTCAGGGTCCCCCCCAGCACATGCACAACACCTCCGGTCCGTGGCTCAGCTCTGAGCAGCGTACACCCACCCTAGGGACTTGTGCTGTGACAGTGAACCCAGGGAGATGGGTGTCTGGGTGTCCTCCAGGCTGTCACTGAAGGGCAAGCCTGGCATTCCCAGGTGTGTGCCTCGCTCCAATGTGGTTCATTTTAGGGTGAGGACACCTTTTCCCTGTCCCTGTAAATGGAGTAGGGGTGAGTTCTCTCTGCCCCAGGGGTGGAAAGCACAGGCAAAATCACAATGAGGATAATAATCACATCCCTGCTCTGATTTCGTTAAGAGTAAGTAGTCTGATGAGAGGAAAGATTTATGCCATGAGACTTCTTCAAACTAGAGGGCCTGCCAGCAGAGAATTTTGGGAGCAAAGGGTGCAAAGAGGACCTGAGTCACCGGAGACGCGGGTGCATCAGCCCGGACCAGGGCTGGGAGGAAGGGGCTCAGCACCCCAGCGGGCAGGCACACCGCCTGGCCATGGGGGAGAGGTGTGCAAACCCACCCTGCAAGCCCGCCTCTTTGCTTTTAACATCTCGACACGAAGAGGTGCTGAAAGGAGCCGTGGGACTGGGTGGGTGCCTGGAGCTCACACCTCCGTGGGCCCCGACCTCCTCTGAGGCAGCTGCCTCAGTGCCACCGTTTGCTCACAGCGCCTTGGCCAGCACCCTGCAAAGGGGCAGCGAGGGGAGCAGGAGGGTGGGTGTAGGTTCCTCTTCTCCAGGGTGGGTTACATCCATCCCACGAAGCCAAGCTCGGGGAAATAAATCTCGAAAGAAGCACTGGGAGGGCTCCAGCAGGCTGCTGGAGAGCACCTCCGCAGTGCTAGGCTCCCCCGGTGCTCCAGCTGGGAGATCTTGGCAGCTCTCCCTGGTTTAATTGCTCAACTGTTGCTTTACCTAAAGGCTCAGCCTCAGGATATGTCATTCAACATGAGGTTCAGATTTTGTTGGAGAAAACGCATCCAGCCCTCGAGGAGGAAGAGAGGCTTCAGTGATGGATCCGACCTCAAGAACACAGTTCCCAAAAGTAGCAGGCACATAGCAGAGTGTGCTTGATGGGATATTCAGGTGTAAAAAGCAAACTTCTATGTTTTAAAGCCAGGCTTTGGTCTTTTTAGTGTTGTGGGTTTGCAACACTTCATGCTGTAACATGGACAAACAAAGCAAAAAAAAAAAAACAACAACTTTTCGAGAGTTTCCTCACCAGGCCCAGAAAAAAACCTTTGACCATTTGCTTATTTTACAGGAGCTCAGGAAAGCAAACATCTTAAATGTGCCCCTGTGTCTGGCCACAGATCAGAGGAAGAGCCTTCTTCAGCCCAGCCATGTGGCACCAAGCCCACACAGTCACTCCTCTTCTGGAGCCAAGTTCACCCCTTCCTGGCATAAACCCCATGATAGCCACCCTGTCCTGCTCCAGACACAGCTGGGAGTGGGCTTGGTGGGAGCTGTTGCCATCCCATGGGATGCCAGGGTGAGACAGGGATATGTTATAAGGTGGCCCTGTCTCACTGTCCATGTGCAAGTGCCTGATGGGCCTGGGGTATGGAGAAGCCAAGGGAAAAGCAGAGTACAAAGAGGGAGGAAAATATGAAGAAATAAAAGCTATTTAAGAAAAAAACCAAAACACTAGACCAACAAAAAAAAAAAAAACCTTGCCTGAACATGCAGCTGTTCCCCACTTGCCTTCATGCAGCCTGTGACCAAATGGTCTGCACCCCCCCTCCAAGCTGCGATCTGCCCATAACCAAGTGAACTTGTTGCAGGCTTGGGAATTTCCCATCTTAAAAGATTTTGCAAGGAAGCCAGGCAGCCTCGGCTGTTTTTGCTTTAAAAGGATTAAAGAAACATCAGAACCCTCCAAAAAATGAGCAGGAAGAGGGTGGGAAGTGGAGGCCACCCCAGACTCCGGGGGCTTCCCTGTAGATAGTGCAGGCATCGGGTTAAAGCAAGAGCCCCTTTTACAGAGGTGGAGCTCTTGGCAGAAGAGCCACGAGGGCAAAGACATCAAACTACAAAATTATGGCAGGGATTCCCTACTCTTTTTCCTCCTCCAGACAGGCAGATACCAAGCAGGCCTTGGGTTCACAGCAAAGGCCAAGGAAAGTTGGGAGGAAAGCAGCCTGGAGGGAAACAACTCCCTTGTAATTACTAACTCAATAAGAAAAGCTGTTTGCAAGTGATTAAACAGCAACCCCAACCCAGCGGGGAGCTGGACAGCAGGGAGGTTTGTGGCTTGACAGTCAATTCGAATTTCGAAATACTTACTGTTATTTTTTGTTTGTTTCTTTTTTTTTTTTTTTTTTTTTTTTTTTTTTTCTTATTTTGCACATGCTGCAAAAGCAAAGGATGAATGGTTGAGAGATGCTAGGCAAGTAGCTCCACTGCACGTCTTGCCTCAGCAGCTTTGGAAAAAGCCTGAGTTCCCAAATGCCCCAACCTTCACCACTGCTGGCCAATGCAGTCAGTGAAGGCAAGCTCTGTTCCCCCAAACCCAGGCCCTGCTAGGGTGTTTTCTGCATGAATAAAACCTATTTTGTTTCAGTATAAATCTTGGCACAGACCTGGGGAAGAGCAGAGGAGAAGAGGTAGCTACTGCTGCAGTGCAGAGCTAGTGGTGAGTGATGACACTAGAGACAAATCAAATGAGGTCAGAGCAGAAAAAGTAGTGATTAATGAACCAAGGTATGCTCTGGGAAGAAGCTCTTACTGAAACATGCATCAGCAGCTGCAGCCCAGAGCACCCAGGAGATGCTGGCTGGCCAGAGGGCACTGGGTACCCTGTGGGTGATCTTTTCCCCTGATGATGTCAGATGTTGCCCTGTGAGGATCCAACACGCAGACAGCCATACACACATGGGGTCATGTGTGAAACCACACCATCCATCTGCACAAGTGCTTTGGCTGCTGAAATGAGGCAGGTGGCTGGAAGGAGGCACTCTGGAGCACGTATTGCAGGTGGGGTCCTCCCTCTCTCCTCCAGCAGGCAGGGTCTGGAGTCCATCAGAACAAGCAGGACTGCACAGGGGACAGCAGAGCTCAGCCAGGTGTGTGGAGCCAGGTACAGAGGAGGTCCCTGGGATGGTCGCACACACGGAAGGGATTTCACTGCTCCCCAGGCCTCAGCTGGGATTGCCAGAAGGCTCTGAGGACATCAGAGGGTCATCAGGGCACTCAGGAGAGCTGACACTTGGGCAAGCCAGGATATTAGATGTTCCCAGAAACATTTGCTGGGACCTGGTATGTGATGACTTGATGTCTGCCAGGATAAACCATGTGAGGTGCCAGTGTGAGGTGCTCACATTGCCCAGAGCCCTGAGCTGGCTGCACATCTCCAGGTAAAGCACAACAGGGAACAGCCACCCCTGTTCTATTCCAGTGTGGCCCTGGGAGGGCATCTCTTGGGCAAGAGGGGCTGTGCAGAGGAGCAGCCTGCAGAGGTGTTATTTAGGTGGAAAAATGTTTCACTGTGATGATAGAAATTGTATTTCACTAATTGACTGAAGAGAGAGAAAATGGGAGAGAGAGAGAAAAGATCTTCCTCCCCTCTGACAGGTTCAGGAATTTTTTCCATTAATCAAGAAGAAAAACAAAATGCTTGTGCTGGGAGGGGGAGGGGAGGAAAAGGGGGGGCTCTCCCTGGTGTCCCATAAACCTGGTGGCCACGGACAAAACACTGCAATAGCAGCATGACCTTGCCCTGGAAACTTTGAGGCAGCACTGGTCAGTGGAGTGAAGGGGTAGCACACTTTCCCTTGCAGGGAACTCTGCTTCAGAGCATCCCAGGCTGGGAAAGGGTCAGGTCCCTCACAGAAGGATGCACAAATCCCAATGAGGCTGGTGAAGGACAGGAACAGAACCTCATGCAGTGAGGTGGGTGGTCAGCAGTGCAGGTTTCTTCCCTGGTAGAAGGGTTTCTTCTTCATCAGAGCATCCTACTGGCTCTGTCAACCAGTTGTAAAAGAGCTGAAATGTGCCCTTTTTGCCTTCAGTTTTGGCAAGGATGAGGCTCTCCTGGCTCAGCTGAGGCTGCTGTGAACAGCCTGGTAATTGAATAATACATTTTCCCAGCACAGCCACCTTCAAATGCATTAAATGAAACAGAAAGGAGCAGCTGAACAGCATTTGCAATTTTTTCCCCATGATATGTATTTTCCCTTTTCCATGGATGGTCCCAGTGGGTATGCTGCAACCCATTGTTGTACTTATTTATTTACTCAGGTTTTGTAGATGGTTTCAAAGCTCATGGCCAGGAAGGAGCAACCAGATGCTTCTACTGTGCAGGGCAGAAAATCTGCCCCAGTTTCCCACTCTGAACACAGACACAGAGCCAGGTGCAGCCCCCAGACCTGGAGCTGAACCCCATTCCCTGCCCTCCCTGTTCTAAGCCAGCTCACAGATGGAAGAGAGATATTTGATTGCAAATTCATCTGGTGTGTTTTTTTCCAAACAAGAAGCTATCTGGTTGGCGTGGCTACGGTTAAGAAGTTCTCCTCCTTTTGGAGACAGAGAGAGAGGTTGGGTGTTTGGGTGTAGGAGAAAGCTTCCCACTGTCTGGGAAAGCAGAGCAGGGTCTGACATGTCACTGGTCCCTGAGAAAGGCCAGCCAGCAACACACGAGATTTTTGGCAGCTAGAAGAAATGAATATTTATGAAGTGGGATTTTAAAAAAAATACCTCTAAGGAATGTGGGTGCACGTGAACACCCATCCGGGAAGTGCAGGCCCTTGGGCAGCAAATGGGGAGCTGGCACGGTGCTGCTGTGCCCACCACAGTGCTTCACCTGCACTGTGGGTGCAGCTGGGAAAGGATGTAATTGCAGCTGGCAGCATCCCTGGCATCTGGGGGACTTGCAGCCAGGAAGCCAAAGTGTCACAAGCCTGACAGGCAGTCACCTTACACCTCCCAGCCTCCAGTCCCTTTCTTGGGTCACAGCACTTGAACCCAGCAGAGATAAACATTTCAGTCATCTAAGGCACAAACACCAGGGGCTGGAGGATACCTCTGACAGTTGGGCTTTTTGGAAGCAGAAATGTGTATATGCACCATATATAGCACCCAGCACCCAGTCCAGGAAAGCTGCTCCACTGCGAATTACCCCCTCTATGTTCCATGGGATAGTGGGTCTCCTGGAGACCAGGACATGACAATTTTCCTGCCAGGCCTCCCACCAAGCCACAGGTAAGGCAGGCAGCCCCAAAACATCTAGTGTGATGAGTCCTTATTGCATGGGAGTTGAGTGAAAAAAATAACCTGGTGAGACCTGGGTGCATATCCTTGGCGGGAGCTGGTACCATCTGGGACTTAAAGCAGGCTACGGTGGGGCTGGAAGTGGTCATGGCAGTGCTTGAATTTGGGAGGCCAACCAGCTCCCCAGGGATGGTAGGATCTGGTTCCCTGGGATATGTGTCATTGGATGGGAGAGTTCACAGTGATAAATTTTGTCAGTGTCAGAGTTGTTCTCAGTATGGGCATCTGCATCTCAGGTCTCCAACACTCTTAAAAGGTGGAAATAATTCCCATCCACAGGTTTGAAAGTCAACCTGAGAAGTTTGTGAGGAGCAGCAAGAACTGGCTACTGAGAGACAGAGTGAACTTGTAAAGGAGTAGGAGGGTGACACCCAAGAAAGGCAGGCATTTTTTGAAAGATTTTTCTCTCACTCTTTTCCACCCCTCACCCAAAACCCCCTCCTGCTTGCCAGGAAACATGGTTGGGGCAAGTGTTTTGCCACCTGGCTCATGCACGCACCAGTCAAGGAAACAATTCTGCAATTGAAAGAGGAAATCTCGGTCCCCGCTATTTCCAACCTCCATTGTTTGTTACTCAACTCATGCATTACACAGACCAGTTAGCAAGGCAGCAAGATTGCAACACTATGCATGTGCTTTCAAACATTTAATTTTAGCATTGCAAGAAGGATTCGTGGTATCAACAAAGCCCAGTTCTAAGGAAAGAGGAAACCTGTGATTCTGACACTTTATTTTGACCATAAAAGGAAGAAGATCGTTTAGATCTTCTAAATGACCTAATAGGTTTAGTCATTTGTAAATCTTACAGGAGTCCAGTGGACCCCTGCAGGGGTTTTCCCATTCCCAAGGGCCTGGGTTGCTTGGGAGTCTTGGGCAGGTCTGAAGTCCTTGAGCGACTGGAGGTTTGTGCCTATGATTAAGCTCCTGATCTTTGGACCTTTGCTTTGGGCAGCTTGGGATTCATGCATCACCCTTTACAAACCATCTCAGGCTGTTTTTTCCAGCAAGTGTCAAGACCTTGACATCGATCCTTCGACAGACCTTGGGTATGGGTGCCTTATATAAGTGCCTTATAAGTGTTTATAAGGCACTTGTCAACAGGTTTTCCAAAATATTGTCACCTTTCCCAAATACCAGGGGTGCCTTCAGCTGCACCTGTAAAAGGCACTTTAAAACACAGTCGAATTTAAGGAATTTGGGAAAAAAACGAGGCTCCTCGTGGAGCTCCTGCACAGCACTGGGGTGTGAGCTCATGGGGCAGAAGACCCCTTTGCCTTTTCCTGCAGCATGTCTCAGTCCTCTTCCAGTGGGGGGGTAAAAAGGCCTTCTGCACTGGAAAGAAAATTGGAACCAATATTCAGGAGCTCTTCTCTGCAGAGGCAGGCCCTGAGGCAGTGAGGACCTTGCCCAACACCTGATGAAGGTAGCTTATCTGCTGTTGACTGCAGTACTGCAGATAGCCTGACCCCGTATCACACAGGATTCCCCACCCCAAAGAAATACACAAATCTACCAAAATCACAGTGGCTTGGTGGTAAGTTCCCCACAAACACCAGGCAAACACCAAACAAGCCCCAAACCTCACCAGCTCCTCACCCCACTGCTGCCAGGGAAAAGGCAGGAGGTGCTGGGAAGAAGCTGAGACCCCTGATGCACCCCCAGGCAAGGGCTGAACCTGCACCCAGCATGCCCGGATTTCCTCCCCAAACGCTACAGGGAGGGCTGTCACTGGGACTCCCACAAGCCTGCCTTGGGACATGGGTGCACTGGCCACTTCCTAAAAGGCAGAAGCACCCCTGTTAGGTTTTGCTGGTTTTGGTTCTTTGGGGGTTTTTTTGGGGTTTTTTTGTTTTGGTTTGGTTTTTTTAATTCTTGCCGATACAACATGCTTTCAATTCCTCAAAAAGTGGGTCCTGCATGTGACCAGAGACACTGTCCCTTTTCCTTCCACTAACACATGTGTGTACAGCTGATGATGGGAGCCATGAAATCTTCTTCTCCTTCTTTTTAGCAGTCAGTGGGACTATAGCGTGTGCCTATTTCATTGAGAAATTTACCAAAGCCAAGCAGATTATAGAAGGGAACCTGGAGAAGGTAGAAAAGGGGTGTGCTTGAAAGAAAGAAAGAAATCTTTCATTTCCCCAGTACCTGGCTGTGCAAGACACTTAAGATCTTGATTTGACTGTGAGACAAAACCATCATGACGTAGCGCTGGCTGAGGGTCAGCGTTGGCCATGTTTGGTTTGTTATGTCAATGAAAAAAAAAGGGGGGGGAATGGAGAAGAAAGACCTCTCCTTGTTGCAGCTCTTCAAATATCTGATTTGGAGATCCTGGCTCACCTCTTCAAGGGTGGAGGAGCTAGGAGTGAGTCCAGGCAGCCAGCTGTGGGGCATGGACAGGCTCTGCACTTTGTCTGGGGGTAAAGCAGGTCTGTGGGTGCTTTCCTGAACCTCTGAGAGCTGAAGCAGTGCTGAGAGAAGGACGGTGCCCCACAGGCTCCTCCATCACTGTGCTGGTTCCTGATGGCAGCTTGGGAGCAGGGGGGGTGCATCCTTCGCTTGTCTGGACCCATCTGCTTGATTTTAATTTAATTAAATTAAGGAAAAGGAATCAGGGGGCAGTACTCTCACACTTATTGAGAGCTAAATTCAAGTATGCAGACCAGGGTAACTTATATTCCTGTATATCCCCGTTCCCCCCATGCATATCATGGATATGCAGAGGGGCAGAGGAGAGAGGCTTTCTCATCCGGTGAAATCCCAGACTATAAAATCCAGGCATGAAGTCCTTGCTGGTTGGTCCTCAGCCAGGGTGGCCGAGGGCAGGACAGAGGGACTCAGAGAGGCCCTGCAGCCTTTCATCCTTCAGCAGGTGCCCCCGACCCCCCAGCATGGTGGGCTCATGCCAGCATGCCCTGCTGCAGGGCTAAAGCACTGGGGCCATGCTGGGAAAAGCACTCCTGGGACGTGGCCAGGAATGTCAAGCTGATGGGCAGCTGCCGGAAAAGGGGTCGAGACAGCCAAGGAAAAAGGAGATGTCGGGGGTGCCGGGTCCCTTCCATCTGGGGGACCGAGCAGCCACAGAAGGGTGGCCCAGACTAACCCCTTGCCAAGGTCACCGGGGAGGCAGCGATGGAGGTGAAGCATGGGTGAGCAGGTGGCCACCCGTGGGTGCCCTGTAGCCCCCCCTTCTCCTCTCCTCCCCCCTCTTCCCGCGCTGGGCTGTTTTGCAGTCTCCAGCCAAGGCAGGAATGCCAGGAATGTGAAATCCCGGCACGCTGTCCCGTCGTCCTCCCCCCACCCCGGCCGCCCCCCACTTCTCCTGCCCGTCGCAAGAACAGGATATTCGCCCGAGCGACACACACTCACACACACACGTCTTGTTATCAGGAAAAAACACTCAGTCAGCGTCTGGAATGGGCTCTGATTAACCGTGTGGCCACCGAGGCTTCCTCGTGGGGCTGCAGCGAAAGCATCTACTGACCATGGGGCAAGTGGGCAGCAGTGGGTCGGATCCACCAGGGCCACCAGCAGGGAGAGGGCTGGAGGTGAGCACCCTGACATCACCCAGTGATCGCTCACCCGCTGCCCCCCTCCCGGGCAGAGCTGCAGGGTAGCAGGTCAAGCCTTTACAGAGGGGAGCGTCCAGCCCCACAGCAGGGGTCACCCCCTCTTTGATGCAGTGGAGCCAGGACCCTCAAGCCAAGTGGTGGCCCCAGCCCCATCTCCCCACATCAGCTGCCCTGAGTCCTGTCAACACGTCCCCGCTTCCAGCACGGACTCTGCAAAGACGTCCTGTCTCAGGTAAACAGGATCTCGCCGCGCTGCCGTGACCTTGTTTACCTCCCTGAAAGAATTTGGCTGGATTTTTTTTTTTTTTAAACTTTTTTTTTTTTTTTTTTTTTCTTCCTAAGGGCTGGTGAGTCACCCTAAAGAAATGCGTGCTGCTTTGCTGCCTTTCCACACTGACTCACCCCCGCTGCCCAAGCTCCTTGCCTCTCCCTCCTGCCCTTCGGCTCTGCGGGGAGGCGAGAAGCCCCCCGCTTGCTCAGTGATGCAACCTGGGCGCTGGTGTCGGTGGCCACGGAGGTCACCGTGGTGGCGGCGGGTGGCATCTCCGACACGGGAAGCGCAGACGAGCGCTTGGGCAGCCCCTGTGCCAAAACACAGGAAGAGCACTGAGAAATTACCCCGTGCATTGTCAACTCCAAACACACCAAATTAAAAAAAATAGGAAAAAAAAAAAAAAAAAAAAAGCAACAAAGCAAAAAACAACCCCCCCCCCACAAAAAAATATTAAAAAAATCCAAACAATTGGCCTGGCTAGAACAATTGCCCAGAAGAAAAGACAAAAAAAAAAAAAAAAAAAAAAAAAAAAAGAGGCCAATGGACCTGGCCTGATGCCAGGACTCTTGTTTTCCTTTCTCAACACAATGCATGTTAAATAATACTTCCTTCTCACAACAGGGCCCTCCTGAGCAGTTTTTTGTTTTTCTCCCCCACTTGAAGGGGGTCAGTCAGCATGGATGGCTCCCACCACAGCAGCAGCAGCATTTTGGGGTTGCTTCTCATCCCCACCACTGTGGCTCACCTGTTCCCAGCACCGCAGAGGAATGAGAGCCCTGTGGTTGGGTTGCCCGTCACCCTCCCCTGCTTTCCTGTGGGGAATGGGGTCTGCTGGGGTCTCAGCACTTCTCCCCACATTTCCCACACACCAGTGTGGTCCAGGTTATCTGGTTTGCAGGATAATAGGTCTGCAAGGTAAGGTAGGTAGCCATCCCAAGCTACCCCTATGTAGCCACACCCAACATATGAAGGCATCCATACAAGTTAATCATGGTGGGTTTACCATATACATCAATTTATTACCAGATTAAATAAAATAGAAAACCAAAACAATACACATCACAGGTAGGATGAATTGTTTCATGACGTTTCTGTCCAGGCTTCCAGGCTGGGACCAGGGGAACCTCTGCTATTTGCACCTTGGCTTTTCATTTCTCACTTGGCTCGCTCTTGGTTTTCTTTTCTTTGGGATTTCTCTTACTAATGACAGTGTCACTGGCACCCAACTGACTGTATTTAAATGTCTGTGTGGTGGAATAATCCAAGTAAAACTCATTTTGTTTATTCTAACTTCTTCCCCAAGAAATTTAACGTCTGAGACACCACGCCTCCCGTTTTTTGGCAGTGTCAATCAACAGCCTTCAAGGGGCTGATCAGATCCATCTCTCTTCATCTGAGCATTACTGGGATTTCTGATGGAAATAGCAGGTGGAAGAAAGGAGTTGCCTTTTTTAAAATCCAAATGGGGTCTGTGTGCCCAAAATGGGATTACTTCAGCTCTGTACATGTGTGCCCAGATTTCTGTGTTCTTATATGAGGACACCAGCTGCTGGACAGGATGGACCAAGTCGTTCTTGGGTGCTCACGGACACGGCACATCTCTGTTACCGACAAGGCTCAGTGCTCAGTCAGTAGCCTGCACAACTGGTCAGCCTTGTCCTGGCACCAGAAAAGAGGGACAGGCTCAGCAGAGGAGGAGAGGGTGGAGGTGTAAGCAGACATTTGACGTACATGTCCACTGACGCCCTAAGTTGAGCAAATTCATTTGTTCTAAGGATTGACTTCACGCACTGACTTTCCTGAGGCAATGCAAAAAATCCATATCCAAGGTCCCACCTGTTTGCATTGCCTGGCCTTGAATGTCAGGTCCTGCCTCTGGGTGACATAATAATAAATGCCTTGCGAAGGTGGCACCTTCTTGGCGCTGTTTTGGACTGTTCTTCTCCCACCCAGAAGCTCAACCTGTCCCCTGCTATAAGATGCATATGGTCAGTCAGTCACATCAGCAGTCAGAGAAAACTCATGGTCAGTGAAGGATGGTTTCTGAGCTAACACTACCCATGTCAAAGAGCTTTTGGAGATGGATTAGTGGGAAGTCGTTAAGAAGGAAATTGGGGATACTGCATGCAGCCCTGCAAAAGTATGCATGTTGGCACTTCTCTTGTGCTTTCTGTGCCCTCTGTGCATACCCAAACCCATCCATGTGTGGTCATAACTCTGGCTGGTCAGTCATCTGGGCAGAAAATTCACCTTCTTGACCAGTGCAGGGATTTGCCTTGCAGAAGACATCTAAATGTTGGCTCTGAAGTCTCAGCCATCTGTCTTAGCTCTCTTGGGACTCAGCAGAGCCAGATGGGCACATCCAGCATGCAACTCAGCTCCCTGGCTTTCTTAGTTTTCTTAAGTTTCTTAAGTTTTCTTAAGGTTGGGATGAACCACAATGTGGCGGTGCTCAGCGCTCTCCTTTGTCTAGAGAAGGAGAGAAGGGCTGCTGGTGTTTGACTGCTTCATTTTCAGTCAGCTCAATTTAAGGTGCTTAATTTTTAGCTGGCAAACATTAAGCACAGTGAATCCCACCTCAGGAGAACAATGTGCCAGTGTATGACAAGCAGCAGCAAGTCCAGGAGTGCAGCTCCCATCTTGATTTATTTAACAACTACAGTTAGTGCTAAAATTTGATCATGGGAACCACTGCCTCAGCAAAATCCAGCTTGCTCAACATGCAGAGTATGCCTCATCCTCCAACAGCATTGTCAAAGAATATGTCCCTCAGGGACTTTGAAACATGTAGAAAAGAGCTGCTGGGGCTAGCAACTTGCTTTTGTGCATGGGGTTTTCCCTGGATCTGGCACAGCACTTGGTTTTATCAGCTTCCAAACCTTTGGCGATTCACCAGCTCCTGATAACACAAGTAAAGACCTGGAATAGCCAAACCCAAACATTTAGCACACTTTACTATGTGTCCTCACAGCTGGCGGGAGCAATGAGGTTGACCATGTTTGCCACTATGACCAGGTCAGCTCCCTTGAACAGGTCTCTGTGGTGGAGGGAAGAACTGCTGAAAGATCTCACTCCCACCAGTGAGAACTTGGAAGCTTTTAAGCAGCAAAATGTTTGTTACTTGGCATCCTCTGCTATGGGAACAGGTGCTGGAGGTTGTTTGGCTAGCTGATTAAACAAATCCCAGTGTTCCTGCCAGACCAGGTGAAGCCAAGCCTTTTCAGCTGTCTCAGACCTACCAGCTCATCAAACACGATTCAGCAACTCAGTTACTTCTGAACGTTCAGCTTCGAGGCACAGAGAGTCCTCCTTGCTGTAGCCCTAATGACAACCACGAGTTCAGCTTTGAAATGGCTCTTGGAAATGCCATGGCTAGGCATGTGGGAAGACAAATAGGATAAAAAAAGGGGAATATTCACATCAGGTTGTCTCAATATTGCTGCGAACACGCTCTTCAAACCATTCTAATCATCTTCAGGGCTCAAATTTGGAGGTCTATGTAGATCAGTGGTGGGCTTGGCTGGTAGTGGGACATCTCATGTGAGCCTCTTGAAAGCTGTGTGAATGTCATGCCAGTTCATCAGACTGAGGTATTTTCAGGGTGACTTCCCATAGCAACCTTTCACAAGGAACAGGTGCTATTTTGCCCAGGAAAGTCCATCTCAATTTTCTCCCCCACTTGTACCATATTTGTGTCTGCTCTGCTAACTACAGTGGCAAAGTCCAGAAAGATCCCATGTTGATTATGGGGGCAGGTAGTCATCTGGGATGCAAGATGGAAAACCTCCAAATTGATCTGTATCACAGAAAGTGGGAAGCAATAGTGGTAACATCAGCCATGGCTGAGTGATGGGAAGTCATGTGAACATTTTTTAAAGGAGACGTAAGACACTGCCCCATTTATTTGATATCTCCCAGCTCTCTCCATTCAGGTGTAAACCTCCTGCAGATGATGCCAACACTGTGTTGAATGAAAGATTGATAGTTCAAAGATCCACCAATGTATGGCCCATCACTACTCTCATCTTCTGTGAACAGAGGTGTTACTGGAGACACCTTCTTATGTTCCTTGTGCTATGTGTGGCCTTACTTAGCTTTTTCATTACTGTTTCTTTTGTACATTCCCCTTTAACAAAATACCCACTCCCAAAACCACTGGCAGTGCCCATGCAGAGATACTTTGGGATGAGGTGCATCCATAGCAACAGCTTTACTGTGACACCTAAAATGCTGATTGTCTACTTTCCCTCGTGTTTAAATTAGTTATGCATTTATCCTAGAAAATAGTTCTATTGATTGGCAACTTCTTTTGTATGAACTTCTAGGTATTACGATGACTGGTGACTCTACAGAGTCCTACATCTTTAACAGGGAGGGGTTCAGTTACCCATTTGACCAAATTTTACAAGAACTGTATCATCTTTCAGTTGTTTTTTGCGAGTAGATGGTGCTGTATCCATCAGTCAGGCTGAACCAACATATTTCCTCAGCAACAAATCTAACTACACTGCAGTTTCAGTCTTGTCCTAAGAGGACTTTCTGAAGTGCAGTCTAAGGCTGTATAATTTCAGATGGGAAGCGTAACTGCCTACGGAGAAAAACGGGAACATACGCTCCATTTTTAAGCCCATTACAGAAAAGAATTACTTAGAAAGTCACGCGGATGCAAAGCTAATGTCATCCTTTAGATAGTAACTGCTGCATCCAGTACTGCTCAGCAATGTACAGAAATAGAAGTAGACTGAAATCTACCCAGACAAAAGCTAACTTTTTTTTTCTTATGTCATTCAGGCTCCTGAGCTGTGAACATCCCGTTGGCCTGACCGTGTCCCAGCGCTCCCTCCTCATCCCTGTTCCCCCAGACACCTGCAGTTTTCTTTGAAGTGGGGACATGGCAAGAGTCTCCCAGAGACATGTCAGGACGCAGAGGGAAAAGCAGAGAGATGGATTCTATCTGTCAGCTCATGATGGAATACAGTGACACCCCCCTCCCCAGCCCCAAAAGAAAGCCTAACATTTTCTAGTTAAAAAAAGTGTTTGGCTCCATCCCTAGACCAGCTGCTTCCTACATAAATAAAAGGTATGCAGAGTGCACAGAAAAGAATATTTTACATTCCTAATCAATTAGATAAGGGGAAAAAAACAGTCCATTTTCCTGTTCAAAATACAATTATCGTGCTTACTTCAGATTTCAAGGGCATTTATCTTCCAGCTTCAGACAGAGGGGCACTCAGGCTGCAGGTTACTGACCTGGGTCTGGAGAATGACTAAATTGCCATCTGGGATGGCAGGGCCTGGGCCCAGCTCTCTTGGGGTGCTGGGGCAGGAATAGCTGTGGCAGTAGCCAGACAAGTCAGGTGTGCCCTGGTAGAGTCAGGCTTTTGCAAGGACTTTTTGCAGGACTGTCAGGAATAACTGACAGTACTGGGGGAACGAGTTAAAACACCTTAAACCAAATTGTTCCAGGGAAGCACTCCCTGATCCTGCCCGTGAGCTCCTTGGCTTTGAAAACTTGTATAAACATTTACCCAGAGAAATGCCAAGGAAAGCAAGGTGAGGAAGAAGGTGGACTGTAGGAGAACTCAGGCGCCTTCCCTACCCCAGTTCAGCTCAGGACATTTTGGTGGAAGAGGCACACCTTGAAATGCGTTGGGTATCTTCTGCTCAGCAGCACAGGAGGCTCCAGGCCCCAGGGCAGGTGTTGGGCATCACTGCTGCCTCCTCAGCAGAGGCCAAGAGGCAAAGGATCAGGTAGGATGGTGCCCTCTCCCTGAAGTGCTCATGTCTCTGGATCACCAGCAGCTTTTAAGGCCATTGGAGAATGGATGAGGTTTTTGAGAGGGTCATCCCTCCAGTCCCTCAGTTCAGGACAAAGCAGCAGCCCCACGGCGCTGCCCTTTGGACTCCCTCGGTGCAGCCAGGGCGGGCAGGTGGACTCCTTTGTGCAGGTGGACTCCTTTGTGCAGGTTTCACCCCAAGATGCTACAGGGCCCCCTGTGCAGTTCCTGGAGCATTCATCCCCGGACGACTGTATCGGAAGTCTTGATTGTTGCTGCTTTGCTTTTGCAACGCCACTTCTGTGTTCTTCCAGGATTTGTGAGGACAGTGTTTTCCCAGGAAAAAAAAAAAACACGCAAACAGGGTAACGAAGCACCTGAGCCTGCAGACCCCAGCTCAGGCCCAGAGGAGCCCCCTGGAGACCGCGCTCTCCGATGAAATCCTGGGCCTGTAGTGCCACCTAATGAGCAGGAGGGGTTCGGAGTCCGCAGGCATGCTCTTGCGTGCAGGGAAATCAGGCAAAGTGTTCCTCAGGGCTCTTCATTCCTCTCTAATGCCTCTCATCCCTCTCCCAGTGCTTCCATAATTACTTTTTTTTTTTTTTTTTTTTTTTTTTTTTTTTTACATCCTTACAACCCAGCAGTTAGGCAGCAGATGAAACTAATCCTGTTCTGTGGACAAGTCATGGAGTAGCTTTTTGCCAAACCCAAATACACAAGGAGAGTCAACAGCAGCTGAGTAACTCCTTTCTCTGCATGGCTCCTGGAAATGCTGTTTCCAAGGGCCAGGGCAGAGTGCTGACACAGTGCAGTGTTGCAACCTGTACCCTCCTGGGACTCAATGGCTCGTTCCCCTTGGACGAGCAGGACTATCCTGAGTGACAAGCCATGAATTTGAAGTTTTTAGAAGGCAGAAGTTGAGCTCCATTTGATTGGTTTGGAAAATGGTGCAGCATGAGGATCAAGAATGGCCCTAAAGAACACAAAGGACACTCTCTCAGGAAGAAACCAGCTGGTACTTGCTTTTTATGTGGAAAATCATCAAAGAGGAGGACAATGAATGCTCCACACAAAGTAGGAGCTTTGTGCTGGTCACAAGTGTCTTCTCAGACAAAACAGCAAGACACTGAGGTTCCCCCCAGGATGGCATTCAGGTTTCAGGCCTCTGATGATATAAGAGGGCATTCAAAGGGCAAACCACCAGCAAGGGCTGGGAGCTTCCTAGAAGCAGCAGACAGAAAATGTGTGAGAGCTCAGTTCCTCCCTGAAGCTCAGGAATTAGGGCTGCTCATTCCTCCTCCTCCTCTGCTGACCTTCTCTGTCACAATCTCAGGTCAGGCTACAGCAGAGCAGAGGCCTCTTGTAAAGGTGCTGTTGCAGAGCATGACATGAGTGTCAATGGCAGCTGTGTGGCCAGAGCCTTCTCCCAGAGAGCGTGACATTTGAGGTAAGTTTTTCTCAGCCTGGAGGGACTGTAATGATCACTTTCCACCAGACTAGTCTGTCCTCCCTCACTTGGCACGGCATGGCAGGCCGTGCTTTCAGATGGTACCTCTGTAATACAGATGAAGAGCTCCTCCTAGCTTCTGCATCCACAAGATGTAACCCAGACACACCCTGCCATGAAGGTTGGTTGCCTGCTTAGAATCATAGAATGGTTTGGGTTGGAAAGGACCTTACAAATCACCCAGTTCCAAGCCCTCTTCATGGGCAGGGACACCTCCCACCAGACCAGGTTGCTCCAAGCCCCAACCAACCTGGCCTTGAACACTTACAAGGAAGGAGCAGCCGCAACTTCCCTGGGCAACCTGTACCAGTGTTTCACCACTCTCACAGTAAGTAATTTCTTCCTAATGTCTAACCTAAATCTCCCCTCTTCTAGTTTAAAGCTATTAGCCCTTGTCCTGTCACTACACACCCTTGTAAATAGTCCCTCCCCAGCTTCCCCGTAGGCCCCATTCAGGCCCTGGAAGGCCTCTTTAAGGTATCCCCTCTTCTCCAGGCTGATCAACCCTGGCTCTCAGCCTGGCACCAAATCAGGAGATCTGAACACAAATGCCAGTCACATAATGGGCTACAAACTTGGTGAACTCTCATCTAAGTATGAAAGAGACTCTGCCCCCTTACCTGGTTTATAAGTCTTTAAAATTTTTCAGAGTGTTTCAGGCATGAAGAGACTGAGCACTGGAACTCTGGCCTCTTCACAGTGGAAGGGACATGGGACGTGAACTGTCACACATTCTATTAGTCCTTTGTGAGAAGAAACATTTTAAGGGCTGGATGCCCTACAGACAGTAGGTGCCATGAGAAGATGGGAGCGGGAATCTTTGGAAGTTTTAAGCAAAGAACAGCTGAAGAAGTCTGTAAAGAGCACGTAGGAGCCAAAGCTTTTCAAAGACATATCATATGTCTGCAGATGGGCAGGTTTTCACTAAAACAACAAAACTCAAATTAAGTGAAACAACAAAACTCAATTGCATTGAAACCACAAAAATATTTTGTTAAAAAAACAAACCACAAAAGCAATTTATTTTCCCTTTCCCACCCACTCTTCAAGCCTAGGTTTCAGAGCACTGAAAATCTCAATACAGCCTCCCATAAAGGAATTTATCCGAACTGTGTACTTTGTGTACCGAACCAGCATACTTCACTACTGCTGTGACACAGAAGTACTAGGCAAAGTGGCCCAGAGGGAGGGAAGACCATTCTCTAGCTAAGTGTTTGTCTTGGAAAGTGGAGAATGGGCGTTTCAAGCACCTTCACTAGCACTAGTTTAAGAATTTCTCATGAGCTGGGCACTGGCTAACAAGTATACGTAGTCAGAGACTGGGATGGGGACACAGATCTCTTCTCACCCAGGAAAATAATCTGGAAGTTGAGATGAGTCACACAGCTACTTGTTCTCCAGCCCAGGGAACTCTGAATTTGCACCAAGCAAGACAACTTTAGTGGGTGAGTGTGTGCTCCCCTTGCTCCTCACACAGGTAAATAATGATCTGGTGTTTGGGGCAGTCTCCCAGAATGTGGGTTTCTTCATGGCTCTGAAGAGAGAAGAGGGACTGGACCTTGATCACCAGCACTGCTGGGTGTGTGCTATAACTGTTGAGCTGTTGTTTAACAGGTAAGCAAACAACAAGCCCTCTTCCAGCGGTGTTTTCAAAGAAGAACAGTAGCTGCTACACTCTGCACTGATCTTCTGTCTGGGGATTCCCAGTCACACCTGGGTGTGAAAAAAAATGCAGAGCAAAACTGAGATAGTCACCAAGTTGAGGTGACACTAAGAGGCAAGTGCCAGCTCTGTAAAGGATCACAGTCAGAGATTCCAGGCTTACCATCCCATTTAGATGGTGCTCCAGATACCTCAGATCTGTGCTCCAAGTATGGCCACAATGAAAAAGAAATGCTGGGTGGTATGGTCTAGAGAGGATGAAAGGCTGAAGAAGACAGCTGACACGTATGCTTTGTAAGGTATATAGAGAAAGCCCATGCTGGGCAAGAAGGGGTTAAGGGTGGAAGTGGAGTGACAGAGAACCCACAGGTGGTATTTTCCTTCATGACAGATACCAACCAGAGCTCTCAGAGGAACCAAGGCTTCAGGCAGATGATCTTCCTCCTATCCCCTAGGACTGGATGCTTTGGTCAAGGCAAAAGGACTTTCATGTTTGTTTTCCTTGTGTGTCTTGTAGCACTACTTTGCACTAGGGCTGTGGCTCGCTGGCCACCCATCCACTGCTGGGAAATATCTATGCTGGGAGCAGATCAGAGCCAGGTGAGGAGCACCCAGCAAAAGTGCAGCTTTACGTTGTTCCCTGGCTGCTGTCGCAAGGGCTCCGGGGAAACCAAGGAGCTGCCAGCTGGCATCGGGGGTGAGCTGCATTCTTTCCGTGGGTTTTAAGAAACTCACATTAAAAGTATTAATTGATATGGGCATACCAACAGGGTAGTTTTTTTCTGTTGCCCTTGGGCTTAACTGCACAGACATGCCGTGCATCCTGCCCGTGCCTTGACATGCTTGCAGCCAGCTCAGGGATCTGAGGGGGCTGCTCTCCTGGGCCGGGGCAGCGCCGGCTCTGCCTGTTTGCTGTCCTTTCTTTCTGTGACCTGTCCTGAGCCCGCCTGCAGAAACCACGATCTGCCTGTAAAATGGACCTGCGCTTGCAGAGTAGCATGATGGGTGCCATCTACTGATAATTAAACATACAGCACCGCGGAGGGAAGAGCTGTCGGCTCAGGCACCGAGTCGGTGACATGTCGCCAAAGGCACCGGCAGCGCGACACTTGGTGGCTGCTGTGACATTAGGGCTGCTGGTGGGCTGCCAAGGCTTCCTGCTGCTGCTGCTGCTGCTGCTGCTGCTGCTGCTGCTGCTGCTGCTGCTGCTGCTGCTGCTGCTGCTGCTGCAAGGGCTTTTCTCGAAGCTTCATCAAGTAGCATCTCTTCAAGGATGTGCTGGCTTGTTTTTGAAGCCGTGCTGATCTTTGCTGCAGTCTTCTGGGAAAGCAAAAGAAAACAAAAACCAGCAACAAAACCAACCAGAGCCCCACAGCATCTTTGGCAGGTTTAGGTTTTGCAGAGTAGGAATGGCCATTAATTTTTTTTTTTTTTTTTTAGTGCTAATATAGTGCTTGTATCAAATGGAAGCTGAATGGCTTAGTCAGACTAGCAACAATTACAATGGTAATTTTTCTGCTCTAGATTTCTGCTTGCAATTTTTATTCAAGTAAAACTCTTTGAAGTTAATTGGAATTTCAATTAAAGGCTCCTGGATCTGGGTCTCCAAATTTGTACTAAGGAGGGTTCAATATTTGCTTTGGTTTTCTGCTCATTGAGTTCACTGCTATATATTAGTGTGACTGTACAGTTAGCTGTAACAAGAACAACTCTAATAAAGACTGCTGTAATCTAGTTCTTGATATACTTTAGAAAAGGTCTTTTATCACAGGACAGCTTCTAAAGTACTGCTAAAATAGCCTATATGATGTGAAAAACTTGAACACTTAAATTGTTTGTTTTCATTATTTCTAGTCCCTATAAAATAGCTTAATAGCATCCACTTAGTGGTAAATTCAGAGGCTGGGATGGGGATGGAGGAAGGGAGAGCTCCAGTGTTTGGTTGTAAATGAAAAACAAACCCACAACAGGAAAGAACAAAACCAAAACCAAACCAAACCAAACCAAAAAACCAAAACAAAAATACAACCAAACAAAAAAACAACCAAACAACCAACAAAAAAACCCAAACAGAAAGCCTGGTTAAGTTACATTGTGACCATTGGTGCAATAGAAAGTAACAGCTGTCATGTAACAGCTTTAAAAAGTAACATATTTGCCAAAAATGTTGCAAAAAAAGACTTCCAGCCTATCCAAACCTCTGTCAAAAAACCTGTGGTGAGACACTTAGTAGCACTTTCTAAGGCATAAAATGAGGAGGGATGGGGGGTTATGGCACTGAAGTCACTTCGGAGGACCAGGGGAGAGTTGACACTGCAGCAGCCTTGACCCCCCACGGGTGTCCCCCGTGTAAAGCCCCCCGGAGAAGGGAGGAGGACTTGCACAGAAAAATCTCCCAGCAAACAAGGAACACGTATTTGTGTTGTGTCAAGGGATTTGCCTTGGACTTTGCTGCTTGCTGATGTCATCTTATGGGCAGATTTCATCACCCACCCTTCCAGGCACAGGAGTGCTACTTGCTGGTAGCTGCGACATAACCAATGTGAATTATTGATTAAATGTCACTTGGAGTATTTGCTGGTGTGAGAACAGGGAGAAGCAAGAAGAAAGAAAAGAATAATGGTGCATAAATTACACTGATTACATCAAGCGAGTAGGTTCTTTTTGTATTCATCTATTTGTAAGAAGCACATTGTAGCTTGCAACCAAACCGTGGGTGGATTCGTTTTGTATTCATTAACAAAGTTTCTCTAGTTTGGAAAAAAAGGAAGGAACAAACCTTGACCTTAAAAGGACACATATGAAATAACAAGTTGTAAATATCCCATACTGAGAAGTGCAACAGTGTATCAATAATGGAATTGTCTGCAAGGTTTTTTTGTGACTGTGGGATTCATTTGCTTTTGTTTTGTTTTATGCTGAGGTAGTAATTGGAGCACAATTTCTTCCATTTTCCAGTTCAGAACCACAGTAATTGGATGCAAGTGCAAGGAAAGAGATCAAAACCAGGTTTTTGCATTTCAGAGACATGTTTTGATCTTCTTTTGTCTTCAGTTTTTATGAAGTTCTTAATTTTGTGATATGAAGTACATTTTATCCCAAATGTTCTCCTCTATTCTCTCTAAAACATAGAAGTATAATGTGAGAAGAGGTTAAAAAAGATCAAAGCTCTTTTTTTTTTTTTTTTTTTTCAATTGTTTTTCAATACAGTACCAAAACCTTGAATATTCAACAGCTATGCTGTTACAGAGCCAAAACTGTGTGATAAAGTGCTAGGTCTATTTAATGGTTAGCCCAGCGACCACAGTTCCCAACAGTGAACTTCGGGTTCTTAAAATGCTGTGGCAAGAATAAGCACCCTGCCTGTTACTGTAGCCACACATATATATTGGTTACATTGTGTGAAAATTAACACTTTCAGGCTAAATGACTGATATATGCTTTAACTTGCTCTCACTGTATACTTCCTTTTGTATGATATTTTCCATGTGTAAGGTTTATCCCATCTCAGACTTTGCACACAAACAGCAGGTAGTGACATACAATTTCAGTGGAGGAGCAAATGGGCATGGCTCTGGGAGGAAAGGCAGAAATAGATCCCTGCTCTGGTAAAAAAACAAAAAAACAACAAACAAACAAACAAAAGTCCTAGATGACTTGAAAAAACTATTCTGCCTTTTAATCACAGAATGGTTTGGGTTGGAAGGGACCTTACAAATCATCCAGTTCCAACCCCCCTGCGTGGGCAGGGACATCTCCCACCAGACCAGGTTGCTCCAAGCCCCATCCAACCTGGCCTTGAACACTTCCAGGGAGGCAGCAGCCACAACTTCCCTGGGCAGCCTGTGGCAGTGTCTCACCACTCTCACAGTAATTAATTTCTTCCTAATATTTAACCTTCTCTCATCTAGTTTGAAGCCATTGCCCCTTGTCCTATCACCAGGGGCAGTGGTTGGGAAGCAAAAGCTTATTTCTGCCTGCCAGACCATTGTGCAAAGGAGCTGGGACTCAGTACTGCATGGCTGCTCACAGTGCTCCTTATTATCTCCTGTCTTGCCCAAGCCAGCCTTGCCCCCCTTCAGGGGGTGGTCCTGTCTGTTTCAAGATGTGAAGTCAATATGTGCATGCTATGCCCACAGAACCCCTATGTGCTGTGTCTGTGAGGAGGGTCCTGGAGCGGGTGCCCAGGCAGATGAACCATACCGGGTTTCTTCTGCACTCATCTGCACCACCTGCCTTTCCCACATCCCCACTTTGTCACCAAGTGGCTTCCCAGCTGCCACCAATGACACCAAGATCCGTGGGGGACATTCCTGTGGGAAATGCTCGTAACATTTCAGACACAGGAACGGGCTGCCCAGGGAGGTGGTGGAGCACCCATCCCTGGAGTTATTTAAAAAGCATATAGATGAGGCACTTCAGGACATGCTCTAGTAGGTATTCTGACATTTATTCATTTGTTATTTATTTTGTCATTTATTTTATTTATTTGGGGTGGTGGTATGTTGACAGTTGGTCGGGAAGATGTGACCTGCCTAGTTTTAGTCCTGCTCTAGCAGGGGAGTTGGATTCGATGATCTTCAGGGGTCCCTTCCAACCCCTGATATTCTGTGAGATCTTAAAGGTACTTTGCAACCAGGTATTTAAAAACCGTGTAGATGAAGCACTTTAAGACACTCTCTAGTTGAATATGGCGATATTTGTTTGTTTGGGGTGGGGGCGTGTTGACGGCTGGACGCAGAAATCTTTAGAGGTCTTTTGCCAGCCATGACAATTCCGTGATTCGATGTGAACCGCAGCCGGAGGCCGCGACGGCCACAAATTCCTCACGGCGCTGCCCTGCACGGCGTTGGAAGCCGACGGCCCTTCCTTTGCCTATGGGAAAGCGGGGTGCAAGAACGGAAGGGAAGGACGGGTGCCGGCCGCGGGGAAGCGGGAGGTGAAGCGGGAGGTCAGGCAGGAGCTGCCCCTCAGGCGGTTCCCGCCCTAGCGGCGACGGCGGCAACGACGGCAAAAACGACGGCAAAAAGGACGGCAAAAACGACGGCAAAAACGACGGCAAAAACGACGGCGGCGGCGGCAGTGGCGGCTCCTCCCCCCCCACCCCTTTCCACCCCCGCCTCGCGCGCGCGCCGGGGAAAACGTTGCGCAGGTTCTAAAGCGGGGCGGGAGGGGGGGGAAGGGAGGGGGCGCGGCTGCGCGCGAGGGGGCGTGTGAGGCGGCGGCGGTTGGGGGGGCTGTAACGGCCGCCAGCGGGTAACGGCCGCTGCCAACCGCCGGGCCAGGCTCGGCCGTCACCGCCGGAGGCACCCTCCGCCTTGCGACAAACCAGCTCCCCCCGTGGCGGGGCCGCCGCTGTCCCGGCCGCTGCATGGAGCTGTCGGCCATCGGGGAGCAGGTGTTCGCGGTGGAGAGCATCCGCAAGAAGCGTGTGCGGAAGGTGGGCTGCGGCGGGGCGGGGCGGGCCTCAGCCGGGCGGTGAGGGGGGTGGGTGGGTGCACCGGGACATCCCCCCCCCCCTCCCCAGCACACACACACGCGCGCACACACACACACACACACACACACACACACACACACACACACACACACACACACACACACACACACACACACACACACACACACACACACACACACACACACACACACACACACACACCTCCCCCAACCTCCTCCCTCGCACAAGCTCTTAGGTGCCCTGTCTTCTTGGGTGCCCTGTCTTCTTCTCCCTACCCGCCGCGGAGTAACCGGCACCTGTCTGGGGCCTGCGGGAGAGGGGACGTACCTCCTGGAAGGAGCTGCTGGTGAGGTGGGGTGGGGGTCCCCGAGTGTGGTGTTCGGAGAAGGGGGGAGGGGGTGCTTTTTCTGGGGGGGGTTCAGTTTCTGCAAACTCGGTGCCTCTGAGAGCAAACCAGATAACTCAAATCCAGAGAGAGATTTTGGAAGGATTTGGTAGCCAGATTCATGACTCAGTTTCCCCAGCTTTGCAAGCACTCTCTATCCCCACAAGGTGTTAGCAGGCAGTGTGTAGAGATCCTCCGGTGGGAAAGTTCCTTATAGGGCAGTGTTGTCAAGCATTGGAAAGCTAATGGGGAGCCCCCCATAAGGAAAACAAAAACGAGCTTCTGGCTCAAGTACCTGAATGCTTTGCTTGCTTGCTGTTCTGTCTTGTTAAAAGTGTCTGCAGCAGCAATAGTGGCACTTTCAGAAGTGGTCAGCCTGCACCCACGAAGGCCACTGCCATGTTTTGGGAGATGCTTAACCAGCCCCTTCAGTATAGGAGTAAAGATTAAATAAAGATTTTAATCGTTGTGCACATTCCTCAGGAGCCCTTGAACATGTTTTCCAATCACTGCAATTTTTTTTTCTTTTTTTTTCTTTTTAAATGTTTTACTTACAGTGAACAAACAAATGCATAACTCTGAACTTCAACTGTGAGCTGCTGTTTGCTTGGGCTGAAAGGTTGAGTGACTGTGATGGATGGAACAATGTTTAAGCAAAGCGTGGAGCAACTGGAAGGGAACATGCCAAAGAGATGCTTCATAGGTTCTGAAATATTGTATTTCCTCTTTCTGCTTAAAAAAAAAAATTCCTCTGACACTTGCTCCTGGCATACATCTCCCTCTTGCATTTATGCATGCTAACTTTTTGTAGGGTTGCTTGTAAATGCAGGAGAGTTTGTAGTCTCTTGCACTCTGGCTGGCTTTTGGGGTTCTGCCTGATAGGCTTCTGCAAAGGTATAATCCCAAGCTGATGGTAGTTCAGGCACACTTAAATACCCCTGCATGCCCATTTTCTGGAGAAAAATTAATAGCGAGTGTAGCTGAATGAGGAAATAGCTTCGTTTAGAAAGTAAAGTGATGGAATCAGTGTTTCCGTTGCAGAGTTTAGTCCTGTCAATTGGTTGCATCTCTTACTTTACCCTTTATGTGGCTGCAGAGTTCACCTGTTTTTGTCTTCCTTTTTCTGCCCTTAGGGTAAAGTAGAATACCTGGTGAAATGGAAAGGATGGCCCCCAAAGTAAGTTGTGTTTTACTTTTTTCTTTACTATTCAGTAATATCTTACTCTGTTTCTCTCCGAATGAGCATCTCATTCTTAATGAGTAACCTTATGAGTGCCTCATTCCAACAATGGTAAACAAAACCAAAGAACCACAAACCAAAACCAAACCCATTTCCTGGACTGGCAGCTGAGGGATACCCATGTGCCAATCTATTCTGACTGGTTTTTGCCACCACTGAAGTATTCCATTGAGATACTTTCTAGATACATTTTAAAATTCATTATGAGTTCATCAGAGAACCCTGATTCTTCTGAACTTGGAATAGGTGTCTGCTTTTCTGAGTCAGCACCAAGAGGACATCGCTTTATTTTGGGGGCTCTACACAATCTTCCAAAGGAAAAAAGATGATGGTCCTGGCTTGCCGTCCTACTGCTGCCCCTTAGCAATTCACAAACAGAAAGAGGTGATGTTTCAGATTTATTGATTGTAGTCAAATGCAGGCAATCTTTGCCCCCTGACAGTTACTGCCATGCCTGTTTCCTTGTCTGAAATCTTCTGTTATTTTGTCTTTTCTGCTTTTCCTTTGGTTGCTATGTTGAAGGAAAAAAAAAAATAAAAAAAAAAAATGGCAAAAGCATACTACTTCTATTAAAAGGCAGCTGTTTCTGGACAGTGATTGCTCTGTGCCTAAACAGTCTGTAAAATGATTTCTGATTAAAAGTATAAAGTAACTGGAGACTATCACTATGTTAGCTAGCAGACTAGCTTGCTGGCCAACCCATATGGGGACCTGTCTTTGCTTTTCTGTTTGTAACTGTGTGTGTACATAACACAACGTGTGTGGGTACAACTACATCACATGTGCTGCAGCACTGCAAGTTGCCAAGCAAAGGGGGCTGAGGGTGCTGGGGTTGTTTAGCCTGGAAAAAAGGGAGGCTGAGGGGAGACATTATCATTCTCCACAACTACCTGACAGGAGGTTCTAGGGAAGTGGAAGCCCATCTCTTCTCCCTAGTAACAAGCTATAGGGCAAGAGGAAACGGGCTCAAGTTGTGCGAGGGGAGATTTAGGTTGGATATTAGGAACAATATCTTTAGTGAAAGGGTAGTCAGGCACTGGAACAGGCTAACCAGGAGAAGTGGTGGAATCACCATCACTGGAGGTATTTGAAAGACATGTAGATATGGTGCTTAAAGACATGGTTTACTGGTGGACTTAGCAGTGTTAGGTTTATGGTTGAAATTGATTATCTTAAATGTCTTTTCCAATCAAAACAATTCTATGATTCTATCCTTGCAGTTGGAAAACAGGGTCCCCTGCAATGGCCCTGACAGATTGAACCTTATGTCCAAGAAGTTGAAATGTGTTCCTGTGTGCCTAACCCTTGTGCCCAATCCTCTAGCTTATAGGTTGTGGGTGAATATAAGCAGCTTCCCCTCTTTAATAGCGGTGGGAGAGGGTGAATTTGTTCTTGACTATAAGTCCTGCTGTCAAAATGTCAACTTGTGTACTTGTTGAACACCAGTTGCCATTCAGTGTGGGTCAGTTCTTGGACCACTTCAGCCTCCTAAGTAGCCAAGCCTAATTTAGTTATTGGCAGAGGTTAGGAAATATATTTGTAGTCCATGAAGCTCAATCCCTCTTTGGCCAGAATACTGATGTTTATCCCATTCTTCTTTTAACAAATGCACAGAGGCCCTTCTCTTGTAAAGTCACTGTCTAAGAAGGTGGGCTGGGGTATGGCATAATGTTTCCTTGGACAGAGCAGCCCTTATTCTTACTGCTGCTTTTCCTTGCCCCATGCCTTGGGACTCTGGGGGAGCCAGAAACACTCTTCTGAGAATTAAAAGCAGAACCTTCAGCCCACAGAGAAAAGCGATATCAGGGTTCCCTTATGTTGATCCTGTGACATGTCCAAATACCTTCCCTGTCCTCACAAACTCCAAATCTGAAGAACCCTGATTTTTTTTTCTCTCTTTTTTGTTTTGTTTTTTTTTTTTTGTTTGGTTGGTTTGGTTTGTTTTTTTTTACCTGCTCTTTATTAACTGTTTGTTCAGTGGTTTGTGCATCCTTAAAACCAGGATGCTATGAGCATTAAAGTCACATTCATCCTGCTAGCAGTCTCAGTTCCTTGTTTTTAAACATGCTCATACCAGTGATGACGTGCAGCACCACCATCTGTTTGCTTCCAATGTATTCTGTTTCCACATCCCGCACTGTATTTCTCTTCATTCTTCTCCCCAGCCTTGTTGCATTGCTATCTGTATCTCTGTACTGGTTATGCCATCATTCCTATTAGAGGCTTCATGGAAGGCAATAAGGATAGGTCAGGAGTTTGCTCATTTCCCATGTAATTGATATTTCACTTTTTTTTTTCTTTTTAATAAAAAATTCTTTTCAATGCCCTACACCTCAGATTTCTGGATTGTCCTGCTGGAGTCAGGGAATGGAAGAGTTAAAATCTGATTCTAGCTACAAGCTTGTTTACAACTTGTGTTGGAGTTAAGATGGGAGGGAGAAGAGGAGGAGTAGAAGGAGGGGGAAGGAAGATCATATGATCTATGTTTTCCAGAGTGCCTGCTCTCTGCAGTTCTGCTGCAGCCTGGGGTGTGTGTGCCCGTATGTATAGCACTGTGTGTGTGTGTGTGCGTACGCGTGCGTGTGGCAAACTGAGCCATGTTTTTTTTATATGCAGTGTTTTGCCACTGCAGCGAAGCCAGAAGCTGGGCTGCAGAGAAAAAGGCAACACCCACCAGTTGTTTTTTTTAAAGCAAATCCCCTTTCTTCTGCCCATGAAAAACAATCTCCTGTCTTTTCCCCCCTTGTGTTATTATTTTTCTTAAATCTGCAAAATGAGTGCCAGAATCCCTGCAGGTGAAAGGAAATCTTCCTCTTTTCAAACAGCATCATGGCTTTGACAGCTCAGTCTGGTTGCTGCAGGAGGTTTGAGCAAAGGAGGGAGGGATCAGCTGATTATGAAGATATGTCTGTCCTTAACTCTCTGATGCACGATGCACCTTGAGATATCTGAATTTAATTTTTTTTTTCTCCCTTCCATACAAGAATTTTACTTTCATTTCTAGAACTGTCCTCCAAGAATGCTCCTATAATTCAGTACTTTTCATTTATCTGATGGAAAAACTGAAAAGGAAAAACATTCCCAAACCATCTCCCCTGTGTACATATATGCACGCATCACATGCCCTCAATGTACAGTCTGTGCTTTATCCAGAGATGTAAATATCCTAAAACGCTTTCCTCTTGTTTAAAGGCACAGAAACAAATGCACCCTTACCCACCTGCAGGTGGCTTCTCTCTGACCCTCTTCCCCAGGGGCTGGGAGAGGCTCTGCCTCCAGGCTCCTGACCTCACATTCCAGGAAAATTTATGTTCTCAGTCATTTAGAGTTTCAGACTTGCTTTCTTGCCTTTGAGTTTTTATGTCAAAGATATGCTCCCCAACTCTTCTGGACAAACACGACCCCTTAGAACCTTGTGGTACTTTCACTTTCCACAGTGGGGGGTTTGGGCTACATCTCCCCAGTATTAAGTGCAGCTGTGCCCCCTGGGAGCCATTTTTGGCATTGCTTGCTGGGTGGGTTCAGTCCTTCCCTGAGCATTTGAATCCTGTCACAGCTGTCTGGCAATCGAGGAGGGAGATAGGGGCAGTGAGTGACACTGTCCACAGGCTACTCTCAGAGCATCAAGCTTATTTTGAGTAGCTTTGGTAGCCCTGACCACAGTGCAGGTTTGTTTCTCTTGCACTAGTACAGAAATATTGATGACCTCTGCTAGACAGAAATAACCTGCAGGGGGAGTTGAGCAAAAGGAGTAGTTGGAAAGTCGCCATCAACTTGCCTCAGGGCTCAGGTCGAAACATGTTTAGTCAAATGGCATCAGTGGAGAAAAATTAAACTCTTCTTAAATGAGTACTTCCAGCTCCAGTGATTAGAGGTAATTAATAACACAGGTGAGAAACTGTACTTACTCTTTGAGCACTCTTAATTTAGAGAGACCTATTTTTTGGAAAGCGAGATCAGACCACATCTCCTTGTTCCATGGGGTTTGTTGGATTTGAGAGAGTGCTCTGGATGAGACCTATTTAGGCATTGACTTAAAATCAGTTTGCAAGTGTGTCTGCACAGGGTTTGCAAACAGCATGGAGGGGGCCCTGGGGAAGAAAGCCTTCCCTGTTCTCTCGCAAAGAGCTAATTGATGCTTGGCCCTGTCTGTTTTGGGAAGGGGAGGTGATGTCTTCAGGAAGTTTGGGAGGGAATGGCTTGGATTCCTCAGAGCTCTCGCAATGTTGTGGCAGGCCCCGCTGACCCTTGTGAAGACAGTATCCAGGGCTGCAGCACAGTGGTTGCAAGCCCGCAGAGAGAATGTTTCATTAAAGTATTGTTTACTTTATATTCCCTATGTTTTTCTTCAGATACAGCACATGGGAGCCAGAGGATCATATCTTGGACCCTCGCCTGGTTGTGGCTTACGAAGAAAAGTAAGGGCGCATGTACTTTCTTTCCTAGGACACAGGAAAAGGAAATAGTGTCTTTATTTTGTAGGGTGCATAAAGTGCCCCTTCAGTCGAAGGTGAGATGCATAATGATGAATCCTGCTTGGTTTCTGTACCCTGGTGTTAGCTGAGGCGGAGAAGACAGGGTTAAAGGAGCTCTAGTTGGCACTGTTCAGGAAATGAGGCCAAGAACAAGCAACATTGAGCCAAAGAGCAATCAGTCTCAAGTTTTTAATCAGGTCCAGGGCTGGAGTGGAGTAATGCGAGGTGATAAGTTCCTCTAACCCATCCTTGATCAGCTGAGTCAGAAAAATTCCTGTATTGCAGGGCTTTCACTACTACAAAAAGTAATTCTGGGATGTTTTCCAAGTCCATACTGGTCACCGTTGGGTTTTAATGAAGGAAATGAGGGAGCTGTGCTGTGAAAGGTAGAAGTCCCAATTAGTCTCTGTGCTGTGGTATTTAGTATTCGGTCTGATTTGCGTTCTTCTTTCACAGGGAAGAGAGAGACCGTGCATCAGGGTACAGGAAAAGAGGCCCCAAGCCAAAGCGCCTCCTACTGCAGGTAGTGTTTTACTCCTCTGTGTATTTCTAACTCTAGCTGCTGTGCTGCTCCTCTGCTCACAGGGAGGTGGAAACTGTCCATTTGCTGTTGTATGGACAAAATTGGAGGTAACAAGCTAAGACAAGAACATTAAATCAATGGGTAGGCAGACAGCTTTAACCTGTTAGCTGAAGAGCCAGGTAACTCATCTTTAGAAAAGCAAAGCAAACCAGGAAAACCAAACAAACAACAGCTCTTGCTTTCTGAACTAGGATTTTATAAACTTTGGGCTTAGGTTGCTCTGGGTTACCTGGTTTGCATGCTCTTTTAGTTTTATATTGCGCTTGGACTTTCCATCCTATTAACAGTAGCTGATGGTTGGAAGGGGAGTTCCAACAATTCTAGGAAGCACATACTGTGAAAAGCTTAGGTGGCATCTTCATGCAGTGAGAGAAGTAGTTTTGTAGAAGCAGCACAACTTGTCTTAGCTCATCTACATGTTCAGGGACTGAACAAAGAACAGTCTCCCAGCTCAGGTCAGAACCACAGCTGTATTATCAGATTTCTGCTCTGACCCTTGGTGTGTTGATGCCTTGGCAGAGGCTGTATGGCATGGACTTGAGGAGTGCCCACAAAGGAAAAGAGAAGCTCTGTTTCTCTCTTGCACGGAGGTTTGGAGGAGGAGACAGTAGCCTGCCAGCAGCAAAGCCAGGGCAGGCAGAGTTCTCGGAGAAGACTGGGGGAACAGTCCTGCCGTTCTCTCTCCGGAAGCAACGGAAAAACCAGAAGTACCTGCGACTGTCAAGGAAGAAGTTCCCCCGCATGGCAAGCCTGGAGAGCCGAAACTGCAGACATGAGTTCTTCCTGAATGATTCAGTGGGCCTGGAGGCTAGGCAGGGCTCTGAGGACTGGGAGACCATGCAGCACACCAGCAAAGAAGGTAAGGCCAGACACTCCTTGGCTGTGAAGTTCTGGGGCATGCAAAGGATGCTCTGCATGCTGCCTCATTGCTTTCCCCATCCTGAGATTATGGTTTAGGTCAGGTCCTCAGAGCAGCTCATGCTGCCTCATGTTGTGGCCCTTTTGTCTGGGCCACAAGTTTCTTTCTTGCTTGGATGAATAGCACATCTTAATCTGCCTCTCTGTAGTCTTATGTTAGTGACTCCCCTCACAGTGTTAGAAAACATGGCAGAAGACGCTACAAATTACTCCCCTCTTCTGGTTTCCTCCCAGCAGAGGTGACATGCAGGTGTGACAGTGAAGTCTGCCCGCATGCCCATATGTGTTCAGCCTCCTGCTCTATTATGAAGAGCTTGGCTGGCCATGGTCAAGTTTGGACATCAGCACTCTTCTCATAGTTCTGCTCTGAGAACCATACAGGAATGCTACTAGGAACCCACAGCCCCATCCTCTGCCCCTTCCTCCTTTTCCACATGGAGATATGTGAGAGAGGGATGAGAGATAGAAAGTGAGGATGGTAACTCCTGTCCAATCCCACTGAGTTCCCGGAGTGAGTGCAGGCAAGGGAGATGTCCAAGCACATTTGGAATTTTGAGGAGGAATACCAGCACCTTGTGCAGGAGGGCTGTCATGTGCATGTTGCTCTGAGTTACCAGGGAAACTCTATCCCTGCATTATTAGAGCTTCTGAAGGCATAGCTTTCCTGAGGACTGGAAAACTCAGGTTTGTGCTGCCTGTAGTAGCTAAGGGAATCCTGTTACTCTTTGCTTGAAGTATCGGTCAGCCAGGCTGGATTAGACAGATTTATGGAGAGGGCTGTGTCCTGTGAATCAGTGCTGTCCCCTCCTTTCTGAGAGGGACTTAAATAGTGCTCAGAATCCAGGGTGACAGCAGTTGAGGGTAGCACAGAAAAAGGCAGTGTTGCATCCTGGTAATGGGCAACTGTGTGGGGTTATTCCCCCCAAGAAGCACTGGGCTCTAAAGCACTTGGTGATCTGAAGAGTGAACGGCAATGGAGAAGTGTGAAAGATTTTGTTTTGTGTTTTATTTTCTCCCCTTGATACACAGCCTGTATGGAATTTCAGTTAATGTTAGAGGGGACTGGGCTCTTTCTGAGGTGAAAGTAGGCACCCCAGGTATTTGATTCAGAAGCTAGGAAATACACTGTTTGGGTTGCCTTGTTCTTTGTCAAGGCTGGGACCACAAAGTTTATAGAACAGGTAGAGGGAGAGGCGGTTTGCCTTCTCTCTGTGTATTTGTTGTGGCTGCCTTTAGGAGCTGGAAGGATATGAGGCTTTGGGTGGCAGAGGGGCTGATAATTATTTGCATAGTGAGAAAGTGCAGGGGTGCTTGGGCTTCCTGTGCAGAGCATAAGGGAGTAAGGGAAGGAAATGAGAAAGAGAGAACAGCCTCTCCTGGAAGTAGTATTAATGGAATTTTGAGAGAATCTCACCCAAGCTCCATTGCAGGTGCAGTACAAGGAAGACCCTCCATTTTAGATCCCTCTGAAGCCTGTGTGTAAGAGGTGATTTCTGACTTTTCATCAGATAGGCCATTTAGAAGCAGGTGAGCTCACACCTGAGTGAGTGCACTTTGCTGACAGAGCCAAATTGGGGGCTGAAATGGGGTGAGAGGGATCAAGGAACTGTGGGTGGCTAGATGAGCTAGGTGGTGTTATGGGATCTTTTGACCTCTGTGTAGGCTGCTCCAATGCTGGTGTGTCTGGACAGCTTTGTAAGTCTTTCCTTTTCCCATTATATTCTGCAGTGATCCTCCATTTTCCCTGAGCCTCTGAGGGGAAGGCTTGTCTGTGCTCTCTCCTGTCTTGTACGTGCAGACTCAGTACAGGCTGATTTCACCCACTGTTTGAAAGGAGACCCCTTTCTCATCCTTCCTTTCCCTCTCTTCTTTCTCCTTCATTCTCTCTCACCACCCTCCCTCTCTCTTTAACATGTTCTTATCTTGCCTTTCCTTCTGCAGCAGGTGTGGATGGCAGTCTCCCTTGGATTCCCACTGTGCCCCCCAGCGAGGTGACAGTGACGGACATCACAGCAAACTCCATTACCGTCACTTTCAGAGAAGCACAAGTGGCTGAGGGCTTCTTCCGAGACCGGAGTGCACAGTTCTGAACCTCCATTTTCAGTGCTCCCCAATACGAGTGCTTTTTGGGTGGGGCTAGGGAAGGGTTATTTTATCCCTTAAGAAAAAAAATAATCCAAACTGTCTCCTCTTAAAATGTTTACAGAGACCTTTTTTTTTTTTTTTTTTTTCTTTTTTACCCCTATCAGCTAGGCAAAAAAGGGCAGTGCAGGGGGGGGTGTTTGTCATTGCTTTGTCCATCTGAGAAACTGACAGCCCTTTCCCTGGCAAAGATGCCCCTCCTAGATGTGAAAGCAGCAAGCTGAACAATTCTCCTTTTATCCTGTTAAGTGGCAGCAGCTGCATTTGTGAGGAGAGGGCATGTGGAGGTGGAAAGAGAGCTGGTTCTCTAGCCTGCTGCCTTGTTCTGCAATTGATATCCCTTAGATAAAGATACTTCTCTGTTCATTACTCTTCCCACCTTCCTCCTCCCTCTCTTCCTGCAGCAGTGAGTGGCAATGAATCCTACCTGTGTAGATAACTCCAGCCTGTTAAGACTTTTTCTCCAGTGCTGTTTTCCCTGTGGCCTGCTGTCAGGACATCAGATCCATATTTGCCTGTCTGTGGTAAGTCAGTCTTTGCAGCATGGGTCCCTATAGACAGCAGAAGTTTCTCTCTTTGATTGTTGATCATGCAGAAAGACCGAAATGCATCTCTGAAATCTAGATTGGCAATGTAAATTCAATTTGTCCTCATTAAAAGCTCAGAAACCCAGCACAGTCAGAAATACCATTCTGTATATGCTAAACAGGATTTCCAGGATCATCTCGGCAGTGTGAGGAATGCGTTGAAAGTGGAGTGTTCTTACACTTTGCCAAATTCAGTATTAATAACAAATGCTGTCCTGCATCTGTGGCAGTAAATTGGTTGAAAACTGACTTGTGTCTCCTGGGAGGAGGCACTAACAGGGCAACCAAAGCACTGCCAGGCACTGCAAAGATATCCAAGATACTAGCACAGGCCCAAGACACAGGAATTGGACAGAACTGAGCTACAAATTGGCCCTGATTAGCAATAAATTCAGTTCTTGGATCCCATTGAAAGGTCCAAGGTAAACAACCTGTGGGGAGGGCATATATTAGACTTGAGGACAGGGAAAAGAATCTTAATTCTTAGCAATGAGGATTCTTGGATTGTACTGCCTGATTAATATTCTCCCTTGACTGCAGTTTCCTCACAGTAACTGTGATTCTGTGCTACTTTACTGATGGAAACTTCCCCTTGGAAAGCTTAAAAATCTTTGCCAAGGAAAGTGGTCTTCATTTCAATAGACCCCGCCTGTACTTGCACTTAAAAATGCCTTGCAATGGACTGCCGGTGACACTTTGAGGTTTTTGAAGAATTGCTGTATTTTGAGTTGGTAGTTTAGCATAGCATCTGTTCTTGCACATGCACATTCTCTTCCATTTTTGAAAGCAAATTTCATTTAAATAACTTAAGAATTTAAATATAGAACTTTTCCTATGGAAAGTAAAAAAAAATAAGCTAGAGCCTAAGGTTGAAACAGCAGGACAGAGTGCTGCAGGGTAAAATTGGTTACTGTCATGGTTACCTTGTATCCTTTGTTTCCCTTCCCCACACCATCTGAAGCATCTCTTCCCTGCTGTGTTTATTCTAAATGAAGCTACCAGCCCTCTGTGCTCTAAGATAAAGACACTTGTGGAAATCCTCAGTATGTTACCTTGAAGGGCTTGGTTGATGGGCTGCAGAATTTAGGAGCTCTGGGTCTTTTGGTCCTCCAGACATCATCTTTTTGCAAAATGCTTGGACTGCCCCTTGTTTTGTTTTGCTCTTTTTAAAGCAGGTTTTATCTCAGATGGGATATGGCAGCTCAGTGCAGAGTTAGGATTTCCCCATCCATCTCAGTGCTGTTTGAGCAGGCTTGTCTTGTCTTCCACTGTGTTAGTACAGTTTCAGAACTACTGAGGAGATCTTGAATATCTGGATTAACCTTTTGTCTCTTAAATGAAAGTGACATGGGAGTTTTATTACGGAGAAATCAGAGCAAGAAGTGGAAGGTGGGGGCAATGGCAGCAGGGGGGTGTTATATGATGGTGGGAGGAAGAGTGAGTTGGAAAGGAGCATGCAATAACTACCAAGGCCAAATTGATGAGGTGAACACTGAGGCTCAGAGTGTTTGAGTGTAGGTGTCCAGAGCGAAGCTTCTGAATCTGGAGTTGCACTACATCAACAGGATCACTCTCTTTCGCAGGATGTGGGGTCAGACTGTTGTCATTGTCACCCACACACACATTCCCACACACCCTCTTTCCAACACCTGCCAAATGTACCGAATACCTGCATCTCTCTGTTGTCATCAGTGAACACACCATGTGGCCGAGTCCATTCTTGAGGGTTGTAGCAGGTCAGGTAGTTATGATTGAAGAAGCATAATATTTTAAAATGCTTATTTTTTAAAAAAATCTTGAACTCCAGCTAATCCTGCTAAATCTTCATGGCATTTATAGGACCTGACTTCTTTATTACAATGCAGCTGCTGCTGCTTTTGTCCTGTCTTCATCTTCATCTCACCAAAAAGCTTCCTATTTCCTAAGGTTCCTGGATTTGGCTGATATTGAAAGTAATATCGATCCTACAGAAGGAAAGAGCTTTTCCTAATAAACTCATTTTCCATCCTCTGCTTTTCTGTTTACTCACCAGCTGAGACTTCTCAGTGTTTTGTTCTGGCATTTCTCTTTAAACATCTTTTTTTCTTTATGCAGTAGAGTTTGCAAAGACCTGTGGTGGTCTTTCAGAGAGCATCCGCCCCCACAGATGTGTGTCTTAATCATTTTTTGGATCAGGACGGCTTGTGTTCTGCTGGTGACTAATCATCTTGCTACACGAAGTATTGAACAGAGTACCTGGCTACTGTGCTGCTTTATGTACAGGTCAATGATGAGTTAACCCTTCTCAAGTTAAGAAGTCACAGGCTGCATATGTGTGGGTTTGGTTTGTGTGTGAGGAGGAGTTTATGGTAGGAAACTAAGCACTTACTGTGTTGGGGTGGACTTTTTATTTGACATTCATGAATTCTTGCTTATCTTAAAGATCTTTTTGAGAAGATTTCTCTCTAGTTTTTTTTTTTTTTAAGTGTGGCTATGTTCCATGTTGTCTGATGACACTATTGTAAACTTCCTTGGTAGAGCTGGTCTTCAGGGTCTGTAAAATTAGCTTTATTCCACTTCTGCAGGTGTAGAGATGTATAGGGGTTTTACTTGTGACCAGAAGAGAGGCTGTCTAGGTTTACTTGTCTCTTCTTCCTAGTACTGTCCATCTGCCAGTTTGACCCAAAATCTACAAGTTTAAATGGGACCTCTTGGGCTAAAATATCATGAAAATCAGATGCTGCACTTGGAGCTTTGTTAAGCATTCCATTTGATTAGAAGAGCCAGAATAGCATCCAGCTGAAGCTGAGTTTAATAATTCTATTTGAAGCACAAGCTGAGAATAGAAATGGGCTAACTCTCCCCTACCTCGTTTGGCTCCATGGCTGTAAACAAGAAAAGCAGACTTTAGCCAGTGGAAATTACTGAATGGTACACAAAAAAAAACAAAAAACAAAAAACAAAAAAACAACCAAACAAACTTCTTGAAGAAGTACTGTTCTAATAGTTATTTGTAGAACTGTTTCCATGTGAGAATTTATCAGCCACATTTGGGCGACAGAAGTTTTTGTTTCCTAGGTCTTCTCACAGTGAGCTCACTGTATATATGACAGAACTAAGGGGCTTCATGAGATTGGAAAGCCTTTATTGTTAACACTGTGTTTAAAAAAAAAAAAATACAATGGAAAGGACTGCCTCTGTTCCTGGATCATTATAAACTAGATGTTATTGCTCTGATATGTAAGTGATGCCTTGGAACAGCAAGTTTTAACACATAAATAGTGGCATTTAGTAGCCTCGTAGCTCCTGCATGCTCTTTATTGTCTTGCATTTGCTTGGGGGCCCTTCTGCTTGTGAAGTCAGACCAAAGTGGGTTTTTTTTACTTTTTCAAGCAAAGCCAGGATATTTTTGTGAGAACATCCAAAAGCAGTTCCATTTGCCAAAATTAGCCTAAATTTGTTAGTGAATTGACCCTTGCTTACATTGGAGCCTCAAACAGAAAGAGGCTTACTAGGAAGTGAATGTTTTTTTTTGTTGTTAGTGTTGTGAAACTGTCCAGAATTGTTCTTCTGGTGTATTGTGACTGAATGTATAAAATTGTTTGTTCACCTCACAGGGTGCCCTTGGCTGCAGTACTGTTTCCTGCTGTATGGCAGCTAGTGCTGTTTGGTGGTTTCACTGAAATAGAGACGTGAGGCCTTGCACAGGTCAAAAAATGGGCAGGGTAGCTCAAGCAAGACTCTTGGTGTTAGCCACAACAGAGGCTGGGGTGTAGAAGATGCCAGTGAGGGCTGCAGCCACATCTATGTATTTGAGAGAAGCTGAATCTACCACTACCTCTCCACCCCTTCCTCTAGAGCTTTAAGTTTGTGCTTTCTGAAGCAAGGAAAGTGTAAAAGCTTTCTTTTCTAAAGCTGAACTGGTATCTACCCATCATCTGTTCCTCCCTTGCTTACCTGCAGCATAGGATGAAGAGGGCAGTGGGCCCTTCTATGAAAACAGTAGGGCAGCTGCTTGCCAGGGAAGGGAGGGAAGGAGTTGTCTCAGAATTATTTTTGCTTGGTGCTTGTGGACAGGACTTTGGATGAGCTGGTAGTTGTGAGACAAGGCATATTAAGAGTGCAAATAACTTGAAGTGAAACTGATGCCTTGCGTCAGTGATTGGATGCCTCTTGAATATTGAGTGGGCTCTGTGGAGAGAGAGGAGGTGATCAGGGCTGCATTTATGTGTGTCTTTTACCATATGGAAAAGCAGGAGAGATGTATTCATTAACAGCTTGGACAGGACAACTTCTACATGGGTTTGTATAGCACTGGCAGGCATAGGTAAAAGGAACTTTTGTCTTCTGCTGTGCTTGTCTTCAAAACAGGTTGACCCCATGGTAAATTTTTATTGACACAATAGCTTATGATCAAGAGACCAGGTTGTCCTCTGCCTGCTTGAACCTACTGTCCTTGTAGAGAAAGTGTGAACCTTCTGGGTGTTGAACTACTTGGATTGCACCCAAGCAGCTGGTTAAGATGGGAAAACCTTACAAAAAAGCCCCAGCACAGCTGGAAGGAGAGGGAAGCAATCACTTAAAATTTAATTCAGACCCTTCAAATCCTTTCCTGTAACAAGCACTTCCTGGAGCAATGTGCCCTTTTTTTTTCTTTCAGCTCTCTTTTCCTTGCAACCTTAATTTCTTAAAGTATAATGGCTTAGCAGGGAGCAGGTGGGAGATGGTCCCTAGTTAACTGGGAGTTGTAGAGAGGAGCAGAGCTCAGTGGGAGCACATAATGGCTGATAGGGGAGGATGAATTGCTACCAAGTTGGGATGGGGTAGAAATTTTGCTGCTGAGGTTGTTCTCATGTGCTGTGGGCTGCTCTGCAAAAGTCCAGTCTGAAATTGTGTGGATGACATCCAAAAGGGCTGATTGGGTGTGGAAAGGGAAAGCTCATAAGACTGTTCAGAACCTCTGTCACAGCTTATCTCTTTACTGGGGTAGCAGGGTTTTGACTGAGAAGGGGATTTTGGAGGAAGAGGAAGTGGAAAGCCTTTTCTGTTTTGGTTTTTTTTTAAACCAGAAAAATGTGGTGTCAGCACAAAGCAGCTTTTTGCAAATCTGTCAAAATGTTAAGTAGCTTTTTTTTTCTTTTAAATCTGGAGTATGTTTTGAAGCACTTTGGAAATGCAAAGCACTCGGAGTGCTAAGCACTCCTTATCGTCTGTCTAGAAGTGGCATTTGAAAAGCAAAAGATGTATCTGTTTTAGGCTGCTGGCTGCTCCTTATCGCTTTTCCAGAGCTGCCACCCAGCCCTTTGCCTCCCTCCCATGGCTGCAGGGAGAGTGTGCTCCACCGTGCCAAGTAAAGGAGGGCTCCCTAAGTGAGGAGAAGAGATCTGCAGGGTCCCTGGCTCACCTTCAGGCTGCAGGTTGTCTTCCTCCCTCCCCACCTTTTCTATTTTTTCGAGAAAAGGGAAAAATGAAGTTGTCTCAGCTTGAGTGGTCCTAGTCTGGAACTACGATCACTTCTTCCAGCCCTTGAGACATCTTTATAGAGTTTCTGTCTGACAAACTGCACCTTATTAGCTTAGTTGTGTAACAGGGAGATGTTTGTCCTCCTTCAGGGAGTGAGAGAGAAAGGGAGGGTGAACCAGGGGCTGTCTTCAGGAGCTGCTGGATTTTTCCAGAGGCCAGTTCCTCACCTCATCTCTAGCAGAACAGCAACAAAAGGACTAAAATAATTTAGATGAAACCTTTGTCCTGTGTATCTCAAGAATGTTCTGAGCAGGTTAAGATGAGAATCTTTTTTTCCTCACCTAGCGAGCTCCAGAGCTGGGGGAACCCCAATTCTCTCACTGGGTTTTCAGCACCAACCTTTACCCTCAGCATACGCACATCGTTTTCACTCTTGCACAGTGACTCATCTGATTTGTTATGCTTCCTTTCTGCTGGGGGATGGGGTAAGTTAGAGGGGAGGGTCCCCAATTATTTTTGTTCTTGCCTCTTCAATTGTTGCTGTTGTTCCTGTCAGCACGCTAGAGTATCCTAGTCTTTGCACACAGAAAGCTTCCCTTTGCACAGAATGAGCTTCTAGCTTTTGTACAGACTAACTGAATGTATTGGGGGGGAGGGGGGTGGAATATGGAGTAAACCAATTCCAAACAAACCAAATCGGAGTATAATGCCTTTTCTGAGTGAGTATGTGCTTGCAAAAGGAGATTGTAATAGCAAAGGGAGGGCTGGCTCAAGGATAATTTGACACAAAGTGTGGTTTTATTTTTGTACTGATATGGATAAGAGACTATACAGCATCTATTTATTTAGATGATTTATGTGGTAAATGTTGCAAACAATATTATTAAAATATTAAATATGATAACTGACATTTACCTAATGGTCTGCTTGTGTGGTTATTTACCTCCCTTTGCTTTAATTGTACAACTGAATTACTGTCAGTCACTTCTGTTGGTATAAACATGCAGTATCGTTGGGAAAAGAGTGGAAAATGTGTGTGTGTGCATGCATGAGAAAGATCAGTAAAGAAGGATCAATGAAGAATGGAGCCTGTAGAAGGCTGCTTCTGATGTTACTCATTGCTTTGGTTGAAGGAGGATAGGTTTTCACTAATTTTTAACCCAGATGAGTAAATTAGGCCTGTACAGAGGTGACCTGGGATGGTTAATCTTTGCTGGACTGGATTTAAAGAGGAGAACACCAATGTCAGGATGGCTGCTGCTGTGGGTTTAGGGAGTTCTTGACACGCCAGGTCAGTGCTTTGGTGCCAGGACAGCTCTGCTGGCACCAGCTGCATGCTGGTGTGCCCCACAGTCTGTGTCTCTTATGGGAACAGGGAAAATCTGAGGCAAAGCCTGGGCTGCTGAATGTGCTCCACACTGGTTGCCTGCAGGGAAGCTGCTCTCCTTTGAGCCAAAGCCTTCGCTAGGTTGGCCTGCAGGGCTTTTGAGCAGCTCCACAGCAGCTTCTGGGTGGAGTTTGTCCCCTAATTCACTACAGGTAATGCAGGGCCTAGGACTGCTAGATACCTTGTGGAGACACCCGCAGTGTCATTTAGTCCACTTTGGTTTATGACTTGTTCCTTCAAGGCACGTGCCTCTCCATCCTCTGTGGAGGGGGAGTCGAGCTGTTAATCCATGTTCCTCAGCAAGCAAATGGGACTGTCTGTCTTCCATAGATGTAACGTGGGGGTGAGCCCTGCATCCAAACGTAGCTATGACGTCAGTCACAACAGCATACGGAGCAGAAGCAGAGGGAGGAGTGTGGGGGGTGTGCGTTTCCTGGGTTGTTCATGGCTCAAGGCAGAGTGGTTAGGTCTTGCCTGCTTTACCAAAATGCAGTCAGTCTACTTGCCCTGAGCCAGGGAGGCTGGATTTGAGGCATGGCATCAGAGCAGGATTACAGCCAGCCACTTACGTTCTGGCAGCAGCTCGTGAGTCAGGTGAAATTGTAAGGAACTGCAGTGCAGAGCTACTCCAAAGATTGTTTCTTCCTACCCCTGCCAATGCTGCAGCGGCTGGCTGGCACTAGAAACTTGTAACAGCTTGTCCTTTTGCATGCATGTCTTGGTTGGATTAAAGGTTAATCTGGATAGTACTTTTGTGTTTTGTGTTGGTTATTTTAATAATCTGTTGCTATGCCATCTCTGATCTGTGCAACTTGCCTTGCACAGCTCTCATGATAGGATTCTGCCTGAGAAGAAGGGCACTTGGCTGCACCCCAGGACAGGCCCCTGGGCGCCAATAGGTAGGCAGTACCCAAAAGGGGAGATCCCATGGTTTGAGCAGCTTGGTGTTCTCAGAGTAGCACGGAGTGAAATGCAATGTGAAATGCACCCATAGGGTGGCAGGTGCTGTTAGGAAGCTGGCAGTCATCTCCTGTCTGTTCAGTGCCACTCCTCTTCCCTGTTCTTAGTCCTTCCCAGTGTTCTGTTAGCCAAGTGACTGCTTTTGAAGCAAGGATGCGAGGAACCTAGGGGTTTTGTGTAATCATTCTGATCCATGGGCAGCCCAGATGGCTTTGTGAGCTCGTAGGAAGGCCCCAGAGACATAGGACCCCAGTGGTTGTAGGCACTGCATGAACCCTACAGGCCTTCTCTCCACTATGTCAAAAACTCAGCAGGCTGGAGAGGTGGTAGTTGTGACTACTGCTTGGGCTACTCTGAGCCACCCACAACCACTGCACAAGGAGGTACATGGTCAGCTCAGAGGGGTCTGTCTTTGCTCTTACATATTTTGACATTGCAGCTGAGAAATCTCACCACATTTTGACATGGGTGATCATAGTGCCAAGGGTTTGCTTAAAAACAGCAGCATTTGCTTGAGGGGCTGGGGTGTGTGCAGCTGCACCAGCTCCTACTGTAAGAAAGGGAATGACTGTTTCTTTACAGTAATCTGTTGCTGCTGACAGCAACCTCCCTGGAGCGTTTAACAGCAACAGAGTTGGCTGATCAACCCTCAAAATTGTACTCACAAAGTTAAGTGCTACTACTCCTGCCAGGTCACAGGTCTGCAAAAAAAAGAGCCTGGAGGCAGCTTCAGACTTTGAGCAGGTGAGTTTCTCACTGTCAAGTGCCATTTAAAAAAAACAAATCAAAATTTTCTTGCAGCTGCTGGTGTCCCCCTACTCTCATACACCACTTGCTGGTGACTCTTATGAGAAAGGTTTGGTCGCTCCCCCAAAGGTTATTGCTTCCCTGTGCTGCCTTCTCCATGCTAGCAAGAACTGCTACACTGTAGCCTTGGGCACCTGGGTATTGCGGGCAGCGAGGTGAGAAAAAATTACTTTATTTCCATGCCTGTAGTGAACAATAGCTGATCCGGGAATACCAATCTTCCCAAGTTGGTGGTTTGTTTTTGTTTGTTTTTTGGTTTTTGTTTTTTTTAAAGTTTTTTACTGGAAATGTGAATGAAACAAAGGAAACAACCAACAATGCTCTGAACAGCTGGACATTCTGCTATTTTGCTTTGTGACAGTAAAAGTTAGATGAAAGAGACAGGGGTCAGGCAATACCTGTACAGCGGCTGCTCAGTTATTTCAAGAGCTGATGTGGCTGGGAAGGAGGTCCTGCTGACAGGTAGAAGGAGAAAATAAGTGGAAAGAATACATGGAGCTCTCTGAAATGATGCTGCCCCTTCTGGTCCATGGATGGGGGCTGCTTTTTCTCCTTGCCCTGAGGTGAGGTGTGCTGCTCATGACTAAGATTTCTGTTTGGGGTACAAGACAGTCACAGCTGCCACATACGTGCTTGCGTAGCTGTGTAAGTACTTCTCCCACATTCAATTTTTAGGTGTATGAAAACAATGGTTGGAAGTTCAGTTCTTTGACACTCAGCCACAAGTGTGAAAGCAGTTGTTTAAGCAAAGCGAACAGTAATAAGTCAGTTTAAACGTGGATGATGTTAATGAACACAACGTGCAAAGTTAAAAGCTGCTAAAAAAGTGAAGAGCAAAACATGGGTGTGATGCACTTGTTCTTTTGAAGTCACCTTCAAGTCTATAAAGACTTGAGGTTTAAAAAAATGGTGTCTAAGGAAATGGGATAATCCAGAAAAGACTTGTCCCATTCTAGGTGATCTGTCTGGGGTTTTGCTCTCAGTTGGCCTGTGATGGTAAATACCTGAGAAAGGGCCTCTTGCAAGCAGCCTCTTTTTGAAGCAAGTGTTATGAGCTAAATGCAGAATTATCAGTGGTGAAGTGATTCAGTCCCTGACTACAGAGACACCTGGTTCTTTGAATCATTGGCACCTCCTGAACCAGGGTCCATTTGCTGCCTCTTCTCTGTCAGCGTTCAGCAGCCTCTCCATTCTCCCCCCTTCAGAAGATGGGTGGTGGGGAACACGTCCTCTCTTGCACCACTTTTCCTCTGCTCAGAGAGCTTGTGGTGGTTGCTACAAGTGAAAAAGAACAAAACACTATGACAGATTGCACTTGAATCACAGGCAGTGATGAAATGGGTAGTTTTCCCACCTTGATTTTGGGAACCTGTACCTGTTGGTACTGATAAATATGACTGTTTCCAGAGTATCCTCCTTCTACGTAGAACTTCTGAGCCAGAGGTGGAAAGGGGAGGTGAATGCAAACAGACAAAGGGCCACAGAGGCTGCGAGTGCTCCCTGGCAGGCCAGCTGAAAAGTTGTTGGTGAGATGAGATGATGGTGGGCTGAAAAAGCAGCAAAGAAAAGGTAGCTGTTTCTTACAGCCCTCGTCACAGCTCCTCTGTCTTCTAGAGGGTATCATTCTGAAATGTACCCTCTCATCACCCTAAAAACAAAAAACAAAGCTCCAGCAGGAGCATGTGCTGTTCTGCTGTGTGCCAGGTGGTATCTCAGGTAAGGGAGGGCAGTGAGCTTTACATGAAAACAGCTGCAGAGCTGCGAGCTTCCATTTTGAATCGGAATTATTTGTGACTGCGACTGTTGGGTTTTCCCCCCCCATGTTTTCAGCACCTGCAAGAGAATGTAAAGTGCACTATAAATTAAGTAGGATTTTGCAGTAATGCTCTGGGCAGGGAATTCCTCTAAGTGACTTAACATTTTTTTATTTTTTTTGGTTTTGGATTTTTTTTAGAGGTTTATGTATCATGCTTGGCCCATTTACCCTGCGGTACCTTGTACTGGATCAAAAAAAAAATGAGGGCACATTCAAGTGCCAGCCAAAAGGAATGAAGAAAGAAAAAAAATAAAGAAGAAAAAAGGATTTAAGCGCCTTTGTTGTTAGTTTTTGCTTCGGTAGGTACTTCAAGCCTGCCTGCTTCCCCACTGCCACCCCGCTGGCTGGGGGTGCGGAGTGATGGCGCATTTGCGTGTGCTGCAGGAGAGGAGGCTGCGCGGCCCCCGCTGCCGCCATTGTTTTAATTAATTAAAAAAAAAAAAAAAAAAAAAAAAGGCCCCGTTCGGGCGGGAAAAGGAGCTGAGGCGGCGGAGGGGCCTGCCCTGGCGGGGCCTCCTCTCCATCTCCCCCGCCAACCTCCCCCCACCGTCCCCCGGCCTCGAAAGCCGCTCCCCGATGCTGGGGAAGGGGTGTAGGGGGTGGCGACTGCTGTCCCCCCACCCATGGGGTGGGGGTTGGGGTATGGCGGGGCCCCCAGCCCTCACACCGCCCGCCGCGCGGCCCCTTTAACGGCCAGCGCCTGCGCGCGCCCCCTTCCCTTAGCAACCGCCCCCCCTTCCTCTCCCCCTTCTCCTACTCCCGGGGGGGGTTCAGGCGCGGCCGCGGCGGGAGGGGGCGCGCGGGCGTGCGCGAGCCGGCGGCGGCACGAGGGAGGCGGAGCGGGGCGCAGGGGGCGGGGCCGGGTGCGCGCGGGCGGGCGGGATTATTATGGGCTGTGGGCGCCGCCGCCGCCGCTGCCGCCGAGGAGCAAGATGGAGCTGTCTGCAGTGGGAGAGCGCGTCTTCGCCGCCGAGTCCATCATCAAGCGGCGCATCCGAAAGGTTAGAGAGGGGGAACGTGATGGGGAGGGAAGAGAAGGGGTGGGGCGGCCGCGGGGCTCCCCTGCTCCCCGCCGCCAGGCCCCAGACGACGAGCCGGTGGCCGGCCCTCCGGGCCCCCTCCTCACGTTCCCCCCCTCCTTCCCCTTCTCCCCCGTGTGTTGCAGGGGCGCATCGAGTACCTGGTGAAATGGAAAGGCTGGGCCATCAAGTGAGTGCATCCCGCCGGGGAAGAGGGACAACTGCCCGTTCCCCCCCGCGCTGCTCTGCGGGGGCCGCCCCCGGGGCTGCGGGGGTCGGGGGGACGGGACAGGGTGGGATGGGATGGGGGGGGAAATGGGAGCTAATTCCTGCATTTGTCCCCGTCCCCCCCCTCTGCTGCCCCGCTCCCCGGTAGGTACAGCACCTGGGAACCCGAGGAGAACATCCTGGACTCCCGCCTCATCGCAGCCTTCGAGCAGAAGTGAGTGCTCATCCCCTGCCCTGGGCTGGGGAGGCTCCAGCAGGTTTGGCTTGGGTGGGTGAGTGGGGAAAGGGTGTCCAGGCTCCCTTCAGGTTTTCTGGGTTTTATTTGTTTGTATGTGGGTTTTTGGTTGGTTTTTTTCCGTTTTTTGGTTGGTTTTTTTGTTTGTTTGTTTGGTTTGGGTTTTGATTGATTGGTTGGATTTTTTTGCTTTTCTTTTTAAACTTGTATGCTGCTGTTTCTCCCTTTGGGAAAAGTTTTAATTTCTTGACAAATTTGACTCCCTCAAGGGAACGAGAGCGTGAGCTGTACGGGCCCAAGAAGAGAGGACCCAAGCCCAAAACTTTTCTCCTGAAGGTAACTCATTATTTAAATAACTTAGGCCTAGCCAAAGGTCTCTCAAACCTCACCACTGTGTGCTCTTGGAAGGACTGGACTTTCGAGTGACTTGTGCCTGCCACAGGGCACTGGGAACACGGAGACAACCCGACAGGAAGGCGGGAGGGGGGCAGGGACGTAGAAGCGTGCGAGGGGAGAGCCTGTGTGCGTGCGACGGGTGCCCCAGCAGGACGGTCGCCTGTACGCGCGGATGTGCATGGTGAGGCTGCAATCTCTCCTCCAATATCCTCACTCTCTTTACGGCCTTCTGCTGCCGCAGTGGAGAATGAGCCCGTTCTGCTCCCTCTTCCTCAGCAGCCTGTGCCATCCAGACCCTGCCCTGCAACTTAGCAGCACGCTGAGCGATGGGACAGCAGTGGCGGGAGTCTTGCTGCCACTTGTGCTCCTCCGATCGTGTTTTAGGATGTAGGTGATCCATGGGAGTTTCATAAGGGGTTTGTGTTTTGATCTGTAAACTGCAGGCTAGTTTAGGTTTTTGGTTTTTTGTTTTTTCAGAGGGGGGAGCAAGGAGGTGTGAGAGGGAAGAGAAATATTTCAGCTCTGTGTAGGATAGCAGCTGAAGTTTCCAGTTCCCCTCTGATAAACCCTCTGCAATATTGTCATAGCATCTTTGCTTGCAGTGAGGAAGGTACTTCTAGTGCATCTTCTCTACAGTTTGGCTTTTTTTGGTTTTTTTAAACTAATAAATCTGGTAGCTCCATGACCAATGTGGGAGCTCTGGATTTTTTTTTTTTTTATTAGTCTACAGACAAAACTCCTTGCTTTCCTACTCTCTTCTCCCCCACTCTCTACAGCTATCTCAATCTTGGACTTCAAATGAATGTAGAAACACAACACACATTTGTACAATTAAGACAGATGAGTGAGTTCACAGCATCACTGGTTTCGATTCAGTAGCAAGCTCTGGAACAGCCAGGGTGGACCCTGTAGCTAGCAAGGCATCACTGTCAGTAAGTCATCCTATAGCTTTGGGCAAGTCATTTAGCCTTTGTGCATGTTTCCCCATCTGTGAAACAGGTTAATACTTTCCTTTGCCTGACAGTGGTGAGAGCTTTACTCGAGTCAGCTCAGCACTTTAACCGTATGAGCACTGGAAAGAGCGGCGAGGGGTAGGGTGTCAGCTCTCCTCTGCTTTAAGAGGACATAAAGAAGCACACGGGAGAAAATGCAGGAACAGGCATATTCTGATGTCCTGAGTAAAACCCAGTGGACTTGGAAAGTCCTGCTGATGGAACTGTCCTCCTCTTCCCTTGTTGCCTGTTTTTCTGCTAACAGTTTTCTGTATCTGCAGACTCGGAACTACAAACATAACTGATGAGTACAACCTCTTACGCTTTGATCAGGGAAACTAGACTACTTGTGTTTTTTCTCTTTCTGGCAGTCATGCATTAAATGGAACCCTTGTGTTTAGGTTTCCAACAATGCAGAGGAACCCTTAAAGGGAAACCACCGGCCTAAAATAGTTCTCTGCTTGAGTTTAAAAATACTGGTATTTGTAACACCTGACATTGTTCAGTGTTAGAGAAATGTTTATGCTGTGCTTTTAACATTACTCTGTGCAATCAGTTGCTTTTCTTTCTGTTTCTGAATGTGATATGGCAAAACCCACTGCCAATTTTTCACTCATATAAAAAAAAAAAAAAGCAAGCAAAACCAACCCCCATACTCAAAACCCACTCATTCCTTATCTTCTCCCTGTGCCCTTTAAAACCGTCCTAAACTTGGAACCTGAATTATTCAACAACATCCTTCGAATCACATCCCTGACACGTTTCTGCAGCACATCTTCCTTCTGCCAGCACTGCTGAAAACCCATAGGTTTGCAGAGCTTGCTGGGTACCATGTAGAAGATGGATCTCAATAGGGAGCAAGATGAGCTGAAGGCTGGTGGCATGTTGTAGGGGAGGCTGGCAGGGCAGAGCACATCCAGTGCCCCTCGGTTTGCAGCTCTGGGGAATGTAGCTGGTGAAAAACTGTTAAGTGCTCTTGACTTGATGGTTTTCTGTAACTTTGGATCCTGCCCTAAAAATAACACCCCAGGCCTGGCAGCCAGAAGTAGCCCTGCCTTGGCCTGCCCTATAAGAGCTTGTTTGGGGTTCTGTTCAGGCAAAACGCAACTGCAGGTAGAAGCAGTCGAGGGCAGTGTGATGGTTGGTGTCATGTGCATCTCTTGGTCAGTTCCTCTGACCTGCAGAAGATGTGGGTTTGAGCTCTGCCAGCCCTACAGTGCTGGTGCTGCTGCAGGAGGAGTGGGATTCGGTTCTGCCTTGTGCATCAACGATGTTTTTGGTTCTTTCAGCTGAATGTTCTCTTGCCAGTGAGAATTTCAGAAGCAGGGGAAGAAATATGATTCTTGCATCCCAGAGGGAGTCTTCGGAGTTGGCAGTTAGAACAATATTCTTTTTGATCTGCTAGCTGAACAGATTAGGCCTGGATGCAATGATGTTTAAGCAGGAGTCTGGCCTAGGACTGCTTTAGTAGACTAGTCCTCCCTTAATTTAGTGGCTTCCTATATTTTTTTCATTTTATCAGTGCTTAAATTTAGGTTTCTGAGTCTCCAGTAAGGTATTGAAAGAAGTGCCCCGATATGCCGCTCAGTCCCCTGGCTTGTGTGGGTGTTTTAGTTTGCAGTTGGGGCTAGGTTTATCCTGGGATTAGTTCTCAGAAGCTGCAGATAGGCACCCAGGGGGATTTGCAGAAAGCATTCCAGCAGGTTAGTGTCCCACGCCTTTGGAAAAGCTTTGAAAAGCTGCATCTTCAGCCACCTACTGCCTTTGTGAGCCAGGCTCCTGTTGCTGAGAGCTGTCTAACACTTGACCTTTCAATCAGACTGTAAAGGGAAATTGCAGTCCAGGCTTTGTCATATTGCTATCAAGATGGCCGGTGTTGAAAGTGACCCCTGCAAACTTCAATTGCAAAGTTTTGGGCAGGAAATGGGTCTTTATCCTCTGCATACTAGGGGAAAAACTTTCCCACAGCTGAGCTCAAGCTTGGCGGGAGGTTTTATTTATTGGGAAGCTGCTGGTATGCTGCAAGCTTTGTGCTGACTGCATGGAACGCAGAGTCCTTGGTCTGAAATGGGCAGCACTGCACATCAGGCTCTTACCTTAATATTCAGGTGTCCGTCAGAAGTTGTCTTGGAGGACAATCCTTTCAGCTGGAGGTCAGAATGGAAGCTGGTGGGAGGTTAGGAAGAGACATGGCGTGTGCTGTAGTGATCTTCCTCTTCTTCCCCACCCCCACCCCCCACTAGGTTTGCTCCTTTTATTTTGCCGTTCCCTCGGTACTCCGCTGAGAGGAATGCAAAACTTGCCAACTAATCTAATAAAGTCTAGTAAGTGCTATTAAGAGACAGAGCCCAATCTGCCAGCTCAGTGGGTGGCTAGCAAAGCCCCCTAGTCGGGGTGGCTGTAAATACTGAGGTGAAAAGACTAGAGAAGGTTAATGGGGAGGAAGAATTAAGGGGGGAGCCTTAGCGGGAGAGGGGGGGAAGAAGGGGCCGAGCAGCGTGATGTTCTGTCGCTTCGCCCTTCCTTGAACTCTAAAGTTGGAATTGGGTTTCTTTTGATCTCCTCCCTGTTCGTAAATTATCCCCCAGCGGTTTGAAAACAGACTGTTCCCCTTTGTAGCATTTTGTTCCATATCCAGTCGTGAAACTTCTAGTTTATGGCAGTGTTGCTTGGGAGAGCTGTGCTATGAACTGGCTTGGTGTTGCCTTGTCGCTTGGAAGACCGCAGAAGAAAGCGGGCGATAAAAAGGCAGAATGGCAGCCAAAAAGGAGAAAGAAGAGCTCTTGCAAATGCTCTTTGGAGCAAGGACTGTGGGAATGCAGGTGGAGAATAAAAGACAAAGTAGAACCAGTAGTTTTGAGAGCAGTGCTATTATGTTGCAGCAGCACTAGAAATTACTGGATTTTGAAATAATTAACAAGAAATCCATTGCCTTACAAGGTTTTTGTTTTGTGTTTGGTTTTGTTTGTTTTGTGGTTTGGGGGTTTTTTTGGTCTTTTTTACTTTCAAATTGCAGAGGTTTTGATACGGATCAGGTAAGAGAGGCCTTTCTAAGCACGCGTCCGTGTACGTGCTTGTGTGCCTCAGTGCGTTAAGGGAATGAATGAGCAAATATGCTTGCTGGGCCTCAAGGGACATTTATTCAGAAATAGTAGGGAACAGGGGAGATACACGAGTTCCCAGGGGCAATGAGGGAGAGCTGTGGAAGCTAAATAAAGGTGATACATATCCCGAAAGGGAAGGGGGGAAGGGAAGTAATCCTAGCAATTGCCTCGCTCTCGTGACAGAGCACTGCAGCAAGCCTCCAGAAGCTGCATCCTGATGTAGGCTGAGCTGTAAGCAGAGAGTGAATTACTTTGTACACATAGCGAGTACTGCTTCAGCAGTGAGCAAATCTTGCAGGTGAAAACAGCAAAACCCTGAGAGGCAGTTTGCATTTGGAAAACTTCTGAGTTAAGTAGCAAACTGTGGTGACACAGCTGAAAGGATTAAACGGGTTTGTTTTTCAAAGACCTCATCATCATACTGCTTGTGAGTGTGATCGATTAATGGATCTGTAGCAGGGAGAAGTGCATTTCCAGCAGATAAAACTGAATGCTGAGTCTTCTAACCAGAGGTTGCAAGTTACTTAATGTCAAGTTGGAAGCATGAGAAAGAGTTCAGAAAATGTGCTGTTCTTGGCAGGGAAGAGACTTGAGTTCGTATAGTTGATGCCTGAATAAACCTGATACTGTAGTAGGAATAGAGAGCTTTGCAAGTGAGAGGGCTCTGGGGGCTGATCTTAGATAAAGCATCTGATACTATTTTTCTTGAAACCTTACCTGGAAAAAGAAGCTCAAGGTAAGCTTGAATATTTGCATATTGCTCTTTGGAACTCACCCTGAAGCTGGTCGCTGGGGACAGCAGTGTGACACCTGGGGGGGACTTTTCGGGTCCCAGCTTACCCTTTCTCTTAATAATCTGTTCAAAGAGGTTGATGGTGCATGTAGCCTGCTTGGAGACTACTGAGACTGGAATTTAATAAATGCAGAGAGCTGAAACATGACTTAGAATCAGCCTTCAGGAAGTAACTGGAAATGCAGACACAGGGCCAGTAAAGGAGACCTGGTGGTTTTGGCATCTTGGAAAAGTCCCAGCCATGGACCAGGGCTCTGTGGTAGCTACTGTGTTAGCAAAAACTAAGATGGGTCTCTGTAAAAACAAGACAGGAGCTGATTAATGTGCACAGGCTGAGAAAGTCAAATCAGCAGGACTATGGAAGCAGCTGGGTAGTGACTATCGCAGCATTATTGCTTTTCATTTAACATGGTTGAGGGGAAGCTTCACTGAGGAATTTTTGGGTGTATCAGGCAACTGTGGGTTTGTGACTGCTTCCCCCAGACTTGGGGGAGATGTGGAGGGGGAGACCTGCTTCCTCACGTGGGTGATGATAAAAAAGGCAGCACTGTGGGCAGGCAGCAATTAGACTCGGCTCTGAGCAGAGGGGCACAGAGGGGGCAGAACTCCTTGCTCTAAGGCATGATTACAGGGTAGGGAATTAATCTGGAAGACATGCAATGCTGGCAGCAGGAGGGGCCCTGAGGGACGCCTGTGTCTATCCACTGGAGCTCTGGATCAAGGATTTTTACTGGCGCATCTGTCTGTACCCTCTGCCCGACTTCTCCGTCCTGCCTTTAGGAGCGGGGCATTGTGTTGCATTTTGCTCTCTGATGAGTGGTGGTAAATTGGAGAGCAGCCCAAGTCACAAGAGAAGCAATGCTGGAATGGCTGGGGAAGCAAGGGGGAAAGGAAGAATAAGGTGGTTAATTCAGACTGCACCAGTGTGTAATGTCAGAAAGCAAACTGTAGCTTATGCTGGTGTCCACCATCTGCTTCAGAGGGACCTGTAGAGAAAAGGGAACAAGCACAGTCCTAGATGTGTGTTTGTCTGTACCTGTGACCTCTTGATGGGATCTGTGGGGTTGTCTTAAGTTGTGGATCACTGGGATGGGAGGGGGAAAATTCCTGTGTGGTGCAGGAAGTGTTGGGTGCTCCAGACTGTAGGATGCCTGGGACAAGAGCTGTGTCTGTTCATTTTCTCAGCAGTTTGGTGTGTGGAATAAAGTGAGGCTGAGTAGAGGAGAAACTAGCCAGACACTGGGATGCTTTCTGTTAGAGCAGGATGTGTTGGGGTTTGGGACGTGGACACTTTCCCTCTGGATAGATGGAACAGCCCTCTACAGCCCCAGGTGGACATGGAGTATCTGTCCCTGTTTCTTTGTCAGCTAATAGGATGTTTAGAGACCCTGGTTCTGATGAGCCTTCAGTATGCATTTTCACATACAGCCAGAGAAGGAGGCCTCATCTTTGCAGTCCTTTTAAAGCCAGGGTACAAGTAGCACTGCAGGGCATGATCCGGTATTGGCTAGAGAGGAACAAAATGCCTTCATGTCTCTATTCCCTGCTTATTCAGGATCTTATGCAGCTCCCATTGGGATCTTGGTGAGAGAAGAAGGTCACTGGTGACAGCAGAGTTCTGGGGATGTGAAGCCAAGGCTCTGAGCTTATTGTAGGAGAGCTGGCCTGGGCCCCTCAATTAGATCTGTTAGATCCCTGCCTTAAGGGATTTTTTTTTCCCCAGGCACATTTTTTTCCCCAGGCGTTTCTCTGGTAGGAGGCACAGTGTGCAGGGTGACAAAGGAGATGGTGTTGGAGTGCTTGAGCTCTAAGCTGGCAAGAAGCCATCCCGGTCTTGTGTGCTAGGGGGGCAACAGGATGGAAAAGCTGGGGAGGAAAAGCAGCTGTCTTCTTCTAGCACTGCAGTTCTTGTTATGCCCACGAGGTGGAGGAAGCTGCTCACTAGATGGACAGTCAGAAGGGGGGCCTCACTTGTCCCCTTCTGTGCGACTTCTGCTGGCGACAACTGCTGAGATGCAATAAAGAAGGGGAGTTGTTTGGGCAAGGATTTGTGTGGGGTGTGTGGGAGGCTGAGCTCCACAAGAAGCTGTCCTCTGACAAAGGGTGATGTAAGAGCATGCTTTGGGTTTCCATGCCCACAGGGTCTTCAGGTCATACTGCCTCAGCTTACCAAGGAGACTGTTGTTTCTGCTGCCTGAAAATGTTCCTGTCTCTGGTGCATGAACCAGGGCAGCTTTTGGAACCATCTCCAAGCACCAGAAGAGTTTAAAAGTTTTATTCCCCTGCTGTGGCTCTCAGGGAAGGCTGGCACCAAGCAGTTGAACTTTCTCTGTTCAACTCAGTCTCTTCTTTGGAGATGCAGTTAAACTTGACCTGAGTTTCAGCTGACCTGCTTTCTGGCTTTAAATATTAGACCTTGTTCCCACAGCAGATTAAGGATAACTTGGTCTCTACTTAAAACTAAGCTTTGGGTCTCTGCATTTCTTGTGTTTAGCTAAAGTAGCTCTGTCAGACCCTTGCCCATCTTTGTGTATATTCCTTGAGACCCACTTTCTACCATGCTTTGCAGAGCTGACTTGTAAGAGGGGAAGAGCAAACTGGATGCATTACTCTTCTCTCCCCCTTGTCTCGTGCTGATTTCATTGTGGACTGGATACAGTCACCTGGCTTGGAATTAGTACGTAATTTTGGATGCTGACTGGGCACTAATAGCCCCAGTGCCCCAGAGGATGCTTGGTTGTTTGGCTGTGGGGGGTTGTGCACGTTGGCTGCTGATGACTGAGAAGGGGGCCTTGGAAATGATTAACCATTACCTGGAACACAGCTGGAGGGTGGCAGTTTCTTCCTGAGGAAAGCACCCATCAACAGGGACACAGCTTCAGAGCATCATTAACTGCCCAGAAAGTGCCTGGACGGCGCCCTGTGCCTGCGTGGCAGCTGTGCCATAGCTGTCATAAGTCCATAGGTGTGTGTGTGTTTGCTTGCCACTAATGTGGGTATAAACATAGAATCATAGAATCATAGAATTGGCTGGGTTGGAAGGGACCTCAGAGATCATCAAGTCCAACCTTTGATCCACTACCGCTGCAGTTACCAGACCATGGCACTGAGTGCCACATCCAGGCTCTTTTTAGATATCTCCAGGGATGGAGAATCCACTACAACCCGGGGCAGCCCAGTCCAATGCTTGATCACCCTCTCAGTAAAGGAATTCTTTCTAATGTCTGACTTAAACCTCCCCCGGCACGACTTGAGACCGTGCCCTCTTGTCTTGCTGAGAGTTGCCTGGGAAAAGAGACCAACCCCCCCCTGGCTACACCCTCCTTTCAGGGAGTTGTAGAGAGTGATGAGGTCTCCTCTGAGCCTCCTCTTCTCCAGGCTGAACAGCCCCAGCTCCCTCAGCCTCCCCTCATAGGATCTGTGCTCAAGTCCCTTCACCAGAAGGGTGACACATTGCTGTTAAGTGCCCATCCTGAGGTGAGCAATGCCTGATTTGAGCTTTTGCTGCACCTAGGCTGCGTCTCTGACCTGCTTTGTTTTCTTATTTTTTTTTTCCTTTCTCCCCACCACCGCAGGCTCGGGCCCAAGCGGAGGCCCTCCACATTGGGGATGTACACTTTTCTGTCAAGCCGGGTTCCAGCACCTCCTCTCCCAAGCTCCACTCCAGCGCCGCGGTGCACCGGCTCAAGAAAGACATCCGGCGATGCCACCGCATGTCCCGGCGCCCCTTGCCCCGCCCAGACCCCCAGAACGGTGGCAGCATGGGTGGCGGGGCCGGCATCCGCCCTCCCGTCTCTCCCTTCTCGGAGACCGTCCGCATCATCAACCGGAAGGTGAAACCCCGGGAGCCCAAGCGCAGCCGCATCATCCTCAACCTCAAGGTCATTGACAAAGGTGGGAAGCCGGCCAACGGAGCAGGGGGCCTGGCTCGGCCCAAAATCCCCTCCCGAAACCGCGTCATTGGCAAGAGCAAAAAGTTCAGCGAGAGCGTCCTCCGCACCCAGATCCGCCACATGAAGTTCGGCGCCTTCTCGCTCTACAATAAGCCCTCTGCTGCTCCCGCCCCATCTCTGGAGAGCAAAGGAGAGGCTGAAGGCTCCCAGGCAGCCTCCTGTGGGATCATTATGGGCTCTACCCCCTATGATGCCCCCAGCTCCAGCTCCTCCGGCTGCCCGTCGCCCGCCCCCCACTCCTCCTCTGACCCAGATGATTCCCCTCCGAAGCTGCTTCCCGAGACCCTCAGCCCAGCCATCCCTGACTGGCGTGAGTCAGAGGTTCTCGACCTCTCGATCCCACCCGAGTCGGCTGCCACCAGCAAGCGGTCTCCTCCAGGAGGGTGTGGTGGGGGGCAGACGCCCTCCTTGTCCCTTTCATCTTCTGACCCGGAGCAAGAGGCCGGCGACTGGCGTCCCGAGATGTCCCCTTGCTCTAACGTGGTGGTCACAGATGTCACCAGCAACCTCCTCACTGTCACCATCAAGGAGTTCTGCAACGCGGAGGATTTTGAGAAGGTGGCGGCAGGCGGTGGCGGCGGAGGCAGCAAGTGAGCAGCCAGGTTCCCCCGGCTCCAGGGGCACGGGGGGAGCCCTACCTGCGAGAAGTCGTGGTGTGAATGGCTGTCCTTGGTTCTCTCCTTCTCCTCCCCTTGGCTGTCCCTCTGCCCTCACTGCCACCCTTCCTGCTCCTCTCCCCCTGCCCGCTCCCTCTTGCCTGG